>NC_132798.1:14307500-14677500 GCF_048594095.1 Paramormyrops kingsleyae
GAGCATAAAGGCTTATTTTAACTCTCTCTAACTTCGCCCGCATCGTCTGGCTACTTCCATCCACCCGCGTACATCTGTGATCGTTCTCTATCGTGAATAGTGCTGCAGTCTATCGGTGTTTACCAGTGATGATGTACAGGGAGACATTCCACACCGTTCGCCTGGTCGCTCGCTTCACAAGCCGACGTCAAAGTCCAAGTCAAATGTACATCAGAAATGCGGTTCTTTTTTACCTGCCTTAAAATGTTTGGCAATCACGATTAAAGGAAGATGTTTATATACGCTGCCTGTTCGTTGTGTTTTTCTGTGGAGAGTGAGAAGTCCCGCCTCATGGTCATTTACCATTTCAGTGACTCTTGGTAATGATGGTCCCTGTTGATCTTGAAGGATCAAATAGGCTATTTTTTCTTCAGCAAACATGTGTACTCCACAAGGCATTTTATGGTAAAGGTATAAACATTTATTATTACGGAGGTGCTCAATAAATATTATAAACACAAATGTTGCAGATTTAACACCTACTATTGTTTTACTTTATTCTTCGTTAAGATGGACAGAGTGCGATTTCATTAATAGTCTAGTTCTGTTTGTTACTTTACTTTTTTAAATCACCTTAATTTAAGGACCACTATAAAGACTTCTTTATTGTTAGGTAACATAGTCACAGTGTGAAGGCCCTGTTCTTACATTTAGTCAGCTTTTAAAATCACCTGACTTGTCTTCTACTATATGATTAAAATTCATACCGTAACATTGTAATGATTCTTGCCTCAAGTTAATCTGTAGTCAGCTCATATGTGTCCAACACTTTCTAAATCAGTGCCACAAAGTGCAGTGGGCTCCTCTTGTAAACACAGTGGTCAGGCTTTGGAGAATCACTGTGTGCTTTCTGCATGATTTCATATCGGATATGGAAACGCTGTCGTAGCATCACAACAAACTGCTGTTGTCATGGGCCTAAATTTCATTTAACAGTAGGGGGGGGGACAATAAATATAAAATTTCTCATGAGCAATTTTTGAAGGGGACACAAATAATACAGTCAAATTGTACTTATAAAGATATGTCCCCACAATGAAAAACTTTGCTTCTGTCATTATTATTGTAGCATGGAGACTGTGTCATTATGGTTATTTTCAAAGTTTTTCTCAGGTTCAATGACAAAGCAGATTTTTCTTCAAAACTATTTATTACATTGTTTGTTATGTTGTTTACGGTCAAGCCATCAACATACAATAAAATGTAAACGACTGTTTAAATGCATAATAGAAATTGATTATACAAAAACATACAGTGGGGTCAGTTCGGTCGTAGCACAGTGCTCATTTAGTAAATGCACAGCTAAACAATATGCTAATTGTGGCCGTTAATGTTAAGTTAAGATTATGCCAAGTCGTCACAAATAAAACAATGCATGGGAAACGGCTTTGGCGTGTTAGTTGCAGTGCACTATATGCAACAAGCTATTGTAAACAAGCTAACGTTAACTAGATAAGTAATATTTTAATCGCTAATATAGCAGATTCATGGAAAATTACATCGGTAATCAGCATTTTTGCCGCAACTATGAATGAGTCTGCATCAACTACATTAAAGAGAATCGCTTTATTTAAAGTGAATAAAATACCCTACTTACTGCAGTTCAACATTAATTCAGCCTGATTCGTGTGTGTAGATCAGTAGGTGAGATGAACTGGGAAAGCAGGCAGTTGGCCAAACCACTGTGAGGAAGGGGAGGGGAAACTCAACTGTTTCTAAATGCATTTTTTTTTTCTACTTACAGAATTATTTTAGGTATACATACATATATTTTTCACAATAGATAGTGCGATTTTTTTTATATAATTTTTTTGTGGGGGACAACCCTCGGATAGGGGGGGGACATGTCCCCTCCGTCCCCCCCGGGATTTATGCCCATGGCTGTTGTCAGCTGAAATTCATCTGCCACCAGCCCTCTGAAGTTCATACGGCCCTAACTGCCTGACAGCACTGGAGGTTAGGAGACACTCAGCATGTGTGTAATGGTGTTTGTCTCATGCCTTTTACTGTATTCTGATTTCACCTTCTTGCTTATACAGTAAGTTCCCAGGTTAAGAATGTCCAATTTACACAGAGCTTGTTCTTACAAACTGACCGCCATAAAACCTATTACATTTTTAAAAAATGTGTTAAATACAATTGTCTGTAATAATGAATGCACACACTAATTTGTGATGTCCATGTAAACATTGTGTGGCTTGCTACACACCCAGAAACACAAAAATTCTCTCTCACTCTTCAATACAGCACAGTCTGTAGTTAATTTTATTATTACTGGATTATTATTTTTATGTACTATATCATTATGTTTAAGATTTAGTATATCTGGAAGTGTTCTGTATGCAGCATCAGTAAGTATTGTTTTTCTACTTCTTGTCACCTGTTTTTTCAGAGTCATTGACCCAGCTGACACCTTGTTCTTGGGGAAGGCAAATTGCCCACCGGGGTTACTGCTATCTGCTATAATGGCTTCCTTTCCAGGCCTTTCATACTTTGCACTTGCGGAATGGGCAATAAACACCATCTATTTATTTGTTTGTTTATTTATTTTGATTATTTGGATCTGGACTCATTTATCTTTTGTGTAATGTTGTAGTGACCCAGAAGCCTCGCTATGTGACCTCGGCTTGTTGGCGCTGCGGTCCTGACTGATGTCAGAAGCGGGTAAAAACCTCAGTAGGTGAGAAGCATTGCAAGCAGGGCGCTTCCCTGTGAACGCCTTTGTTTTGATGGTTAGATACTCCGAGCCTGTGTGAGGTCCTATGGGAGCTGCAGGCAGGCTGGGGGATGAAGCGATCCTAGTAGAGTCTCAAAGGCACTGGTTTGCTGGTGATTCACTTTGGGTCACTGCCTTTAGCATGCTGTAATGTGGTTTGAGTCTCGGCTCGGCTGAACCTGAGATTGGACTCATAAATAAGGCTCATTACTTGACCGTAGGAGCACAGAGTCCTGTATGCGCACAGCTCTAATGTGCCTCTAGTGTCTGCTTTCAAATGGTTCTGGCATATGTTACAGGGCCTGTAAAATAACAAAGCTTTTAAGATGGGGAAAAAGGGAAATGATTAAAAACCAAACTGCAGGAATCAGTCCTATCCCCCGTGGCCGGACAGCTTGTTTAATTAAGATAGGAGGTATAGTTGTAGTTAATTTTCCTGTCCAGGGTCAATTTACCACACACCTGTCATTAGCCATCTGTCCACAATTTACCATATCGAAAAAAAATCAGTTAAAAGATTTCATACTGATTACATAGTTTAATTTAACTGATACATTTACATTTTAAAAAAATATTTCTCTATAAAAATAAGCAAGCTGTTTTTTTAAACTGACGACAGTTCCGAAATCAGACGTTAGTTCCGAAATCAGACGTTAAGTGCCCTCCTCGCCTGGTGGTGGCGCGCTTCCGAAGATTCCGACATTTATTTCAGATCTCCACTCTATGCTCTGGAAACTTCGCTGGTAGTTTAGTTTGTTCCGAGACCTGCGGAATACCCAACGTCATCGAGTTGAATGCCGAGATAAAGCACAACTTTTCGGTGACTAACGTACCAATAGACTTAAAGTTCTGTACTTACCAGATAAGCAGCTAAGGTTTACCAGAGTGACTATACAGGCGCCGGGTGCAGGTTTGTTTGTGACGGAAGTCGCCCTTTTTAAATGGGAGGCGGTAAATACAGAAGGCGAAGCGGATCGGTAACTGCCAGCTGAGTGTTTGGGAGCCGCTGTTCCGCTGACCCCGGAGCCCGAGGACCGCAGGTGTACCGTAGGCAGACTGCAGCCTGAGTGCCGACTGACCCATGGCCTCGAAATGCGATCAGCTGCTCGTCGTAGTGTCTGTTCTCCAGGGTAACCCACCGGACCGTCTGTCCTGCTGTCAAAACTCATTTTCTGTCACCCCAGGACTCTTCTACTGTCACCTTGCGGATTTTCCCATATATTACGTATTTACTGAAATGATTAAAATGTTCATGTATTCCACTGGTTAGCTGTAAACATGTAAACCGTCATCAAATTCAATATGTTTGACACTAAGGCACATTAAGTCATTAATACTTTAATCATCGCTTTTGTAAGGACTCGCGAATGTATTTACAATTTGCTGAGCGGACGTAAAGTAACGACCCTCTGTCAGCGAGTTTATCTACATTTCCAGCATTAGGAGCTTAATCACCATGGTAACTGCTGCAGCTTCTCCGCTCCAGTTTAAACGTCAGTGCGGTAACGGATCCCCTCCGTTTAATACGTATTCATAAAAGCAGTAGCACAAACGGAATCGTAATGTAAATAGGCTGCTGCCTGGTCACGGGCATAGTTTTCATTAATATTTTATGTGAAAAGTTGTTTTGGTTTGTGTGTGATTTAGTCTGGTTAGTCGTCATGTAAAGTCACGTCAGACATAAGGGTATCGAGGTGCTGTGTCTACTGCTCTGACAAGAATAAAGCATTTAAATAAAAAACCTTTGTAACAGTAAGACTTTAAACTATCCGTTGTCCATCATTTGGCTATATGCGGTTATTGCTATTAAACTAATGTTTTAGTATGTCATTCTGGTAGTTACTTGTAGTGCGAACTATTCTAGATTAAGTAAGGGGGTTTTGGTGCTGTGTGACAAAAGGCTAGTATTAAAGATTAATATATTGTAGTAGCAATAACGGGTTTGTTTTCCCATATGTCTTAAATCCTCAATATAAAAAAATAATAGCAGCAGGCAGGGACACCGCAAAGTGAGAGAAAGTTAGGGTGATTCCAAGGGCCCCCAAGTGACTGCGGCCCTAAACAATTTGGAGCATAATTCTATTTGTCTGGGTTGGGGGCCCAATATGGTTTGCCAACCGGAGGGTTGCAGGTTCGAGCCCCGGCTCCTCCTGACCCCATTGAAGTGTCCTTGAGCAAGAGAACCCCAAATTGCTCCTGGTGTAGATTGTAGGTTGGTGCCTTGTGTGGCAGCCTCCGCCACTGGTGTGTGAATGGGTGAATGTGAGGCACTTTGAGTGCTCAAAGGAATGGAAAAATGCACTTTATAAATGCGATCCATTTACCATTTATCATGATATGCTTCCATGGGCCCCAAAATCTGTAGCGGCACCCTTGGCAGCAGGTTACAGTGCAGCTTATGTGTCCTCACAGGCCGTCAGTTCCCAAAGAGCACGCGCCAAGTCCTGGTGGTGCAGGCGAAGTTCGACGGCGAGCAGCTGGCCACTGACCCCGTGGAGCACCGAGAGCAGCCCCAATTCTGCACTGAGCTGGCCTGGGAGCTGGACCGCAAAACCCTGCACCAGCACAGGTGACGTGCCCTAACACCGCAGGCTTCATGGGTGCCCGTTGCTATAGACGATCTTCTTCTGCCTTTTACTGTTTCCCATAACAAGCAGGTGGCGCCATCGAGGGTCTGGTCTTATGAATGGATTCTTTTAGGTCTGTAGTGCTTCTACAAATGGCTATGTTGTATCAGCAGGTTGACAGGTCAGTCTTTAAGACAATTAATCAATTGCCACACCTTCAGGCTTCCCCTACCAAGGGGGAAATGCAACCTCTACCCCAATCAACAAAATGTACCGTGGTAACTCAGTAGCTTCCCAGATTATTTTCTTTGTAATAGCAGCGCTCACTGTAAAAATGTCTGTGTCTGTAAGGAGCCTTGGTACAACGGACAGGGCAAAATCTGTTTGGAAGTAAATAGGCTGTGTCCTGGAAAATTGGGCTTCATTTGCTGATCATACATTTTAAATTTTTTATTGCAGTGTTTGGTTTTCTATATCATGTAGCAGTTATAAAGTTTAACCTAATAAGTAATGTGATAAATAAATAATGTGATATGTGGTGGTCTGTGTGGATGTTACTCTTCAGAACTTTTAACTATACAGACCAGAGGAGGCTGATCCTAGCCCTATTGGACAGAAGTCTGAATTTGTTACCGGTGACGTCTTCATTGGTTTTACATTGATTGAGCCATAATTGATTTTAATCAAGGCAACGTGTCAAAATATATGTTAAGCTGCTTCGCTGGCTTGATGAAAACATTTAAAAAGAAGGTATGAATTGTACAATTTTTTATTGTCCTAAATAATCAGTGATTATGCTAAAAACAATTTGTCATTTTCATTTCAAATTGATCAGGGTTCGTTTAGATCTGACTAAGAATCAAATGATGTGGGCAATATTAAGACTGATGTTTTTATTGTTCTAATACAGATAGTTGCAGATATTCATCAACTAGCATAAATTTGGTATGACGGGACAGCAGAATGGCATCGAGTCCTCACTGAGAGATTGACTTGGCTTAAATTTGTTCAGCCATTCATGCGTTAAGAGCTAATGAAGGCTGAGTAAGAACTGAGCAGGAAGATCCCCGCTTTACCCTACTGCTTCGCTTGGAGCTGCTGTAGACTTTATTTCTAAATATTTACCAGCCAAATAAGGTACCTTTTTGGGACATTAACATAATTTTCTTTTTTTTTTTTAAACCATCAGTATACCATAACCCTCCTACCTCCTCATTCATAAGCTGGAGTCTGCCCATGTGCTCAGCAGGGGGGGCTGTAGACCCCACCCACTGACTGCTGTGCTCCGTCCCAGGCTTCAGCGCACCCCCATCAAGCTGCAGTGCTTCGCCGTGGACACAGGGACGTCCGCGTGGGAGCCGCTGGGATACGTCGTCCTCGACCTGCGATCCGCCCGGGAGACCACCCAGGCAAACGTGCGTGTCCCCGGTGTGAGGCCTGTGACAGCCTGCTCCGCACCCCAGGCCTGAACGGTCCGGGAGTTTCCCTCCGAGTGTCCAGAACTCGGAAATAGTTCACTTGTGTCCCATGATACTCAGTTTATGCTTTGGGCTAAAATGATGAACTGGCTGTTGTTAGGTTCTTTTTAGTGCTGAGGATGGCTGCAAGGTGGCTCAGCTGAAGGCTGTTGGTGTTTTGAAGGCCTGCTCTTATTTGTCTGTAACAGCCTCATGTTAACACTGGGTGTCGCATGGCTTTGGTGGCGATAGCTTTGCAGAGCGAGCTGCTGTGACCTCCTTGCGTTTGTCTTCAATGCTCCTCAGGCCCCTAAGTGGTATCCCTTACTCAGCACGAAGTACTCCAAGCTGAAGCCAGCCCTCCTGCTCAGCCTCGCCCTGGAGAATGACACCAAGCAGACGCCTGAGCCTGAGCGCTTCAAGGCTAAAGATGCCCCACCCAGGCAAGGTGGGTCTGAGGATCCTCTTCTGGGGGGGGGTCTGGGGCGGTGGGACGTGATAATGCTGCGTTCCATTTGAACTTGTAAGTCAGAGCTTCCAAACTGGAACGGCCCCTAAAGTCGGAATTCAGACTCGGAAAGTCGGAGGAACCTCTGCAGCCCCGATCTCACAATTCAAGATGGCTGCGCCCTTTATCAGCAGATACTGCTTTTAGGACTTGGGTCTTATTTGTGTCTCATTAAATCAGTATGTATGTGTAGAATACTGCACAATGTGTTGTTTTCCACTGATATTGTTAACAGTGAACCTGGCTAGAACTGGGGCCTGCATCAGAAAGCGGGATTTCTTGCTTAGACGAACAACTTGTCGGACTTAAGGTAGTCTGGGCTAAATGTAAATGAACGACGATAAAGGCCATTTAACCTGGGGTGCCATAAATCCAACAAGTTATCTGGCTCAGCAAGAACTCCTGCTGTTTGAAACCGGTCCCTGGTATTACTAAATGGCTTTCCGGCTTGTTGTACCGGAACGCGGTTAACTTGAGTGTGACGTCATTCCCAGCTCTGACTTCCAACCTCCGAGGTAAATGGAAGGCAGCAGTAGGGCTGAGCCCAATGTGGCGTGGGGGAGGGGGTTCTTCTAAAATGGGGCACAAGGCCGTTTGCTTAGAAAGCCCTTGGGCTCTGTGACTGTGCAGCAGTATCTAACTCCTCACTTCCCATCTGCCAGGTCTTTCAGGTTTGGGTAACCTGACCTTTACCAGTTGTCCCAAAGGGCATAATAGTCTCTTTGAATAGAAAAGTCTTCACACCGCATCTGTCTCGCTCACCTTTGGTATTTACTCATGCTGCGACCGATACCAGGGTCCCCTCCGCGGCCTGGCCAGGCACCAGGCAGGCTGGAGCCGGTTCTGAAGGAGGACGAGGGCTATCATCAGATCGGAGCTGCCGACGGCAGTGGGGACCACTTTGTCCTGTCCGTCACCGTGGCCTTCGCCACCAGGCTGGAGCAGGTGACCAGGGGTGGCAGCTGAACTTTGACGCGTTCCTCTCTGCCCAGGGGCCCGAGTTTAAAAGCTTCCCTGTTTGTCTGAGAGCAGCTCGTTTCCAGCGAGACCAAGCTGTCCCAGGAAGCCTCCCACTACTTCTTCTACTACACCCTCCTGGGCAACGACATCACCAGCGAGCCCTTTCTGGACCTGCTGAGCCCGAGCTTCGAGCCGGAGCGGGCCTCCGTCCGCGTGCGCAGCAGCGTGCCCCTCCTGCGGGCGTACCTGGAGCAGCAGCGCAGCCTGCAGGTGAGGCCAGATTGCGTCGCTCGCAGATGCGTTTTCCCAGGGATGGACTATGTACTTTTCACTTCCTCTGGCTGAAGAAAAAAAACAAAAGCAAATGAAAAACTTGTGACACTTTACACTTAGAGAGGAGATGTAGGAAAATACAGGGATATGATTATCAGCTCTGAAAATGAGAATTAATGATTTCAAGGGAATAAAATGCTCTGCTGTGCCAGTGATTTAATTACATTACATTTATTACTGGATGCTTTTGTCCAAAATGACATATAATTGAGAATCAGAGAACCAGGTCAGACAGTGTCCATGGAGCAATTGGGATTAAGGGCCTTGCTCAAGGGCCCAATGGTGACATCACTTTGCTAGCCATGGGATTTGAACCCACAACCTTATGATGGTCACAGATCCACCTGTGCTGTGGGACCTGCTCCTTGGGCAGCGCGGAGGTCCCTCTCACTGGGTTGCTGAAGTCTGACGTGGACTTAGACAGGCAGCCCACTACCATAGAGGGTGCCTTTGTGCTGCTGCCCCCCAACAGAGCCAAGCAGCACCTGCCCCCCATGCCCCCGGACATGCAGCCCACCGTCGGGGTGTCCGTCACGGTGTGGAAGGAGGGCGTCGACGTGCAGGTACCTGCCTGTCTTTGTTTACCACCCGTGTTGGCGGTACTGGCTGGGTACTTGCTGGGTACTGACTGGGTACTGACTGGGTACTGACTGGGTACTGGCTGGGTACTGGCTGGGACCTGCTTCATCGAGTGTCCCTGCTGTCTACTTCTCCCTGCAGTTAGCGGGTCCCAGGACCCTAGAGCCACATGCTGTTGTGAAAGGGGGACCTAAGTCACCCAGGCCCCCTAACCCTCCTGCTGAGCAGCAGATCCTCAGTCCAGCCTCTCCCCCAAGGAGATCGCCTGTGCTAGGTTGCGTCTCCCCCGCCCCGGGCCCTTCCCACCCCCAGACTGAGAGCGAGGCCGAAAGCCTGTTAGAGGACTCGACACCAGCATTACAACCAGGTACTGGCATGTTTCCATGATGATACGCGTCCCGTTTCCGATGGCCGGATTCTCTGGATCTCTGCCAATGGTCAGGTGCCGAGTCTGGGTTTTATTCTGTGTTTGTGCTCAGTCTCCGGCCAGCCAGACGCCCCAAACACCTCAGCCAGCGTCTCGGCACCCAAAATCAGCATCCCGTCCTCAGCCCACCACTACTGCTTCTCCATTGACCTGCGGAGCATTCGGGACTTGAATGTGGGCTTTCCTGTCAACTGTGTCCTGAGGTACAGGGTCTTCCTGAGTGGGTTGCATGTGGGCAGGGGTGGCCTAATGGTTAGGGAAGCGCACTTCTAATTGAAAGATTGCTGGTTCGAATCCCCAACCAGCAAGGCACCACTGAGGTACCCTGAGCAAGGTACCGCCCCCAAGCACTGCTCCCCGGGCGCTGAATTAGCTGCCCCCTGCTATGTCACTAAAGTCACATATGGGTTAAATGCAGAGGACACATTTTCGTTTCTTTGTGTTAACAATGACCACTGATCACCAAATTCCAAATTCTAATGGGGGGCAGTGTTACTGCATAAGGTCCTGGCTCTCCCCAGGATTTGCCTGAGGGAATGCTTATCACTGGCTAGCAGTGGGACTGTCTTGAGATGAATCCTCTGTAAAATGGGAGATGCGATAAAGCTCTGGGTCTTATACCATGGTTTTACCTCATCACAGTGTGGTACGGAACATGAGCTGACCCACGTGTGGACAGCATCTTGTTCTCCTGATGTTTAATCAAAGCCCCCCCCCGTCCTTCCCCCACAAGATATACCTACCAGTTCTTTGGAAGTGCAGCCCCTATCATGACCAGCCCCCCCATGGAGATCCAGAAGAACATGGAGGTGTTCCTTCCCAAGTCCTACTGTGCCTTCGACTTTGCTGCGCTGCCTCACCAGGTTCAGGAGACCTTTCTCAGGTGTGTGTCGCTTCAGGCTCCCAGCTCTCGTTTACTGTAGCTCTGCTATCTGGAGGGGGGGGGGTGGGTGAGCCCAGTGTTGGCAGTGTGGGGACATGCACACTTAAAAAACTGAAACGTTTGTTTACACCAGAGCTGGGTTACTGTGTGTATTTTTTTGCTTTCAGGATAATTGCTTTTCACTCGAAGCGTTAAAATGAAAAGATGGAGTTTTTTTTCATTACAAGCTGTAATAATTTCAGTAAATGGCATTTTCCAGTTAAACATTTCAGATGTTTTGAGTGAGATGTTTGCTGTTCTCCTTTTGAGTATCTGTGTCTACAGTCGTGGAAAAAATTGAGACCACTCTATTTAAATATCTACATTTTTAAATTGTGGTTTAATCCTGGTTCTGCTGGCAGAGGCTATGCTGAGCAGCAGGATGCTTCCAGGTTCAAAATTTCTAAGACTGCAGTACATAAGAATAAAGTGAAGCAGGAGACACTGGGAATGACCAGAAACCAGCCAGGTAAAGGGCGGAAATGACTTTCTAATGCAAGAGATGGCTGTTAACTTATCTGACAGCTTCTCATGAATCGTAGGATGACATCAAGTGACCATCAAAAAAAGTGGGAAACATTAATTGTAGGTGTGAAGTCCACTGCTAGGACAGAAGCAGGACTGAAGTCCCATAAAGCAAGGAAGAAGCCCTTCATTAATGAGAAACAGAGAAGAACCAGGCTGCAGTTTCGGAAAAAAATTGTATTATTCACAGACGCACACCGATAAATTTGAGAAATGAGTGAAATATAAAGTTGTGTTGTGGTCTCTTAATTTTGTCCACGGCTGTATTTAAACCAGTAATGCACAGCACCTGGTCACGTCTCTCTCCTGTGGCAGGCTGCCCCTGGTGGTGGAAGTGTGGCACAGGGACCCAAAAACTCAGGATGTGCTCCTGGGCACAGCCAGTGTCCAGCTGTCCCACCTGCTCACGGCGGAGAAAACCCGCTTCTTGGGCCAGTCTGGCCAGCAACATTGGAGACAGACCTTCTCTCAGAGGATCCCCGTCGTGAGAGCCAGAGGGTATGGGTATGGACATGACTGCTGCTGGGTCAGAGGCAGCTTATCAGCTAACATGAGGTTCTGGGGGAGACTGACAGTGAGCTCAGGAGCAGGGGCGTCTCCTTCACGGGGGACGGTGGCAGCAGGGACGTCTCCTTCACGGGGGACCGTGGCAGCCAGTGTTGCTAAATGTGTGTGTCGGCCTTTTTCTTCCCTCCAGGCGCAGTGATAAGGTAGCTGAGCTGAACTATGTCACCACCCTGGAGGACCTGGGTTTGGTCAAAGTCCAAGACATCGTCGTGTCGGAGTCCTCACAGGTACAGCAGGCTCCGGGTGCTTCTGGAGTGTCGAGAAGGTGGCAGTGGAGATAGCAGGATAGTCAATGAGTCATGTATGTTGACCATGCAGGTAGGAAGGGAAGTTATGGAAGGTATTGGCAAAGGGTATTGGGCCAGGATGAGCCTCCAGCAGTTTAACCGCTTTGGTCTTTTACGCAGCCTCAAATCTTTCTCAAGAAGTCAATTTTATCTGAGAACGTTCAAGAAACTCCTTTAATTGTTTACATGGATACATGGTTTTGTGCTTGTCCGTATGTTCATTGACTGCTCGTGCCCTGAGAACGGGGGCATTCTGGAAGGTTCCTGTCCCATCGGGATTGAAATGAGATCCTTCCTGATGGCTCTGTATGTGTTGGCATTTACTTTGCCGTCTGAGCGGCTCAGTGACCTGGCAGGGCAGGAAAACGCACCCCCTCGCATGCCAGAGCCAACAGGGGCCTCGGCCCGCCTGGCTTTCTTTGGCATGCGCCGCACGCGTAGTCCTCGGCCTGCCCAGAGCAGGGTGAAGGATGAATCATTTAACCACACGTTCAACAGACTAGTCTTTACCCACAAAAGGGCGCAATCAGGGGGTTTGAGCACAAGCGGCTCAGCCTTACCGTCCCTCTGCGCCTTGTATTGATGTTTCCTGTCAAGTTGTTCATCTTTTCCCTTTCATCTCAAACCGATACATAGAAGCCACAGTAGAGAAGCACATTGGCCCACGGTTGATTACGTGAAGATGTCTTTCCTTCAGGGTTCCGTGCCAACGTCTCCTTACCCATGTTTCTGTGAGAACCATAAGCAAGTTGATTATTTATTTTTTTTGCCAAAGCTCCCGCTAAGTCATCGTCTCTGTCACTGAAGCGTCTTCTAGAGCAATGAAAATAATAGGCTGCCGGGCTCAACCTTATCTTGCAGGATGTCAGGATCCTAAACGTTTAACTGACAGGGGCCATACCTGTGTGGATGTAAACGGTAACGTTTCTGACATATTCCACAGAAGAAACGATGCATTTCTCCACATCTTGCTGAAATTCTTGCCAAAAGTTCTTAGCAAGTGACGGCGTCCTCTGTTCTGTTGGGGTGTTTGGCGGACAGAGTGGGAATCGTGGGAAGAAGCAGGAGGCCCCCCCGAAACCACCCCCAGATGCTGCGGGTGCCCCCACTGAGCCACGGGAGACCCTGGAGTACAAAGCAGCCATGGAGCTGGAGGCATGGAAGGAGATGCAAGAGGACCTGTTTGATAACCAGGTGACCTCATCTGTGAATGGAGTTAGCAGCCGCCTGGGGGTTGTGTTCCAGAGACACGTGTTCTGCTCGCAGTCACCCCAATCTGCTGCTTGTGTTGGTCAGCCCCATTGTGTCATTGTCATAAGTTTGGATGTAGCGTTTTATGTTTCTCTAGTAATCACAGAACTATTACTAAGTAGGCTGTGTCCAGTGTGGTATTCAGTTTATTCCCTAAACATTACTGTTCTGAAGTGCATATCTCCTCATTGGTTGCAAGCCCATCCCAGTCGAAGGCCTTGTTGGATCGTGACCCGAACCCGGTCCAAGGGCCCATTTGGGGTCGTGACCCCATCCTGGCCTAAGGGTCCTTTTGGGTCTCATTTGTGACTTGCTGAGAAATTTTGTCTGCATATCGAAGGCAGTTGGAGCTGTTGTTTTGTTTGCTGAATCTAGTGAACTAGAGCCAGTGTTCCAGCTGCTTGCCGTGTCTGTGACCCCATGACCCACTCCTTGGAGATGGACACTTCCACCCCATCCTGCCTTTTCCTCTCCACCCATGCTGCAAGCACTGCAGCGGGCACTCTACTGCCCTCTTGTGGAGTGACCTCACGATTGCCGTGTGCGTCTCTGCTCTTTGCTGTCAGTCACGTGTGCAGGGCTGTGGCGTGTGTCTCCTTCAGTATAGTGACTCGTCACATATGTTTCTGTGCTGCTGTCACCTCCAGCTGAAGCAGAAGGAGCTGAAGCACATGCAGGCTTTGGCAGAAGAGTGGAAGAGGCGAGACAAGGAGAGAGAGGCGCTGGTCAAGAAGAAGGTACCTCAGTCACATGGCTTAATGATCACCGTGACAGCCTGGTTGAGTAAAGCTCTTCAACCAGCAATGTTATGACTGGCTAATTACCTTCTCAGTCTCGGGCCGCTGAAAACACACCCGATTTGGTAAGTGTTGGGTAGTTTACACGGAACCTGTGTGTGGTTACGTGTGGGGCTGTTTGACAGGAGATGGAATACAATCTTCTGGAGGAGCAGCTTCAGAAGACCCTGGCTGACCTGGAGAAGAGGGAGAAGCAGCTGGCACATGCTGAGATGGAGGTGCGTGACCCTGGGGGGGGGGGGGAGGTCCTGCCAGTGTGACGACCACTGAAGAACAAAGATGAGTTCTGTGTGATCGTGCGTCACTGATGAGGCTGACAGGTTTGCTTTAATAGCTTGACTTTGGGGCACTGAAAGTAGCCATGTTTGATCAGCTGAGGCCCCCATCCTCTGTGTCTGTAAATCATTCATGGGGAAAAATATTTATATATATAATATTTGGTCTCTGGGCCACACATGCAGCCTGTGGTATGAGCCAGTCGTGAAATGCGCAGCATGACCGAGTGGTCACATTCCTCCCCGCAGACGCAGCGGCTGCAGCGGGAAATGCGGGCCGAGCACGAGTTCAGCATGCGCGAGCTGCAGGATGGCAGCCGCAGGCTGCGCGAGGACTGCCACCACCAGGTGGAGCTGGAGAGGTCGAAGGTCAGGCTGCTGGAGGAGGAGCGCCCTCGGCTGCAGGCTCAGGTGGGTGGCGAACGCCGAGGTCGGCGTGACGCTGTAGGGCGACAGAGCCGCAGGAACGCCCGGCACTCGAACCGGCCGTTTGTGAGAGGTCCCTGTATTTAATAGATATGAGGAAAACAGAGGGAGAACTGTTAGTCAGAAGCATGAAAAAAGCTGCAGTCTGCCCTGCGGTTCCTGCGCACACGGGTTCCTCGCTTTCCCAGAAACGCCCGGGCCAGCTTTAACAAATCAAACAAAGTGGCTTTCTGACGTGTCGAGAGGCTGTCGTCGGGATGGGCGCAGCCGGGCTGGGAACGGCGCTCTGTGTCTCGTCTGCCCGTGTTGGGAACTTGTAAACACGCCCTGGATCCCCCCACCTCTCCACGGCCCCCTTAACTCACATCTGCTCTCTGTCAGGCGGGGGCTGGACAGGTCCCCCCCCCCCTTCGCTGTGGAATGAATCTCCATTCTCATTCTGACTTGCAGATAGCTGGCACCTTGCCGTGTTTTGTATGCGTATTCTCGGTCCTGATATAATGGGCTTGTCCTTTATTTACAGTTCAGATGAACTCATTTATACTCATCTCTTTAGTCCCTTCAGTGCAGGGCCTGGAGCCCATCCCAGACAGTACAGGGTAGGAGGCAGGGCGCATCCTGGAGGGGGTTCTAGTCCATCACTCTCACAGTGTGTGAGACAGCCAGTCGGCGTCCTCACAAGGCCAGTGACAGCGGTAAATCAGCCACCCCGAAAGCATGCGTGCGATGAATAAGCAGTTATGGAAGATGGATGGGTGGGTGGTATCCCTCACTGCGAGGGTCTGGGGGAAACCCACATAAGCATGGGGAGAACGTTCCAGATTCCACACACTGACACAAGCAGCCAGTGACCACGCCCACACGCCTGGGGGTCATGGTGCTGCCCGCTGGGCCAAAGGGATGGTTCTGTTGCCCTACAGCCACAGCTTTCCTTCTTCCTGAGTTTGGCTCACAGGTCTAGTTCCTTAGAAAGTACCTGGACCGTAACCCCCCAGATGGAGTCCCAGTCCTTCAGGTTGGTTCGCGGGCGCTATCCAGGCTGGCTCTCCTCTGCTCCTGTGTGTCCTCACTGGTTTTCCTCCTCCTGTAGATGTTTAATATCATACTCCTCTAGGGCAAGGTTATCATTATTATACTATGATTAGTATGGCACGTGCAATAATCACCAGGGCTTAAAATTACAAGGTTAAACATCGGTCCAGACGCCAAATTTTTGGTACTATATGGACATTAACTTACATCGACGATTTGGTAGATTAGTTGTGCGCCTAATATGTTAATAATGCTTATCACTTCCACGATATACCAAAACAGTCGCATGTGACATGCTCTGCCAATCCAATCCAATCCAATCAAAATTCAATTTAATTCAGTTTTATTTGTATAGCGCATTTTCACAACATTACATTTTCTCATAGTGCTTTTACATGATCCCTGCCCTGAAATAAACAGAAGCATACGCTGGATTTATACAGATTACTAACTTTTGGGTGTCATAGTATGCCTCTCACTAATATTTTAGGTATACTACTTAATGTCTTACCAAATTGTGGGTGTAAGTAAATGTCATAGAGTATCAAAAAGTCAACATCCGGACAAATGTTTATGGTCGTCACCTAAAACCCTGGTGATTATTGCACATGCGGCACATAACCGTGATTATATTGAGATGTGATACCATGCTGTCCTAACTGGAAGTGATACTGGACCGCAGCCTTTCGTGAATAACCTCCAGGCTGGCCGCTGACCCTCCATGGCTTGTTGATGGGCTTCCTGTCTCTACGCCAGTGGTTTGGCAGGGCTGGTCTCTTCAGTGTCAGTGTCTCGCCTTCTGTAGGTCCAGGAGGCAGAGAACAAGTACAAGCAGCTTGACAAGGAGTTCCAACTCTATCGTGAACAGCAGAACACGAGGCCCGAGATCCGGCTGCAGTCCGAGATGAACCTGCTCAGCCTGGAGAAGGTCAGCCCTTCCTTGCAGGGAACCACGCCGGCTGAATGCTAACCCTGATTAGCCCGTGTAACCTGGCAACCCTAAGTAGTGACCACTAACTGGAACAAGGTGATTAGGCCTAAACCAAATGGGTGTCTCAGTATGGCTGCAGGATCTGCTGCAGGTTCTACTGGTCTCTCAAAACCAGCACCGTGTAAGCAGAACCATGGATTTAGTGCCTTTGATTCAAGAATTTTCCTCTGGGATCAATAAAGGTTATCTTGATTACCTTGTGATGATATTGCAAAACTCGGTGATGCTGTCTTTATTTCAGATAGTAAATGACATGGAGCGTAAACACTCAAAATGCTGGATACAGTACAGGGAACATCCAGTAAGGTGTAGCCCAGAGGGGTCTCCCTCCATCCCCTGCTTCCTCGGCCCTCACCTCGGCTGGGTGCAGCTGGGGGGGGGGGGGCGGTTGGGGGTGCCACTCAGGGTGGCTGTCCCAAATGGGCTTTCCGCTTGTGTTTTTTTTACTGGCTGTCAGCGTAACTCTCTCACAAGTCTCTCCCAGTCCTCAGCTGTGAGTGTTTTTAATCCTGATTGTTAATGACTCCACATTTACAGATTGAAATGCTGTAGCAAGGCCTGCCGGGGAGAGGAAGTGTGTGTTTGACAGGATCCAGTGAAAAAAGGTCTCTAGCTGTTGTGCAGAAACCGAACTGCTCTTGACACAAGGTGTCTGGGTTCTTAAAATAGGGAAATGATTGACTTGGAGTGGACTGGCACCATCTGGGCCGGTCTTCCTGCTGCAAACCCTCCTCCTGACTATAAATACACTCTCCCATGAAGGCTTGGTCCCATGTCCAGCTTAGTAAGAAGCTCATATTTTAGGACAAGAAAATGTCCTCCTGCCATAATATTTGCCTAACATGCCACAGGTGATTGAAACCATATATTTCTCGTAATGGATTAGGCATCTTTGATCCAGACACTTGAGTGTGTATATATAATCTTTCAGTGGATGTTTGTAATGAGCTAATGTTGTGTGCTCTGTTTAAGGCGGAACTTGAAAGGAAGCTGGAATCCACCACGAAGTCCAAGCTGCACTACAAGCAACAGTGGGGGCGCGCCTTAAAAGAGCTCGCCCGCTTCAAACAGGTATGACGTATGCTTTGGCAGCTGTTAGCTGCATGAGACAGTTGGAGGTTGAAACCAGTGGCTTTTTCTTTTTTTTTTCTTTCTTAAAATGAGTTTTTCTTAAAAAAGTTGCTTCAAGGTCTTCTTTCTGTAGGATTTGGAATTGTCTGCCACCGTCTCCTTAATTTGTCACATTTTTAGAACATCAGAGTGCACTTCGCAGCGTGTATCTGAATCCCCTTCCATAGCTGTGACGTTATATCGGCTTGTTTGTCTTGTCACGGGACCCAAGAGCTGGGTCACTTCGTTAATTAAAGTTAATTAAACAAGGCAGACGTACAAAAACCTCTGCTTCTCTGTGGTCCCAGCCTTTTTAAACATGAAAGCCAGAGAGACATGTAGCTTATCGTGCTGTCTTCATAACTGTTATAGACGAGAGCCAGCTGGAAGGTGGGGCCCTCTGTTTTTAAAGTGTAAGTGCCAGATACACAGTGGGGGGACCAGTGATTTATGTTCTGTAGGGTTCATAACTCCATTGGAAATGAGGGTATAAATCATGTTTGTATCGTATGAAGTTTTAACCATTTAGGCGTCGTCTTTGCCGTCTCAGCGTGAGCTCGGGGGAGTCGTCTGTCTAGCTGACGCGGAGTTTGTCAGATGCCCCTCAACACCTCTGTTCCTGTGACGAATTTCACCTGCTTAATCGATGGCTGTGTCTGTCAGTATCTGATGTCAGTTGCTCGTCCCGTGAATGTTCTTGATTCAAGGATAAAATCAATGTTGACCGTCCTGGACTTTTGATGGACGGGAGGCACCCAGAGTCTGTGTTGGTGTCCTCTCTCGACCTCGGCTACATTCCTGACCCCTGCCTTATCTCCTGGCTCCCTGTGTGTGACTTGCGCTTGGTTAGGCGACTGGGGCCCTCGAGTCAGCCTCCGTCACCCGCAAAGCGGCCCCAGCCTATGTAAACGCCACTTCTGTCATCGGCTCGCAGCAATGAATCTCAAACCACCCATAAAAGTTGCTAAGCTCATCTGGGAGAGATGGAGGGCAGTCCAGAAGAGCAACTGGTGTCTTTGTAATCTGGAGATGCCCGCAGTCTTTCCCGCATGCGATGTGTGTCATGGCTCCTGTAATCACACTACTGCAGCCTCTTGGTAGCCTTCTGAAGGACGAACCTAGATTTCTTGTAATAATGTCTGTCATCCAGTGAGAAAGCAGAGGTCTGATCCCTCAGGCTCAGGTAAACAACGTTCATTCAAGGCTCCTGGGTGGGATAGTTGGGCAGGTAGGACTTGCACGAGTGCAGATCCACTTCGGCAGAGGAGGCGGACTGATCAGTAGAACCCAGGTAGACCTGTTTGGACCGGGGTTCTGGAGTCCAGCACTGTTCTTTCCTTACAATGGGCAGCGTGTGATTCAGTTTCTTCTTGTAGCCAGTGAACAGAAGCACAGATGAGTGGTAGAATTCACAGAAGTGTGGAGGTGGGACAGAATGGCGATGGCTTCTTGGTGCTGCATGTCCATATAGCTACAGCTGGGATTCCAGTGGGGTGTTAGCAGTGGGAAGCAGTGAGGAGAGTTCTCTCAGGAGATGGAGCACTGGAGACTCAGAAGTCCATTTCCCAGGTGCTCCAGAAGTGGTTAAATAAGAAGCATGCATCATGTGGTCTGAGAACAATGCGATGAGAGTACGGTGCTGCATGGCTCTGCCCGGTGTCTTGGGCCCAGCCGGGTCTCGCTGATACTCCTGCAAGTCCTGCTGCGAGCCCATGTGACGGCAAAGAATGGGATGCTGGGATTGGGAGACTGCAGCCGGCTTCGTCTTGCCCTTCCTTTCTGGCTCCGCCTATCGTCACTATCATACCATGGTGTGTCCTGAATGGTATCTCCTGGTAAACCGGACAGTTTATAAGTGTCCAGAACATTATGCCTGACGTCTGGGGGGGTGTAAACCAGATTCGCACCCTTCATGTAGGTAGACGGTAGAAAGAAGCAAACACTTTTGGTACAGAGAGAGCAGCTTAGAGCGTGTGGCCATGGGATGATGGACCTGGGGCTCTCTGATCTGCGTCGAGCACCAGGATTTCATTCCTGATGTGAGATGCTCTCTGTGCCAGACTTCAGAGGTTAATACTGGCTCAGAAGCAGGCAGTTAATGGGATCCAGGGAAGTGAGGTTTCAGGCCGAAGCCCACAAGCGAGCCAAGCAGCTCATTCCTGTGACTCCTCCCTGTCAGAGGGAGCAGGAGACGGCGATGATCCGGCTAAAGAGACAGGAGCAGGAGCTGGAGCAGATGAGGCTCCGTTACCTGGCGGCCGAGGAGAAGGAGGCTGTGAAGACAGACAAGCAGCAGCTGGAGGACATCAGGAACGAGCTGAACAGGTGTGGGCCATGGGGGAGGGGCATGGTGTTTACTGGGGGGAGGGTGTGTGATGTTTGGTGGGAAATCTAGGAGGGTACACTGTGTTGGGTGGGGGAACTGGTTTGGGGGGCGGCATTGTGTGTGGTGGGGGGATCTGGGGCGGCACTGTTTGGTGGGGAGAGGGACGCACACCATTTGGGAGGGGTCTGGGGGAGGACGAAGCATTTGATAGGCTGGACATCGCAAGGGTGTGTGGCCTTCATAGGGTTGTCGAAACATATTGATGAGCAGCTGTGAGCCATTTTGAAACTTGGGCTTTATAATGATTATGCGTGATGAATGCCGGTGCGATTTCCTGTAAGTATGATCCGCACGGGTTCGAGAGCAGGCCCGCTGGCCGCACCTCCCACGCTTGGTGACCCTCCTTCCCCCATTCAGGTTAAAGCAGCAGGAGGGCAGGCGGAGCCCCAGACCTGGGCTGGAGCAGGAGGCGGTGGCCAGCGACGGCGTGGACGAGCACCTGAGCCGGCTCCTGGAGGAGAGGGACACACTCCTGCGCACGGGCGTGTACACGCACGAGGACCGCATCATCAGCGAGCTCAACCGGCAGATCCAGGAGGCCATGAGCCTGCGGGGGGGACACTGACAGAGTCACTTTCTGACTCATTTACCCGTGTGACCTGGCAGTTTCCTTACCTGCTTTGAGGGCCTCAGACTTGCTCATGTTACATGTGTACCTACGACCACCAGATGGCGCCCTTACTCCGTGAAAAGTGTTCTGTTTGTTTCTGTATTAAAAGCGTCTGTCCTTTAGTTTGTATACATTTTTGTATCTAATAAATTATTTTGTGACAAATTTTTGATGTAATTTTTCCTGGTGACTGAACTGTTTATAAATGTCTTCTAATGACATTTATTCTGTAGTCTTTTTAGTCCACGTGTCTCCTTTTCTAGACGACGGGATTTCCAAGTGCCCTTCCCTTTGACTCCCTACACATTGCACTTGTGTCAGCCTGCCGACTCAGGGTTTGGACAGAGTCCATGAGGACATCCGAGTGCAGCAGGGAAATGAGTCCCACCCAGAGGTCAGCCCCCATCACTCCTGTATGCCCCCCCCCCCCCCCGATGGCCGAATGAAATCAAGCCGTTTGGATGAGGACACTAGACCCCCAAAGTGGGCAGGGGTGAGGATCAGGAAAGCAAGTCCCTGGGCAGAGACACCAGCATGTCTGTCTGTCATTCACAGTGGGGAAAGCCTCGAGTCCCAAGCAGGGGGGGTCTCATCTCTGACTAGCATAACAAGCAAATCCACTCACAATGGCGTCCTGCAGAATCATGGCATCGTTCCTGAAATGTAGCCGTTGCACAGGTGCTGAGCTTGTTTTCAGGGGTGTAGAGTACATACTTAGCACGTGAGTGTCAGCGGGCAGTGAAAACGCGGTCGCTTTTCCACGAAAAGGTGGGAAATGTCTTTACAGCATGAAGGGGACAGCTTCAGAAATCGGGGGGGGGGGGGGTGATCAGCTGTCTGCGTCCACTAAGTGAATCAAGTTCCATGAACGGCCCGGTTTGTGTCGCCTGGTAACAGTGCTGACATCCTGCCATCCCATCATTAACAGGCGAGCAGCTGAGCAGTTTGAGATAGCCAGCGACGCTTATCCACTGAAGAGGAGTGGGCAGCGTGGGCACCCCCAGTACTTAGAAGGACGGCCCATCAGCGACAGCTTGCACAGCCGATACGAGACACATTATCAGCGTGTCTGTGAAGTCACTCCTACTGGGCCGTGTGATTTATGCCTGTCTGAGGCGTGATAACCGCCTCGAACAGCCGTGTCCATCTTCACTTACATACCCACCTCTGCTCTGCTCACACTCACACACTGACCTCCTTTAGTCTGACACGCTCATGACACTCTTGGATGGATTGACCTCTTTGAGTCTGATACACTCCACTTAAGCATAACTTTACCTTCCTAAGGGTTAACCAGGCCTCTGTGTTCATTCTATAGACTACTCCAGCCCCGCAATGGCACAACAAAGTAATTATGCTCAGAAAAAGGGCTTCAACCAACTGCCAACCAGGTGAGACAAAGGGCAACTCCTGTATCTGGATGAGTTGCCCACTGAAATTTGACATTGCTCAAAAAGTTGCCCTGTATCATCACCCTAAGAGACCCGATTTCAATCATAACTCAAATTTGATAACGTTTGCAGTTACTGTGTTTTGTGTCTTATGGCAGATTGGACGATGCATTCATCTGTATGGGTTTATCTGTACTGTGTTGTGCTACTGCTCAGAGATGTGCCGTGGAGGCTAGCCGTGATTGGTTGTGAAGCTCATTTGCTCTGTAACAGACCCCAGCAATCTTTAGAGTTGTGCAAGTCTGGCCGCCCAATGTCATCGTCCTAGTGCCTCAGAACCCCAATGAAAAACACACTGCGGGAGAGAGATTATTGTTTGCGAAAAGGTACATTTCTCCAGTTAATAAAGCGAGGCTGCGGTCTTTCAAGGCTCCAGCAGAATCTGCGCTTGTCAGAGTCTCTCCCAGCCGGTATGTTTCCAATTAGGCCCATCTGAAGGAGTTAGGAAAAACCCCTGTTTGGATGCTAATTGCTTTTGAAAGTCTGACCCCCATTTGCTCAATATTTTCCTCGGCAGAAAATTCCAGGAAAAACAAAGCAGGAGAAAACCTTTAGGCTGCGGGGCCACTTTCGCATGTGTGTTTGCAGAAGAATCGTTTTCATGTGATCGTTCCTCATGTCTCCAGGCGAAACTGCATATCGCACGTCCAGCTTCCCATGGAAAAGCATGGTGATTGATGTCCAAAATTTTAACTGTATTTGTTTTAGAAATTTGTAAAAGGCCTCCTGGGAATAATTTGCTTAAATCACTCAGAAGAACGGCAATTCTGTTTTTATTATCCCAAAATCCCAGTCGCTTGCTGAGCTCTTGACAAAAGGTGGTAAATATTTTACTCTTGGAGTTCAAGGTGATGATATTAGTGTCTGAAAAGCAACCCTGGGGTGGAATGTGAATTGTCAGCCTGAGGTGGACTTACCTTCGAGTGACGGAAAGCAAAATAAATACCGATGATGGGACACGACCCTTGGGAACTGTGAAGAACAGTGACATTACAGTGACTCGTGTCACACACCAAGCCACAAACTAACTGGCCTTGTGAAAAAATTTTAACAAATTCTAACATATGTGATTTTAAGGTAAGTTTTGCAGCTTTCAGGGAATATTCACAAGTGAAAATATTTAGCCACTAACATCCCAAATTTTCATTAAAGAGGTCAGAATTCATCATCGGATCAGAATTATCATTCTTAAAAAAGAATTACAATTAAAAGTTTTTTTTTTCTTTGTTTGTATGACTACAGTATTATTGCCGACTTCAAACACTGGATGGATGGAATATATATTACAAAACAGAAACACTCACGTGATTTTAGCCAGGCTGTTGCATACAGGTGACTACCGTGAGAGTAAGTAACCTTGTGTGTGTCTTCCACAGCTACACATGTAATGTTTTAATTCTGTTGTATGTACGACGGACAAAAGCATTCATGCATTACTTTGTGCAATCCATGTTTAGTACGCTAGACCAAACACATGAGAAACAAATTCCTCATGTAAAAGCCAAACAAAACAATATTACGGTATTATAGGGCCATAGAAGTATTTACGTTTTATTTTGATTTATCTGATGGGCACCAGGGAGATGTGGAATATGAGCATGTTACTGCGATTTTCCATGACTTTGGGAGATGGCTGCCCCGCAATCCCGTCAAGCCGGCCTTGATAAAAAAGGACATGAACGCCTTGCTGAGGAGACTGCCGATAAAATCGCGGTGCGGGATGGACAGCGCGCTGTGTGATCTTCGGGTCATACCCAGAACCTGAGACCCGAAAACATGGGTGCGGTGGGGGCTCTGGAGTCCATGCGCACGTCCCCATGGGTCACCCCTCAAGGCGAATTATTTAAAACATTCAAACGTATGCAGAGAATATCCATAATGCAATGGTGCTCTAATCAGAATCTTTGGACGCAGCATCATTTGTGAAAGTAACACTCACTCGTGACACTCCTCTGTATGGGATTTTAACCCCTTCTTGTCCTGTTTGCACATATGACGTCCGTACCACTTCAATGTTCAGTATGTTCAAAAGACATTGTTTAATAGCCATAGATTTATCATGACCTCAAATTTAGTGAATTGTTTGGAGAAATATTGATGTTTACATTTTTTGTACTTTTCTTATGTCAGTACAGTAGCATGTTACATGCATTTTGGAAATGCATCTAATTTTAATTTATATTTAAGATTTTACTCTGGGGGGAATATAAATTATACACACAGACATTATTTGTAAACATAATGCTCCAAGATGTTCAGTGTTCATCTCCAATTTGTACACAGAGACTCAGACATTGAACAAGATGTTTTTTTAATCGTGTTCCTGGGTGTTTTTCGTCCCTACAGCTGTGGTGTCACCACATGGCGCTATGCTAATCCAGGACCGTTAGCATAACAAAAAGTCCTGAAACACGTAAGGTAATACTCATAATGCCATTTTAACCAAGACCCTAATAATCTTTATGTGTGACTGTTGGCATTTTAACCACTGATGTTCAAAGGTAATTTTTTCATTACTATTTAAGTTTAATATTCCTTTTAAGGGTGTGTTTTTACACTCTAAAATCATAGTACTTGTTCCAGTGTGTCCCAGCTTTAAGGCTTGTGAATTTAATAAAATTTCATGGGCAGAGGACCTGCAATTCTTCTGGCCAAATCCTTTCACATGCAATAAAAAGCCAAATTTTGCTGATTTTTATTGTGCTGTCACCATCCTCCACGTTTTTGCCATGTAAGTACATGACGGCAGTGATGTCAGACGCTCCCAAAGACCAGATTATAGCAGAGCCTTGCTTTGATTACCTAGTCAGAAACACAGAGAACATTTTCACATAAACAAATAATGCTCTTAAAAATGAATTTACTATTGGAAACAGACCTTTGTTTTATTTCCCATGGAATAATGGTTCAGCTTTTGGCCCAGTTTATTTATTTATTTTTTCTTTTAAAAAAAGCAACATGTTGAAATCATGCAAATGAGTCAAAATTCTTTGGGTCTTTGGATTTAACACACAAGTCAGAACCGGAGTTATTTTCCTCGTACAGCAAAGGTGAAGAAATCAGACACTTAACACGTTCAGTTCTTCCGAGTAAAACAGCTTCGCATGTGTCAGCTTACATCAGTCCGCAAGAAATGAGTAGGACATCTGAGCAGACAGTCTTTGAAGGAGAGGTATGGCCCCAAACCAGACACGCCGTACAGACTCTGGGCGCATGTTCCCAATGCAGACGTCTCAGAATAAGCGTTTGACTGAGCGAAATATCCCAGTGGGTTCTGATTGACCTGTGTGAGCTGCCACATTCATCGTATGTACATTCTAGATTGCATGAAATTGCAATATAACTTACAATTCTGTGTAAAAAAAGAAAAGAAAAACAGTCACAATAACAACATAAAACGGTACTAAATCATGTAAGGCTGCCCTGAATATATAGTTATTTTATGCTGTAACTGACCGTCTTCCTTTTCCAGACCAAACATCTAGAATGTTCCATCCTGCCCCATTTTACAACATCAGTAATGTTTGTTCATACAGATTTATGGACTCATAATATACTTTACAAGAAATTATTTTCATTTGTACTTAAATAGACTCCTTCGTTACATTTCAAAGCACTAGACTGAAACTGACGTTTTATTAAATTAGTTTGGATTGTTTGAAAGTGCACAAAACATGGTATGAGAGCGATGGACGATAAATATTATTTTCACTTTT
This sequence comes from Paramormyrops kingsleyae, assembly GCF_048594095.1. Classification (NCBI taxonomy): domain Eukaryota; kingdom Metazoa; phylum Chordata; class Actinopteri; order Osteoglossiformes; family Mormyridae; genus Paramormyrops; species Paramormyrops kingsleyae. The sequence continues at coordinate 14,333,433 of NC_132798.1, forward strand.
TACATTTTATATTGAGAATGGCCTTTTATTGGCCTCTTTTTCCCTTTGGGGATGGGGGGGGGGCGGGGTGGGGTGTCAGAATATCACATTGAGACGAAAAGGAGGGGGACATTTTTCCCTCCCCCCCCCCCCCCCCCCCCCGCTCCTGTAAAATCATGCTGTAGAAACGTATCCATTAAAGGTAAGCTTGTGCATTCCCAGTACAGAGAGGTCCGACTCAGCACCCTGACTGACCGGCTGCCTTTGGTGTTATACAAAGAGTATGAAAGTGTGATATAAGAAAGCTACAGACGCAGGCTGATTTTTGGTATCTTTGCAATCCCCAGGCTCCCCTAAGCTCTGGGACACCCGGTTATAAATAAATCATCTTTCCTCCCCCCATTTCAGCACCCCCCCCACCCCACCCCACCAGTCCGTCCCAGGTTCTTATCTGTGCCAGGATCAATATCTCTTAACATCTCACTTATTTTATTACTGCTTTTGGTTTTCTGGGGCTGATCGAGAGTTTCTCAAGAGGAAATCTTTGGTTTTGCTTAAGTGTCCGTGACATTTAATCATGATTTTCCTTGCAGTTTAATTCCGGCCAGTCCATCACCTAATCCACCTCGATTGATTCGCCACTCTCACTGACCGGTTTGCACTCGTTGGGCATCCTCTGGTGTCTGCTCAGCTGGGTGGCCTGCGTGAAGCTCCTGTCACATCGCTCGCATCTGCAGGGGAGGGGGACACAGGACATCCAAAGGAAGCTCAGAGCCCATTACACACACATACACATTCACCACCACCCCCTCCCCCCCCCCCCCCCAGACTGAGGCCGGGCTGCTATAATGCCAGCTGACACTTGAAAGCATCGACAGACCCTGCAGAGGCCTGAAGGGTGTAATTGGTACCCAGGCCTCAGTCCTTGATGGTGAAGATGGGAGGAAATGCTACAGGCTGCTCAGCAGGGGGGGGGGGGACTGTCAATAACTCCAGTGGGGAGGGGGGGGTCCCTAGGGAGACCTGCTCAGATAAGGTGCGTATCATCGTCCTTTCTAACCGACAGCAGACTGAGAGTGGGGGTCCCACAGGCCGACCGACAGAGGGAGGGTCTCCTGGTGCGTTTTGAGGGTCGCTGGGCTGTGCTGGGTGTGCAGTGACAGTCTGCTGCCCCTGCCTGTTCTCCCCAGGCTCTGCCATCCAGAGATACGGGTGTGTGATTAAAAAAAAAATCAGTTTCCTCTGTATGCCTTCCTGCTAACTGTCCCAATTCTGGCACCTGCATGCCACAGGCCATTAAAACAGACTTAAAACGGATCAGCAGATAAAAATCGAGCGATTTGTTCTGGGTAAGTTGCACCGCTGTGTTTTCAGGTGTAGCTTTTATCTGGCTGATTACCTAAGATAACAGTCCATGGAGAAGCATGGGAGATAAACAGGGTCTACAAGGAGATGGTGGGTTGACTCTCTGGCTGCTTGGATGATATCCAGCTGATCCTCTGACCTTTCAATTTCTGTCCATGGCAAAATACACTGTATGTATATGCAGAGATGGATAGTTCAGGTCCAGAGAGTACAAGTTCAGACCAAGATTTTATTTCAAGCAACCAGTTGAGTACTCTGTGACCGTGACTCTTTATACTCAACTGGTTGGTTGAAACGAAATCTTGGTCTGGACTTTTACTTTCTGCACCTGAACTACCCACCTATGTAAGCTGGTATAATAGTGTCTCATAGTGCTATTTACTGTCGTAAATGGATGAGGAACAGCAAGGCCTCGTACGGCGAGTGCGGGGACCGGCCCAGACAGCCAAAGTTGCAGACCTCATCCAAAATGATCTAAGTAATGTTTCACAGTGGAGTCGTGACAAACGTGAAACGCCAGCTTTAATCTATCAACCATAGATTCAGCTCAATGACAATAACTCAGCCATATTGACTGGCTAAAGATTTCTGCTGTGTATTCATTAATGTCTTTGTGAGCCCCACACACCCCCCCCGGAGCATTTGAAATGCTGATGACACATTTGTGCAGCACTGATTGCTTATTAGAAAGCTGATTTGTTGCTAGACCCCCCCCCCCCCACCCAAATGAGGCTCCTTCCTGCACTTGAAAGGTGTGTGGATTGGGGGAGGGGTGTTACGTTTGATGGTGATCTCTCAGCACGAAACACCAGGCTTTAACAGCTGTTTCAGAGCTCCGACCTGCCTGGCACGCCATCTTCAGAGTGGACATTGACGTAGCAAAGCCCTCCCCCCACAAAGTGAAATTGGGCAGTGATGTTCGCTAGGAGGGGGTTGCCTTGGGTTAAATCTTCCTAGGGCTTGGAGAGACCCTGGGTCCAACGGTAGCACTAGTGCCAAAGTACAGACACTGACAAACGCACAACGTGACCCTCTGTCACGTCACCCGAAAAACGAACAGCCTCAGAGCGCACACACATCGTTCGTGTCTGACATAATAAAAACATGACAATGTGTTTTCTTTTTCTTAAAAAAGAGGGGGCAGGTCACCCTGGAGTTAAAATAAATTTTCTATGAATTATGTGTCCCGCTTATGATGGAATGATAATCATCAGCTATGATTAACCATGGTAACAATAACAAGCAGTTCAGGGCTGGGGTCCCACCTCTCCCGCGACGCAAAGCTGCTATGTGAAACGTGCTTAAGGCCTCGCTATCACTTATCCTTCAAATCACTGCTGTTTTTTTCCATGTCTCCTCGTAATGTGGCCGTCTGTTGTTCTCCTGCCTGCGTTTGAGCCGAGTGCTTTTATGATGATGGATTATCAAAGGGAGCCACGCTGCACATCCTCTTCAGCGGGTGTTACAGTAAGCAATCCGATAGCCTTAATTAGACCTGCATGGTGGCCTTATTGAAAACATGACAGACGTTTGGTGTTGAAAAAAATTGGAGTCAACAGGGTCAGACATAAGTAACGACCATTAAATTAAAAGAAATCTATTATCCACTTTGACCCCTTAGCTTATTCAATTAATTACAAGAATCTATTTACACTGTATCACATAGAGCATTGGTCAGATGCTGGGAAATATGTCGAGATGGATTACGGCTCCTACTAAAGCGAGACCGGAGCAGAGAGAGGATCAGCGTTGGGGTGACCAGCCTAGTGGCTGAGGTCCACGGCCGGTGGGATCTGCCGTATTTCAGTTACTGATAAATTTACACCTGATGTGATACAATCCAAATGGTCATTTGCTTGAGGGCAGCCAGACAATTGTTGACCTGCCCTTTGCATCCCGACACTCGGGGCAGCTCTGTTGTCTCGAAAGGACTCTTTGACCACACCCACAAGCTGTCAGTCAATTCCTAAATATGAAGAATAATTTTCTATCGCTGCTTGTCCTTTTCAGGGTTGCGGGGGTCCGGAGCCTATCCTGGAAGTTACAGGCACAAGGCAGAGAATAAGTAAAGTCATTTTCAAGATTCTTAAACATTCTAACATGAAGGAAACACCCCAGGTTTGATTAGCAGTCACCTTTTGGCTAGAAGTAAAGTTCTATTCAGTTCATTTTTTAAAAATACAATCAAAGAATTTATAAGGATCATTGTAATTTTATTGAAATGTTATTGTGTTTATACCACACATACTACCATAATTGGTAACAATTCACTTTAACTGCACTTTCATGATGACTTTGTAATGCATCCACACAACATTCAGTGCACCTTCATAATGGATTCATAGAACACTCATAAGCAGCTTGTGTATATATATCTTAACATCCAAACATACCTTAAAGCTGTAACATTAAAAAGTAACAAATATATGATTATACAATTCTAATGTTTGTCATTACCATATGTTTGTTAATAATTTATATTAAAGTTGGTAAAGTATGTTAGGATGTTAAGGTATGCTTGCATGCCACTTATAAATGTTCTATGAATGCATAATGAATGCATTATAAAGGTGCAGTTAATGTAAAGTGTCGCCGAATAATTATAAAAATTAAGAAGCCCTCACTCTCTGCTGCCCCTAGTGTGTGAGATGTATATTACTTCCTTCCTGAAAGTTCCCGCCCAGTGGGTCCCAGGACAGGCTGCGAAGCGCAGCACCCTTAATAGGACAAGCAGACACTGAAGATGGCTTGGTGATGTCCACACAAGGGAGACGTTGAAGAAACATACTTATCCACAAAAAGCTTAAACAATGCTTTTCCCCTGGTATCTGTAAAATGGCACCTAATTAGTACAGAAAAGTACAAAAAGAAAAAAATGGACTAAAGGTTCAAGAAAAAGAACAAGAGCAAAAGCAAAATGATCAAAATAACATGATTCGGACCCAACTTTCCTGAACTTTGAACAAACTAAATATATGATTATGATTTATTACATGAAGACCTACAAAGTGAATCCAATGATTATCAGACTAAAACCCTCCCCAGCCATCTTCTATACTGCTCATCCAGTGCACTTGGAAAAGGGGGGGGCAGTGCAGTGCAGTGCAGTGGTTAGCACTGTTGCCTCACACCTCTGGGACCAGCATTCAAGTCTCCGCCATGGCTCCATGTGTGTGCATGTTCTCCCCATGTCGTCATGGGGTTTCCTCCAGGTTCTCTGGTTTCCCCCCACAGTCCAAAAACATGCTGAGGTTAATTGGAGTTGCCAAATTGCCCGTAAGTGTGTATGAGTGAATGTGCCCTGTGATGAGTTGACACCCCAGCCTGGGTTGTTCCCTGCCTTGTGCAAATCCCCTGTGACCCTGAATAGGACAAGTGTTTTCAGAAGATGGATATTCTGACAGGGGGGTTCAGCACAAACTGCAATGTGGGAAATATTCAAGGATTTAATTACAGTTTAATGGCAGAAACTATGATGGATATAAGAATACCTATGTTAGCCTTGAACAAGATCCTTCCTGCTGTGGTAGCCTTGATCTTTCAGAGTTCCTGCTAAATTAAATCACCTGTGCTAGCCCTGAGCGAGGTTCTTCCTGCTGTCATAGCCTTGGGCAAGGTTCTTCTGTGGTTTCCTTGATTTTACAGGTTTCCTGATACATAAGAACACCTGTCCTATCCTTGAGTGAGGTTCTTCATGCTGTGGTAGCCTTAATCTTTCAGAGTTCCTCCTAAATTTAAACACCTGTGCTAGCCCTGAGTGAGGTTCTTCCTGCTGTGATAGAATTGAGTGAAGTTTTTAACAGACTACCTGGCCTAACTGTGTTAAACTGTGTAAGTAAAGTGATAAATAACAGCAGTTACTGTAATTATGCAGGTGGAGAACACCCATTGGGTAAGTTTGGTTGCTATGGATGGTGTCCCAGCCACGTCACAGTGATCTGTGAGGCATCAGAGAAGACGGTGGTACTCACTGTTACTTACTTGAATGGCTTCTCCCCAGTGTGAGTGCGGATGTGGTTGTTAAGGGTGGTTGCCCCGGCGAATGCCCGGCCACAGTATCCGCATTTAAAGGGCCGGTCACTGGAGTGGGTCACCACGTGGTTACGCAGCTCGGACGGCTGGGAGAAGGACTGGGAGCAGTGGCCGCACTGGTAAGGCCTGTTGACACGAAGGGGGGTGGGATGACACAGGGCACCGGTTACCATGGCAGCGTGACCCTCGTTAAGAATGTTCCGGCGGAGATGTGGCCGTCCGTCAGTGGTGACAATGACATTCCTTTAACCTCAGCCCTCTCCTCCCTGCACATTAAAAGCCATAATGATCTCTCTTAATCCCAATTAGTCATGGAAAGGTGATGACAAACCACACATTTATCGATGATCAGAGGGCACAAAAGGAGGCACTTACGGGGGTAATTAGAGTAATTGACTATTCAGCTGAGCGCCATCAATCACATTATTTCTCCAATTAAATTAGCAAACCCACAAGGCCGAAATCATCAGTGTTTTTGTTTGCTATGCTGAACACAGCCGACGAAACAGCCTCTGACCCCCAGAGCAGCTAAAGATGGTGATTTAAAAAGAAACCTTGAAAGAAAAGCATAAATCAAGAAACACAGAGTCTTTAGTGAGGTATCCGGACTCAGGGTCAGTCCCTGTAGAAAGTGTTTCCAGAGGCATTAAGGGACAGACACACAGGTTAAATACACCATGTCTCATTCCTTAGGGCTCCAGGATTGGTTATTAATGTCTAATGATTAAATATGAAGCAATTAAAGAATTTCATAGCATATACAAAGTAGCGATTCTTTCATTCAGCCTCCTTACCTAATTTATTTGAATTATAACTATGCTACAGACTTCGCGGATATTTTCGGACATTTCTTTGCCGACTTCGCTATGATGCGGTGTGTATGATGTGTGTGGACTGTGAAGCACTGGCAGTGTCCGTTGAGAAAATGTATAAAATGTAACGTTTTTAAAATAGATGCATCTGACTGGTTGCATTTGAATTGCGCGTAATAATGATACTGTTCTGTGAGGATGTGCTCTTTTCTCTTTTTTTCCCCATCCCATTGAGACTGCTATGTCCTAGACCAAGACAAGACAGAGACCAAATGGAGTCGAGACCAAGACAAGACTGAGACCAAATAGAGTCGAGACCACGACAAGACCGAGACCACAAAAAATTGGTCTCGAGACCAAGACCGGTCTCGAGAACTACAGCACTACCAGCCACTGGTAAAAAACTCACACTGTTCCACTTGGACTGGTGTGGTGCTGAGGTATCACCTGCTGCATGGCTGTGCTCAGGATCTCATCGCTGGGTTTGTGTGGTGGGTGTGGCTACATTCTGTCATCAGCACATGCTCCTTACCCCTCTCTCTCTTGGCAGAAATCAGATGTCGTTTGAAAGCCTTCACCGTTTGACCGCTACAGTTCAGCATCACGTGTAACTCCCGCACAGATCACATGTAAGTGAATTAGGGAGACCTCTGTTTATCAGAGCCTTTTTTCAAATGCAGGTCACTGCTCCTATGATTCAGACTATTTGTCTGGTGGATTTTCTGTGAAGCTGCTATTGACTGGGGTGCTTTTGAGTGATTAATGTGCGGATTCTGGTTATTACAGAGGCGATTGGTGATTAATGCCTGGTTATTGTTTATTACAGCAGAGAGCCCTGCAGCTACAGACTGGTGACAAGATGCTCCTTGGGTTCCAGTGGGCCACACATCAGCATGTACATAAACACACAGTGCAGAATATACAGCACAGACGCACAGAAAAGATACTGTACACCCACAGCACACACTCTACACACAGTGCAGTATATGCAGTACAGACACACAGAACAGACACTGTACACCCACAGCACACACTCTACACACAGTGCAGTATATGCAGTACAGACACACAGAACAGACACTGTACACCCACAGCACACACTCTACACACAGTGCAGTATATGCAGTACAGACACACAGAACAGACACTGTACACCCACAGCACACACTCTACACACAGTGCAGTATATGCAGTACAGACACACAGAACAGACACTGTACACCCACAGCACACACTCTACACACAGTGCAGTATATGCAGTACAGACACACAGAACAGACACTGTACACCCACAGCACACACTCTACACACAGTGCAGTATATGCAGTACAGACACACAGAACAGACACTGTACACCCACAGCACACACTCTACACAGTGCAGTATATGCAGTACAGACACACAGAACAGACACTGTACACCCACAGCACACACTCTACACACAGTGCAGTATATGCAGTACAGACACACAGAACAGACACTGTACACCCACAGCACACACTCTACACACAGTGCAGTATATGCAGTACAGACACACAGAACAGACACTGTACACCCACAGCACACACTCTACACACAGTGCAGTATATGCAGTACAGACACACAGAACAGACACTGTACACCCACAGCACACACTCTACACACAGTGCAGTATATGCAGTACAGACACACAGAACAGACACTGTACACCCACAGCACACACTCTACACACAGTGCAGTATATGCAGTACAGACACACAGAACAGACACTGTACACCCACAGCACACACTCTACACACAGTGCAGTATATGCAGTACAGACACACAGAACAGACACTGTACACCCACAGCACACACTCTACACACAGTGCAGTATATGCAGTACAGACACACAGAACAGACACTGTACACCCACAGCACACACTCTACACACAGTGCAGTATATGCAGTACAGACACACAGAACAGACACTGTACACCCACAGCACACACAGTGCAGTATATACAGTTCAGCATAAGAGAATATAAGTATGAAATCCAGTAAAATAAAATTCTCCATTGCTCATTTCAGTGAAGTTTTATTAGTTTCTAGTTAGTTCTTCTTTCACCTATCTGAACATACAGTAATAGGGATTGAGGTCATTCTCAGCCAATACTATTAGCACACCAGAATGTAACATACAGTATCTTCCGTACATATCACTATTAACTAAACGTAAAACATGTGATCTAACTGCCTTATCTCTGTAACCGTTTGACCATTAGGTTAACCATGACAGCATAATTATCTGGGTCACAATCAGGGATTTAATATTAGGGGTTACATACTGCAGTGTTTTGCCTTGTAATCTGAGACCTTAAATGAGCTGTGTAATCTCCATATTTCATTAAAGTCCTTATTCATTAGAATGACAATATCAATGCATAATCAATGATTTATTAAATTACTGTGCTGGAAATATTTACTCTAGGTATTGAGAGGTCTTGGTTTGTGTGTATTGATTAAAATACTAAATGTGACAAACACAATGGTGCCTCCCATTCACAAATTGTGGTAATTAAGAGAGCTAAAAAGAAATTACCACAGAGGACACCTTCATTACTAGCTGGCCCTCAGTACTGAATAGTCATATGGGCTTAGGCAGGAAGATTCTGAGATCCGTGTCAATATTTCCATGGACGGCTGGGATCCTTCAAGCCGTTAACTTAGAGATAAAAGTGACTACAGCTTAGAGCAGGGGTGGCCAATCTTATCCGCAAAGAGCCAGGGTGTATGCAAGGTTTTGGGATAACCTGTAGGTCAGCTGTACAAACCCAGGTGTGAGGACTCTTCAGCCAATCAGTCCTCTAATTAGTAATCTAATTAGGGAGTTGCAGCGAAAACCTGCATACACACCGGCCCTATGCGGATAAGATTGGCCACCCCTGGCTTAGAGTGTCTAAGTGTAGAGTGTGTCCTCATATATGTAGTGATGTCAGGATCCATTATAGGTCATTCAAGCACAGTGAAACTTCCCCAGCAGCCTGAGATGATCCTCTACACAGTGAAGCTTCCATAGCAGCCTGAGAGCTTCCTCTACATGCAGTGAAACCTCCATAGCAGCCTGAGATCTTCCTCTACATGCAGTGAAACCTCCCCAGCAGCCTGAGATGATCCTCTACACAGTAAAACCACCTCTGCAGCCTTGGATGTTCCGCTGCACAGTGAAACTTCCCCAGCAGCCTGAGATGATCCTCTACACAGTGAAGCTTCCATAGCAGCCTGAGAGCTTCCTCTACATGCAGTGAAACCTCCATAGCAGCCTGAGATCTTCCTCTACATGCAGTGAAACCTCCCCAGCAGCCTGAGATGATCCTCTACACAGTAAAACCACCTATGCAGCCTTGGATGTTCCGCTGCACAGTGAAATTTCCAGAGCAGCCTGAGATGTCCCTCTACATGCAGTGAAACCTCCAAAGCAGCTGAGATGTTCATCCACCTGCAGTGAAACATCCTCAGCAGCCCGAGATACTCCTCTATCCACAGTAAACCCTCCACAGCAGCTGAGATGTTTGTCTACCTGCAGTGAAACATTCTCAGCAGCCTGAGATATTCCTCTATCCACACTGAAACCACCACAGCAGCCTGAGATGTTCTTCTATGCACAGTAAAACCTCCACAGCAGTCTCAGATGTTTCTCTACACCGTGAAACCTCCACTGCAGCCTGAGGTGTTCGTCAACGTGCAGTAAAACCTCCACAGCAGCCTGACATGTTCCTCTACAGACAGTGAAACCTCCACAACAGCCTGAGATGTCCCTCTATACATAGTGAAACCTCCACAGCAGCCTGAGATGCTCCACTACACACAGTGAAACCTCTATATAATTAAACCTGCACAGCAGCTTGAGATTTCTCGATATGAACCTCACAGAATGTGATTTCCTCAGTCAAATAGACCAGGCAGTGAATCAGCTGACCTCTCCATGGTCCTGAGGCAGGAGGAATGTGCTTTTCATTATGAGCCCAACGTGGCGTGAGAACATGAGGCCTCGCCAGCAGACCTGAGCTGAGCACTTGACAGGCCACTCCTCATTCGCCACGTGAATATGCATACACTCATCTGTATTGGCTTGCGAGGCCTGATCTGAAAGCCAGAGGTTTCACTCAAGTTAAATCCCAGTAGGATCACTCCAATACTCCTCTTAATGGGATTTCGAACCAGTCAGTGACCACCAATTTAGCAGTGTCAAAACACCTGTGTTTTACTGCATGAGCATCTATTGTACACTACAGCATCTAGATTTCAGGTACAGACATCAATAAGGTAAAACCCAGTATTGGTTACTACAGGGATAATGGGTAAGGGCATAGGGGCTGTAAGTACAGGTAGGGTTGATGGTATAGGACAGGGGTGGCCAGTCTTATCCAGAAAGGGCCGGTGTGGGTGCAGGTTTTTGGGATAACCTCTAGGTCAGCTGTTGAAACCCAGGTGTGAGGACTCCTCAGCCAACCAGTCCTCTAATCAGTAATATAACTAGGGAGCTGCAGTGAAAACCCGCACACACAGCGGCCCTTTGCGGATAAGATTGCCCACCCCTGGTATAGTAGGTATTATGGTAACTGTGAAAAAACACATTTTTACCAAAAAGCACGTAAATAATATTAATTATTATAATACTAACAGGGGTGGCGTGCTGACCTCCCACCTGCAGGGGTTTTATAGACTTTCCATATATTCCCATATATTCCATATTCCATATACTCCCATATACTCCATATTCCATATACTCCCATATACTCCATATTCCATATACTCCCTGTGTCCATGTGGTTTTCCACCAGCTACTCCGGGTTCCTCCTGCACCTTTTCCACTAACTTAACGGCCATCTACCGCAGCAAGGACGTCAGTCTTTTAGCAACATCTGCAAACCCATCAGGGAAGCCTCCCAAGATCAGGGTCTCCATAGTGGCACTCAAGCTGTCCTTATAGCCACACTCAGCTTGGGCTGCAATGGTTACTCTCCCATTGAACAGAGTAATTGGATTAAATAAGTTCACCTAGAAAGTAGGTAATGTATCCGTGTGGAGGAGACCCTGGGTTCGTGCCCAAAATTCGAGCGGCTGAATATAGTCACTACTCTCCCGGATCTTCAGCTTCTTTACTAGCTTGGCTGGTATCAACGGACCCTCTACCCAACATTTTAAAGTCCTTATCAGCAGGTTTCTGTTTTGAAGACCAGCAGATAATGGCAGCAGGACCCCTGAGGACAAGGCTTGCTCACCTCTGATTAAGAACATTGAAACATTCATTACTGAGGAGGAGTGCCTTCTGGTTACTATGCCCAGATGGTTCTGCAGTGATCGTGTCTCAGAGGAGTCGACCCCAGCCGATAGTCAGGGAAATAAACATGTTCTTGAACATTTACATGGAGCTTCAGTACAACACAAAGGAATCAACCCTCATCAATGCATGCCAAACTTTCTTAACACTTGCGTGCCTGTTCCCAAACATTTATAACATTTGTGTGTTTGTTCCCAAACCTTCATAACGCTAGTGCACGTCCCCAAACCTTCATAATGCTTGTGCACATGTTCCCAAATGCTCATCACTGCACATGTGCATGTTACTGACCCTCATTAATCTATGTTTGCATGTGATCAGTGTCCCCCTGTACTCCATTACACTTTCTGTAGAATGATTGCGTAAGAAGGGATCCCATGTTCACCCCCCCAAGAGCGTCTTAGTGGGGAATTCCACAGGAAATATCTCCTTTAGTGATGCCACTGGAACTCCTCTGTCCCTGACTGCACTTATAAACTCTGCATCAATGAGCATGCATAAGCAGAAATGCCAAACAACCTGTTACGCCCAACTCGTCCGATCCTCGTGTGTGCCACGCCCACCTCGTTACCTCGTGTTAATTCCCGATTGTCATCACCTGTTTCCTGTTCCTCTTGGCTTGTCCTGTGTATTTAGTCCGCGTCTGAATTAGTCTTCCCAGATAAGCATTGTATTGTTTAATGTTCGTCGCCTGTCTGCCCCGATTAAACCCCGTATTTCTGAAGTTACGGCTCTCTCGCCTACTTCCTCGTTCGCCCGTCCGCCAAACGTAACACAACATAGTGTAGAATATTTTAATACAGATATATTAGACTATTTACTGGGTGTAGAAACTGTTCTTCCAAATATCCAGACCTCAATTCCCTTGTTCAGCTGAATTTGATCTGCACCCCAGAGCCATAAAGTTGGATATTGACAAACCCTCACATTGACTTCAACTCCTCAGTATCCAGGCAACATTTTTCTTCTGTATGAATATTAGTTTATTGAATAAGTGGCATGTGTTTTCCTCCACATCACAGTTGGGGTGGGTATTTCTCTGAAGAAAAACAGCACTAAGCAGAAATTTCCAATATATCCCCCAACATATTTAATTAAGTTTGGAGATGTTACATACTGCATCCGAGCCATAAAAGCAGGGTGACAGTGGGAGATCACACTGACACTAATTTCATTGGTTTAGAGGAAAATGACCATGTCGGGTGCTTGTGTGTGCGTTTCTGTGTGTGCATTTCCTGCACTTTATTATGAACAAGCTTTGACTTATATCCAAATAATAAAATTAATCATAAGAAAACAGCCACTGGGAATTATTGTCAGAGTTAGTGCTGTGACAGACACCGTACCTTGTCGTTTACTGATGTTAACACTGCTCTCTGCTACTCAATAATAAACACTCCTGCTCACTGCTACTCATTGATAATCACTCCTGCTCACTACTACTCACTAATGATCACTCCTGTTCAGTGATGTTTACTGATGATCACTCCCATTCACTGCTATTCACTGATCATTCCTGTGCACTGCAATTCACTTATGATCACACCCATTCACTACTACTCACTCATAAGTACTCCTGGTCACTGCTGTTCACTGATGAATACTCTTATTCACTGATTAATGCTTCGTGACTTGCCATCCCCTAAATGCACCACAAACCTATTCTACTGTAATAGCATCAAATGCTAAATACCATAGTCTTTGTCTCCTTGTGCAAATAGAAATAGTGTCTGTACAATAAAACTTCCAAGCATTAGTATGCTGGAAACCTTGTTCGTGGATTATGTAAACAATCTAGATTTTTCTATTGAAGAGAATCTATGACAACCAATATTTAAATTAATTACATATTTTTAATTACCCAGCAGATCTTTGAGATGACAGCCAGATTTAAAAGATTTCTGTTCAAACTCTATTCCCCACGAGCTTGATGTTGTGTGTGAAATCTTGCCAGTTTCTCTACTAATGGTGCAGCAATTATAAGGCATTGTGAGCTGAATAAATGACACATCTGCAGTTTTTGTCACTCAATGATGTCATTATAGTTCTAAAGGTCTTGTTTTGAAAAATGACATCCATAATGACTGCATCAGACCTAAATACAGACGCTCCTCTACTTACAAACGAGTTACGTTCTGAATGGCCGTTCGTAACTTGAAATGTTCGTAAGTTGTTATTCAACATCATGTATTTGCAAGTACAAAGAAGTAGGATGCTGGGAGTATGAATGCTACACTGTTGTGCGGCGGGAGTAGCGGCCAGAAGTCGTACTAGGCGGAATTGGCGCGCAGAAAAAAAAATGATGTTGCGGACAGGAAACGGGAGCCCAACTAACACAATTTGGACAGTCCTCTTCGTCCGTATGTCTGAAAGTTTGTAAGTAGAGGAGTGTCTGTTTAAAGGTGAGTTGGCTGATACACAGGCATTATTTACATTTAAAGTGTGAATGCCTTGTTTAACGTTTACTCCATAAAGGTGGGTTTTGTTTTTTGAATCTTTTCTTTTGTTGTTGATTTTATGATCCCTTCTGAGAGTCCAAAGATTCACCCCATACCTCGATAACCAAATTCATTACAACTGATTATTTAAATTGTATATAAGTAGCCATTGTGACTGTTTGTGCTACGAATGCTCTGAGACAAGTCGCACTGATGAATTACAAATGCATACAAACAAGAACACAAAGCAAAACAAAGACGAAAGGGTCAGAGTAAAGCTTCATTATGATGATGATATGACTGTCAACATGTCTGTCAACACAGCTGTCAATGTCTGTCAACACATTTGTCACCTCGACTGTCAACACGGCTGTCAATGTCTGTCAACACATTTGTCACCTCGACTGTCAACACAGCTGTCAATGTCTGTCAACACATTTGTCACCTCGACTGTCAACACGGCTGTCAATGTCTGTCAACACATTTGTCACCTCGACTGTCAACACGGCTGTCAATGTCTGTCAACACATTTGTCACCTCGACTGTCAATGTCTGTCAACATATTTGTCACCACAACTGTCAACATCGTTGTCAATGTCTGTTAGCATATCTGTCACTATTTCTGTTAACATGACTGTCAACATATCTGTCAACAAGGCTGTCAGTCTGTCAGCTTGACTGTGAACATGTTTGTTACCATGACTGTCAACATGATTACCAATGTCTGTTAGCACATTTGTCACATTGTCTGTTAACATGACTGAAAACAAGCCTGTCGATGTCTGTAAACTTGAGTATGAACATGTCTGTCAATACATGCCAACATGGCTGTCAATGTCTGTAAACTTGAGTATGAACAAATGTGTCAACATGGTTGTCAGTGTCTGTCAACATAACTTTCAACATGATCATAACGGTCTGTTAACCTGTCTATAAACACGTCTTTCAAATACATCTGTCATCATAGCCATCAGCTCGGATGTCACCATGGCAATCAAAAAGGTCTGTCAACATGACTATCAGTAGGTCTGTAGCCCTGATTGTCAAAAATTCTATCAAACAATGAAAGACAAAGCACAGTACCTGTCAGCATGTCAGTCAACAGATTTGCCAGCATGCTGGATAGCATGTTTTTCAGTAAGCTAGTTAGCATGCTGCTTAGCCCAGGGTTGCCAAATTTGGTCAGCTGGCTGGAGTGATATTTTAAATTTTACATGATGTAACATCTTTATTACCTTGTAAATAGCCTGTAGGGTTTGCAAACTACCGGAATGCTTTTGATGTAGCTAATTTTAAGTTTATAACAGAATAATATAGATCTGCTGTAAGATTTTCTTGTGTGAGGATGAGAGTCTGAAAGCATGAGTGTCACACCAGATGTGTAAGAGTTGGCAACCCTGCGTCGCCTGCTGGTTAGCATGCCAGTGATCATGACGGTCCTCATAGAGCTCCTCACCTGTCCGGGTTTTGCGTGCACACGTGCATCTGGAGCAGGATGCGCTGGGTGAAGGTCTTGAAGCACTGACCGCACTTCCAGAGGTGCCAGTCGCTGAACTCTGTGCTTATCTGGCTGGTGGAGGTAGGACTGGCCAGCACGCGCTGCTGGTTCTTGTTGCTGCCCAGGGGGCCGAACCCGGAGTCGGCAGAGCCCGGCTTCTCGAGCAGGGCGAAGCTGCGAGCGCAGGGCGAGTGGGGGAAGACCATGGAGCGGAGTGCTGCCACCGCCGGCAGCCCGGGCGGCTTGCTCCCTTTCCCGAAGGCCTGCAGGCTGTCCTGCTTAGCCAAGGCCTCCACCACAGTGGCCGGTACGTTCACTGGCGGGTGAGAAAACAGAGGCAGCCGTTATTAACGCACCCGGTGACGGGCGTGTTAAGTACGCAGTCACTTACAGAGCTTAAAGGAGCACAACTGCAGCTGATTAAACAAACACTAGATAGTCTGACATTAACTAGGATTCTTAAAATCTATGAAAGATCAAAGATGGCTCAATCACGCTGCTCACTCTCCATGGCTCATTATTTTGTAAAGTGTGTGTTTTTAATGCACTTTTACAGGATGCACACCAATAAACAGATTAATCTAATCACCAATGAACATCATTTGTCTCCTTCAGAGGGCACACCTGCTAAATTGATCTGGCCCCAGTATGGGCGTGGGCTGGATAATTACGTCATTTGTAAGGTGCTGCTGGGTAATATCGACATGTGCACTTCACTCCTCGGATTTCTGTCATGTATTTTGCTAAGCAAACCATAAGCACAAATCTGTTTGCGGTCTGTTATGAAATGCAGAAAAATATCAACGGTGTTTACAGAATTTTGCAGCGTTTGACATTTTTGGAGTTGTTTCTTTGTTTACAGTTGTTTATCAAAAATCCAGACATCCACAGTTCAAAAATCCCTCTTGAACTAAGACAGTTCACCCCCCACGCAAAGAAAGGTATAGAAATGATCCAGCTGGGACCAGCTGTCCTCAGTCACAGGGGCATCACCACAGGCTGTGTCAGAACCCAGATGAACTTCAGACTATGCTGGCTACTGAATCTCAGAGCATAATATTTAAATTGCTGTCTATTTACACCCGAACAGCTGGACATGGAAAACAACTGCTTTCGGTGGGCTTTTAATGAACATATGTTAGCCTTCCTGCCTCGATTCATTGGTCATTTACTACAGCAGTCAAAGCAAAGCAACAATTCATCTGTAAACAAAAGAAGCTTAGTCTTTGTTTGTAACAGCTTATTGTGTACAGTAGAGGGGATTTTCTGAACAGGAGTGTGGTTCATAGCACATATACCACCATACAGTATATATATATATATATATATATATATATATATATATATGTCAAACCTTGGATTGCGAGTAACTTGGTTTGCGAGTGTTTTGGAAGGCAAGCAAAAACTTTTAATAAATTTTTACTTGATAAACGAGCGAGGTCTTGCAATACGAGTATTACGTATACGCTTTGTTTGCCTAGCGTCACATAATCTCAACTGAGCCGATGGTTCTTCTCTCTCACTGCAGGATTGTGGGTAATCGTTTCCGAAGCTTGTTCTCAGTTAGCGTGCCTCACTCGTATAGTCAAAATTTAGTAGAAAAGCACCACTCGAATAAGGGTGTAGCAGTGCAAGCGACGAATCTGTTTAACAACAATGCAATGTCCACACAAATTGAAAAGGAGGCAAAAGCAGCTGCCATTGGATAAGTTCCTTGTTAAAGTCGCACAAAAAAGAAAAAGATGCCAGTGAGCCAACAGATAGCAGTGATTCCGTTAGTTATAGTGAAAGTCGTCCTACAAAATAACCCTCCTCCTCTTCTCCTCTCTCGTCTCCCTCACACCATCCACGATTCTTTTCAAAAGTAAAGGGCAGGTTAATTTGTTTTATGTATTTTTACTTAATATTTTGTATTAATCATTTTTATATGAATATGTTTGGATTGTGGAAAGATCATCTGAGTTTCCATTATTTCTAATGGGAAAATTTGCTTTGATATACGAGTTCTTTGGATTACGAGCATGTTTCCGGAATGAATAATGCTCGCAATCCGAGGTTTAACTCTGTGTGTGTGTGTGTGTGTATATATATATATATATATATTAGGGCTGTCAAAATTAATGGGTTAATGCGGATTAATCCATCATCATGATTAATCTGATTAAAATTTTTAACGCAATTAACCCATCCGCAGCGCAGAATGACTCAAAATCCCTGAAATGTCTCTGTCAACCCATTTCGGGCCATTTTGGTGCGTTCCATTTGCCCTAGGAACTCGTATTCCGAGTTTTGAAGCCGGAAGTGACGACATGCGTGCTCCTGTTTCTCGGAGATCCAAGAAATATCTCGGAGCAGCACAGAGGATCCTGAGTTCAGAATCTAAGATGGCTGTGCCTTTTATCAACAGAAGGGAAAGTTGTAGTTTTATACTGTTTAAGTACTGCTTCTCATTTGTGGCTCATTAAATCGGTCGCACACACTATACACACTGTACCTTAAATCCAACAAGTTGTCCGGCTAAGCAAAAAATCTTGCTTTTTGATATGGGTATTGCACTTCTGTGGCAGATGGAATGCATCCGACTCGTGTTCAAGATGTTCAATAAACATGTTAAGTGCATATATATTCACTTTTTTCTTCAGTCTGTTTGCTCATGCAAAATGAAATGCAGTTAATATAGATTAAAAATGAATGATATTTAATCGTGATTAATCGAAATTGATCCACAGCAACTCTGTCATTAATCTGATTAAAAATTTTAATCGTTTGACAGCACTAATATATATATATATATATATATATATACACACACACACACACACACACACACACACGCTTTAAGCGTAACCGTATACACCAGATTTACAGTGAGCAATGAGCAATGGAAGTTGGTTGGGTGCTCAGTTAAGGCTTTCAGCCCCAGATGATCCAGCAAATCGTTCTGACACTTTATCTACTCAGAGGTCCACTCTAAGTGCACCCATACACTGTGCTAACGAAGGCTCACACCCTCTGCTGTGTCCTATTTGGAGACAAACCTTCAGCCGATACCATTACAACTTTAAACCTTTCTACCCAATCAAAGGTTACAGACTTCTAATAAAACAAATATTTCCCAGAATCCATCTCTACTATGGGCAAGATTCCTTTAAGCAGGAGAGTAAGGATGCATGGTTTGCATTCAAAGCCACACATGGGTGGTCCTGCACTCTCCATTCCTTCCCATAACGCTAGATTAACGGATGTCATAGATGCACTGAAAGTGAGGATAACGTCAATCATGGCAGGAAACACAACGGAACGGGTGTAACCGGACCTTGTGCAAATAATTAAATCATCCCTACAAATTTGCAGGCACTGTGGAAGGTAAACAAAATGTGAAATCAAGTCAGTCATCTTGTAAATTTACTCGGGTTCAGTAAAATAAAGAGTCGCTAATGAAAACCGCTCGGGGGGAAAAAACTCCAACAATACCAGAACAAGTGGAGCACAGCGGTATGTCCCACGTGCATCTAATTATGAAACACATTTCATTCTGCAGAGCTGCTGTCCAGCCAAAAATATCCCTGAGTTGCACAGCATCAGGATCCTGTTTCACAGGGCAGTGCTGTCTCTTCTTGTGGCAGCACGTGTTTGCGTACACAAGGTCTGAGAATTACAGCAGCTGTAGAGGAAGCAGCCCGGAAGGGTGCCTGTCTGAGCCAAGCCTCTGCGGTGACCTGAGGCCTTTAATTCCAAAACACAGTCAACCTTGTTTACACTGCACTAACAAGGCCATGGGGCGCGCAATGTCAACTGGTTATGCAATGATTTTTATTTCTGATGAGCAGAGGAAAACTGGAAAAGTGAAATACACTTTTTCCCAGGAAATTCAGTCTGAGGGCGATTCATCTGCAAAAGATGATCCACGTCATCAGTGGAAACCGCGTCATGCATTCCCCCGATGCTCTTCCACCGGCACGCTGATGACCGACCCTACGCTCTCCAAGGCTTCACCTTCGCATTGAAGCTTGTCTCTAACCGTACGCCGATTACACATATCTAACTTTCAAAAACAACATTCCAATATGCACAATTTATGGTAAAAGAGCTTTTCCCAGAAATGCTGCAGGCTTTGGAAAGTGAAACAGCCCAACGACACAGTGCTTCTGGGGAATAACATAGAATGTGAGTCACAGCCCAGGCAGCAAAACCAAGCAAACACTACAGTACATCATTATCAAAGAACACATAAAAACTAAAGACCTACTGAAAACACTTACGCTTATTTGAGGGCTTTTAAGTTTCTATTCACTGTTCCAAGAACATTTCAGGCTATCACTCCTTCCGTCCCTTGAAGTTAGAGAAAATCCAGACAGCGTCATCTACAGCCCATAATGAAGATGGATGAGATGAGACTGTTTGGTGGTGATCTTCTCCTCTAACCTGATACAGCTCTGATACCATCCCGACATCTGTGATGTGCATTTACTGTTGCTGTACATACAGAACGGTCCCTGTAAGCTTTCGGCGACGGGGTTGTGTTAAAAACGTAGCAGTTCGGACGTTACATAACCACCATGAGGCAGTAAATAGACTGCATTGCTGTTTCAGGTGTCCTACTGGGATGGGATGCTGGGTGATACCTCCGAGAGTCAATGTACACCTGCGGAGGAAGGGAAGCCCACATCTAAGACCTTGTGATGAGTCACGACAGAAAACAGCAGCATCCTTTCAGTGCCTTTCTTCTGATACTGAATATTTCACTTTGTTTGTAATATTTCACATGTGATATTTCAGTATTATTATTTTGTATTTCTATGCCGGGCTTCGATCCTCATTGTTACAACACAAGCAATATAATAGGAAATTTTAAACAATAAGGACAAAGTTTCTCTTACAGTTCTGCTTCCCAATCAAATTACCCTAGCAACATCTCAGCACGTTGGTGTAATTGTGTAAACTCACACAGGGAAACTTTGAATATTGATTAGATTTGTCAATGCTCCTTAAAAAGAACCCTTTATCTCGCCTAAATTAAACACTCCTTGACAACAGTTAGCCCTGATGATTTACTCTATTTAATTACAGTATAAAAACTTGGGTTGGACTTTACTCCAGGGTTCTGCTATCGATCGTTTCTGGTGATTCTGCCAGAGGATAAAGAAGAGGCCAGATCACAGCGGTACCTGACAGAAAGAGTGCTGTAAATTCTGAAGACACTTTGAGGAACAGCAGCTGAGATGGACACTGGGAAACCTCTCAGAGGGTGAGATACATTATTTCTTCCTAAAGTGTTATCGTTTAAACATTGTTCTTACTGTAATGTCCATTGTGTCTGTTCTGTGTTCTATGTCTGATACTATCTCAGTAAGCCTGCATCTGTAGCCGTACTATTGTTATAAATAATTCTCATTTTGGCCCATGGAGAGTAGGGTGAACCGCTGGAAAGCCTCCTCCAGCAAACTATCTCCCTGGATCTGAGACTGGCCCACATTCAGTCTACAGAGTCTAGTCCAAAATATGAGGGTCAAACACAAAAATAACCAGGTATAACTTTTTAATAAGTGAATGCTGACTGAAAACTTGCAGAATAACAAACACTGGTTTTTTTTGGTTTTTAATTATAATTACGTGATCAGTGTTGACACGCCACAGCACACAACAACAAAATGTGTCCTCTGTGTTTAACCCATATGTGACATAGCAGGGGGCACTTAATTCAGCGCCTGGAGGGCAGTGTTTGCGGGGGGAGTACCCTGCTCAGGGTACCTCAGTGTTGCCTTGTTGGTCGGGGATTTAAACCAGCAGTCTTTCAATTAGTAAGTACGCTTAGTACGCTTCCTTAACCATTAAACCACCACTGCCCGCCAAGCACTGCACCATCAGGTGAGGTGAAGGTCACAACGGGCGGCGCCATCTAGAGCCGGGGTGCCCAACTGCAGTGCTGGAGGGCCGGAGCCCTGTGTAGCTTAGTTCTTTCCCTGTTCCACCATAAATGATTCAGCTCCAGAGCTGTGTGGTAATTAGCACAAGGAGTTGAATCAGGGGTGTTAAATGAGGGGAAACCCAAAAAGAGCTCTGGCCCTCCAGGACTGGAGTTGGGCACCCCTGATCTAGATGAACTTGTGGTCCTTCCGACCACATCCGCAGGCTGCACGCACCACAGGACGCCATCGTGACCTGCGGGAATGAGACGTCTCTCTCCAGAGTGCTAACTCGGCAATTAACACACAACCACAGCCCTGCCAGAGACACCATTGCCCGTCAATGAATCGTTTATTACGTTCCTGGAGGACTGTTATTACGTTAACTGTCAGAATTCATAACATCAAAATGTCTAGACTACAGGATCAAGCTGTTCGTAATGCCCCATTAGGGAAGTTTCACATGTTTTGGAGCACAAAGAAGCTCACGGAGCAGAGAGCGCATAGAGAGAAGTGAAGGTGGGTGTCGCAATGACTCATGCTACAGCAGATCATGGTAGAGACACCCCTGGTAAAGGCACTCGACGTGCGAAATACAAACCTCCCGTGCATGTAACCCAAAGGTTATTGTGTCCCAAGTCCTACGACGCTAAGGTGTGACCATCAATGACACCATGAATGCAACGGTTTAGGAGGGATGGGGCAGGCAGACAGGGCTACTGAGCCGCAAGTGACCGTGAGTTTGGAACGTCGGGGGCGATTGCACGGCAAAGTGGACGGGATGCTCGTGCGTAGCGTAGAAGGCGCTTACGGTTCTCATCCTGTGCGACGCACTGCAGGGGGATCCCGAAGAAGGACGTGTAGCTGTCATTGTACCAGACGAGGAGCTCCGTGCCCCGGGGGATGTCCATGCAGGCCCGGTAGAATATACACAACCTGTGGAGAAAGAGCAGCCACACCTCAGCACCTGAAAAGCAGGACACGCTATAGACAGCACATTTACATACCTACGCATGCGTGTACATGTCAATGAGTTCAGGTCAGAGGAGGCCGAAAAAGTGCACCGCTGAAGCACAGTGCACACATGCACACATGACAGCGAAACACATATGTTACCCTTACAGATTATGTGTGTGAAATGTCATGGTGTGCAACCGTGAGCATTTCTGTTATGAGTATGTCTGTATTCCTCCGAATTTCTTATTAATATCATAATTGATCGGGTGCTATGACTTTGAAAATGATGGTTAACACCAACTGGGAAGGCTGTGTTTACTATGGCATGTCCGCGCCCCCCCCCCCTCCCCTGGCCCCTCGTGTCATCGTTACACTCCCAGAATCACGTCAGATTTTTCTCTCGCGGGGGGCGGCGGTGGGGGCAAAACGCCACAGCAGGTAATGAGCCGAAGTTCAACGGGTAAAAAATGTGGCTTCTCTGCCAGAATCGCCTTTTAATGAAGCGGTGAGCGGTCGAAGGCCCCGGCGCGTCGCCGTGGCAGTGAGGCATGTGCCCCCAAGGCCGTGCCGCCACCACAAGGCTGCCTCTGGCAGCGGCGACACCGATCGATACAGACGGCGAGCGCGGCGTGACTCCCAGAATGCAGCGGGCCCGGAATAATGGGAGTCCTTATTCATCCTCTTTAAATATATCACTAACAATAATAAAAAAGAAAATTCGACAAATATTTGACAAAAACTGCGCTTTGGTCCCGGCAGAGCGGCTCTGTGGATTTTATGGATTCTTTCCACCATGACACATATATAAATCACCCGGATCCGGGACCCAGAGAAAAACAGGGCCTCTGCAGCGGCACGTCCTCGCCGGGCCCCATGACGCTCCGTCTGGGCTCGGCCCGGCCGAACATAAACACCACAGATAAACGCGGGTGGGGGGCAGCCGCCGGCCGACCGCTGAAAGACCCGTGTTTACGGAGCCATGGGTGGCCGGGCACAGGCTCGGGGACGTGTAGCTGAGCGCCCGTCGCTTGCGGGCCGACCCGCCGTGGCCAGAACCTGCGTATCAAAGGCATTTCTCTGCATTTGGGTAATATTCCCCAAGCTAACACTTATTTATTGTTGTGGTTGGATGAGTCATAAAGCGGACGATGGGGCGTCCCCAAGCAGGGCGTCCTCGAGCAGGGAAACGGGTGCGGCGTGCCAGCGCACATTATTGTCTGAGCGAAACCCAAACAGGCAGCCCAGAGTGAATCCATCACGGCCGCTTTGAAGGGGAGTCCATTCAGGAACAGCATTGCGGAGCGTTTGCAGCTCAAACCAGCTGGAGGCTGGAGGTGGTCACCTTTGACCCCCAGGATTGAACCATGTGGGGGGGGGGGGCTCTGCTGGTCCTTCCCCAGGATCTGCCTTAATCTCACTCTACTTTTCCAAACTCTTTTCCTTTACAAATAGCGTCACTGTCATGCACGAGCTAAAAAAAAATTAAAGACTTAGACAACATATAACGACATTTTACATTTTTGTCCTTCTCCTTGCCTTTCTGGAATCCTGCACAGACTAAGCTGCCTTGGAGGGCGTGTGGATATTTATGTTTTTTAGGTTTTTGGAAAATTCCACAAATCAAACAGTTGAAATTGCTGATATTTCTGTGCAGGATCTTGTTAATTAAATTTCCTGCTGATATGCTGATTTCTGTGCACGATCCCTATTAATTAAAAGAACTGCTGATATTCAGATTTCTGTGCATGATCCTTGTTAATTCAATTAACTGCTGATATAATGATTTGTGTGCATTATTCTTGTTAATTAAACTTACTGCTGATATGCTGATTTCAGTGAATTATCCATGTTAATTAAACTAACTGCTGATATGAGGATTTCAGTGCATGATCCCTGTTAATTAAATGTACTGCTGATATGCAGATTTCTGTGTATTATCCTTGCTAATTAACTGCTGATATGATGTGTTCTGTGCATCACCCTTGTTAATTAACTATTGATATGTTGAGTTCTGTGCATTTTCCCTGTTAATTAAATTGATTTCACTGCTGATATATTTACATGCATTATCATTGCTAATTAAATAAACTGCTGATATGTTAATTCTGTGCATTGTCCTTGTTCATTACATGAAATAAGCAGTGGTGATTTTGTTTTTCTTGACTATGTTAACGGTATCACTGCAGGATGGCAGGATGTGAGCCGGAGTCCTGGTTCGTTTTGCTGTTCTTGTGTCGTCACACTAGTATCATGTTCCTCCTTTTCCGATGCTTGCATTGCGGTTCTCATGCGTGTGTCTGTTGGCCACCAGACAGCCTTGGACTCGTCCTCTTTCTTTCACCCTGATGCTCTCCATGCAAGTTTTGACATGGAAGTGAAGTGCTGAATTTGCTTTTTGCAGAAGTATGATGACTTCATAATGATATAGATATGATGATTAGATATAATGGATTGTCTTTACATCCATCTGTAGGTTTGATTAGCATCAGGCAGCACATTCCTCTCTGCACAGGCCACCATTTTCATCCTCTTCTTCCTAACTCGCCAAGGGAAAGACTCCCGCTTTTCCGCTTTGGTTTTCCAAACACCCACAATGGATCATGATGGGAGTTTTAGGGAAGCTAATCTGTGTGACCATCCAGGTGAGTCTTCCGTTTGTATGCTATTCTGGGAAAAAAGACATCGACATCTCATGCTGTCAACCAAACAGTCACGCCTACTTAGCATTCATTAGCGTTGCCGCCGGTTCCGGTCCACATGCAGTCTGTACCTGTACTGGACCACCATCATGTTCTGCTCTCCACAGTGTCGCGCACAGCGGATGTACCTCATCCAGCTGGACTTGCTGGGCTCATTGCCGTCAATAAAGTGCTGTAACGTGCCCTCCTGGTCGTAGATCTGAAGGACAGAGAGTGGGTTAGCATGCAGAGAGCTAGCAGGATAACACACAATGTTACTCTACAGCACCTGTAGAGTGGGCCTGCATGGGCTGCTTGGAGACGTTTACTGCTTAGGGATAGTTACTCTACCTACGCTTACCGGTTAGGGATGGTTACCGGCAGTCTGCACCTGGTGGACCCGACATGGTACATTATAGCTGGCAAAGTGGTACTTAAGGCAACAAGTTTCAGCAGCTATTCCAAAATATAAAATGATTCACTCTAAGGCATCCTCAACAAAAATGTATGACAATAGTATAGTTAACAGGGCTAACCAGCACTACTAATCGGTAACAGTACTAAACAGATGTAAACAGCCTTATTGGTAATTAACAGTACTGAACAGGGCTAACCAGCATTAGTGGTAATTTATAGCACAGTACAAGAGTAAACAGCACTAGTGGTAGTTAACAGTATAGAACAGAGGTTAATAGCACCTTCCTCATAAGCTGAGCGTCATTCCCGTCTGAGTAGAGCACATTCAGCTGACGCCTTTGAAGACAGACGTGTGATTCGGTCAGTATATACGCTTATTGATTCCCAAGCCGTCTCCCTGTGTACCTCAGTGACAGACATCCTTCTTCTGAAGACCTGCTCACCTGAACACAGCATTTAGCCCTCAGTGGAACTACAGCATCATACCAAGGGCGGTCAGCGTGGTCTGTTAGCAGGGGGTTAGTTACAGCTGACATGAAATCAGGCCCGAGTCAAAAGGATTTAGGGCAGAACCTGTGGGCTGGTGAGCCGATATGAAAGTTATGCAATTAGAAAGTGCTTCCCAGCCAGCTAAGCCTCAGAAGAGAATGGGATCTGTCCCCTCGCTCTTTGAGTCTCCTTTCAAGCCGCCGGGGAGATAAATGAAGTTGACCTGGCGATGGTACCCAGGTGGCTATTAAACACATCAAAGTGCCACAGTGACACGGGCCGGAGCCTTTGGTGTCCTGACAGCCCGTCGCTGGCTGATCTGGATGCGTCTGGCTGAAGCCTCACATACCAGCTTACAGCTGTGCCATTTTGGCAAGAGTGTTGCCCCTTTGAGGTGGGCGGAGGAACTGCAAGACCAGAGCAAGACCCCCCCCGGGCCACAGAGTTATTACTGCAGAGTTATTTCATAGAGTCATTGCTGGCTACACGTGGAGAGAATAAAAGCCGTCTCCCCAAACACCTCGCGTTCTGGCCCGGACCCTTTCGGACCTTAGCCTGTAGGAAGATGCCAGAAGACATTTCCAGTGGGAGATATGCTACTTAACCAACTGCAGCCGGCTCATCAGACTTTATTTACTGCTGGGTCTACGCGCTCTGTTATTAAGCATTTCAACCAGAGCACGTCTTTGCAGTGGCCAAGCTACATGGTCCTGCGCGGCTCAGACTCTCATAGGTCATACAGTTTTGATAACCAGCTTTGTCCTTCTAATAATATATAAATTCTTGAATTAGATTACAGAATTATATTAACTTTGTGTACTTGGGGGTAGAGGTAAGTCTTTGACTACCACTGTGAAGATGGTGGAATGAAATTACTATGAACGATTACGACTGTTATTATACATAAACGTCTCCTTTGGGATTGCCCAATATGCCTTTGAACCCTTTTTAAAATACATTCCATGGCGATTTAATAAATGCTATAATTTGCTGGTGTGCCTTACACATAGGTCTGGTCCAGCCTGGGTCTGGATCAGCACCACAGAAAATGCAGAGGCCGCCCGGACCTCTGGGGGGTACCGCAGTGGTGCTGGGGAACCTTCATGGCTGAGGACGGCGTGTCGGTGACCGATTGGTACTCGTCATGTTCTGCTAGTGGATCAGAAGGCCCCTGTCTCTGGAAGGAATCCAGGAGGTAACATATGACTCAGACAACAGAGTGACTCCCACTGGCATTTATGAGGCATAGGCACCTCGCAGGCCCAGGCCACCTCCTCATGGCATCACGCAGAGCCTGTCACACACTCCCCCGGGGGACCAGACAGCGTCTCTGCTGGAGACACAAGGTACTGCAGCTTTGAGAAACGCCTCACAGATTCCAGGTTCCTTCACAATCAGGAAAGCACCGAAAGCAAAATGGTAAACATGAGAAATACAGAAAAATTAAGAACATTTTAAAATAAAATAAAATAAAATCAAATAAAAACAAAAAAGCTAAACTAAAGGTGAGTAAAAAATTCATGAGATATTTAGATGCTAATTTACTCTGTAAGCCCGATGAACATAGAAATTATTCTGGATTTTTTTCAGTAAAATTAAGTTTTTTTTGTATTATTACATTTACTTCCTAAGAGAAAATGAAAAATTCTCCTGGATGTCAAACAAATAATTGCTGCTTACCAAAAAAACCGGGCATGAAATTTTTCGTATAATTGCTTCACACAGCCAGCATTTCCCCCCGAAGTTCAAAATGCAGATCTCAGAAATGTATCGTACACTAACAAGCCATAAGAGGCAGTCAGGGTGAGTGTGAACTCGAGAGACATGTACAGAAACAGACAGAAATAGCTTTAACTTTCTAATCTGGCTAACATGAGCCTGCGTGTTGCTGCAGACCTCGGGAGCCTCGGGAAATGACAGCGTCAGAATTTCACTGGCCAGATAGTAAAGGTCAGGGAGAGTAAACGAGCTCAGTGAAAAGTCAGGAGCCCCCAGGGAGGCACATCTAGTGTAAACAACACTTTAGCCTGTCTTGAGCTGCGAAATCAGAGAATACCCTCAAACAAGCAGGGCCTGCTCGCCTGCTCAGAGAGCTTTTCCCAGGACAGTCACATGAGCCCTTTGCGCTAACGCCTATTACGCGTCTGTTTAGGGGGAGCGGCAAATTACACTAAGTACAAAAGATGGCCGACGGCATTCTTCACGAGAAACGAGTGCAACTATCAGCACCAGAGTCGTGCTCTTAAAGTTTATGGCATCGGCAAACACACACCCCTCAGCACAGGCTAAGATGGACTCGCTGATAAAACTACAGATATTTGCCCAGAATCTTACAGATCTCAACCAAAAAAAATAGAAAAGAAAAAGGTGCTTAGTGAGATTTAAATTGTGGACACGTTTATGGGACAGAGCCTCCAAGTAGGGTGATTTATGGGGAACTTGGGGTCTGTTTATCTTAATGGAAACTCTGGGAGTCTTTAAGCCAGAGGTCCTCGCGGGAAAATTCAGCTCCACATTGAACTGGACTTGGCTGTATTAGCTTGAGACAGTGACGAGCGTCGAGAGCGTCTTGTGTAAACCGCCCCCCCCCCCCCCCCGAAAGCGTAAGTGAACTCATGGACCCATCGTAAATAAGCTAGGGTAGGTCGACGTTTCGCTTCCAGTTAGCCAGCTTGGTTAATGTTACACATCACTGCACATTTTGACCAATCGCAAACGTCCCAAAACAGATGCATGTCTTACAAAGTGTCCAAAGCGGCACGTGTCCAAGATTCAGTCCGCCGCTGAACAGATGGCCTTTCTGGATCCTGCTGACCCTCTTTCTCTATGGTGAGTCCCTTTCTTTGTCTGTGGGCTTCTTCCAGTGTAAACCTCCACCAGATCTGACAGCATGATAGAACGTTCCAAGGCCTCCTCACAACAAGGCAGTTTGTTACTCAGACTTCAGCAGGTTGGTGTGGGGGCCCCCTGTCAGCCATACACAGCCTGCAGTCAAATGCTTAACGCAACATCTTTTCATTGCAACATGTAAATACATGGCATCATTGCTAATTAATTTCCTTTGATCATATCTAACCAGAGCTAATTACAACTCATCAAAGTGTGTTTTTTACAGCTCAGAGTGCGCTATAATAAACCAGAGCTTGTTATAAATGGCTCAAAATCTCATTACAGCTCATCAGAGTGTGTTAAAACAGCCAAGAGTTTGTTATTTCAGCTCAAAATGTATTTCAGGTCACTTGTGTTATTATCATGATGACACAGGAATCTGGCTTGTGCATTTCACTTTAAATACGCTTCTTCAACAGACATCCTTCCTCTGTCTATGTTTCTCCCCACTGCATCTGGAGCAGTCACTATTAATGGCAACTTAGTGAGTCACTTATCAGCTCCCTGATTGGCTGAAATTGAGGCCTGGCTTTGTGTTTGTCTGATTCCTAAATCCAAAGCCCAGCTTACCAAACTGATGGCACTGTGACTGTGACTGCATGTGATCATGACCAGGTGTGTGACCAGGCGTGTGACTGTGTGTTTTACCAGGTGTGTCACTAGGTGACACAGTTAATGTGGCCACGTCAGTCTAAGTTGCATCCTCCCGGACTTCACATCCTCGCCGATTCTGTATGGGTATGTGGACCGGCAAAATTTATAATGAGGAACCTCCCCCCCCCCCCACCAATGGGGGAGCCCAAATTCCAGGGCCGAATTTTAATCCCAGTCCAGCCCTGCCCCCCCAATTAAGAAAATCAAAAATAAATAACAATATTATACCTAAAGCAGATGCCTTTGGCCGATGCGGAAATACCCCCTAAAGACGAATGAAGCGACACCCTAACACATCACAGAGCAGCTGGTGTCGTCTCATAGCTGGGACATCGTTACACCTGATCACCGGGGCCAGCCTGCATAGACGCCCTGACGGATTTGTCAGCGGGACGGCTTCATTACCTGTTCTGGTTACGAATGCCCTGCAAGGTCAGCGCTGAAGAAAGGCATCTGTGAAAAGCGGAATCCTCATTATGAAACGACACGTCACGAGGCAAACGGCCACAGGCTGCTTCCACTGGCTCAGTTATCATCGCTGCAGTTTAACGGCAATTTATTCTCGACGCTCTCGCGGAATCACGGCATAGAAACTCACGGATTAATGCCCCCAGAGTATTCCAGCCTGGGATGTAGGGAATCCCGGCCGAAGCAGCAACGCAGTGACTAGTCCCTTTTAAAGCCTGCAGGAAAAAGCGACTTGGAAGTGTCAGGTAGCGTGTCGTTACTGTGGAATTCCTTCCAGAAGCTTCCTGTAAAATGTATTGCAGAACGGTGCTGTCAGCAGCCTGGAGTCACCCATCTGTCACGATCTTGCATATATACATATATATCTTAACAAGCTTTGCAGCAGTGAAGACCAGCTTCCTAAAAGTGAGGAGCCTACGGTCACGAAGAGTATGACGGCCTGCAATTATGAGGAGCACAACCTGCGGTCTCAAGGAGCATGACAGCCTGCGGTCACGAGGAGAACATGGTCTGCAGTCACCAGAAGTATGATGGAGCACAATGGCCAGTGGTCACCAGGAGCACAATGGTCTGTGGTCACGAGGAGCCCATGGCCTGCGGTCACGAGAAGCCCACAGCCTGCAGTCACGAGGAGCACAATGGTCTGTGGTCACGAGGAGCCCACGGCCTGCGGTCACGAGGAGCACAATGGCCTGCGGTCACGAGGAGCCCACGGCCTGCGGTCACGAGGAGCACAATGGCCTGCGGTCACGAGGAGCCCATGGCCTGCGGTCACGAGGAGCACAATGGCCTGCGGTCACGAGGAGCACAATGGCCTGCGGTCACGAGGAGCCCATGGCCTGCGGTCACGAGGAGCACAATGGCCTGCGGTCACGAGGAGCACAATGGCCTGCGGTCACGAGGAGCCCACGGCCTGCGGTCACGAGGAGCACAATGGCCTGCGGTCACGAGGAGCCCATGGCCTGCGGTCACGAGGAGCACAATGGCCTGCGGTCACGAGGAGCACAATGGCCTGCGGTCACGAGGAGCACAATGGCCTGCTGTCACGAGGAGCACAATGGCCTGCGGTCACGAGGAGCACAATGGCCTGCGGTCACGAGGAGCACAATGGCCTGCGGTCACGAGGAGCACAATGGCCTGCTGTCACGAGGAGCACAATGGCCTGCTGTCACGAGGAGCACAATGGCCTGCGGTCACGAGGAGCACAATGGCCTGCGGTCACGAGGAGCCCACGGCCTGCTGTCACGAGGAGCACAATGGCCTGCGGTCACGAGGAGCACAATGGCCTGCGGTCACGAGGAGCACATTGGCCTGCGGTCATGAGGAGTATGACGACTTGCAGTCACACAACGGCCTGTGGTCATATGACTCCAATCTGTTAAACTGCAGGGTTTATGTCTGTGTCAGAGCTTGGATACCCGACGAGTGCTGTTTTCATTTACATTACATTTATTTTGCTGATGCTAAAGTGACATATAACTGAGAAAACAGGGTCAGCCAGCCGCTGGAGGAATAGGGGGTTGGGGGTGTCGCTCAGGGCCCAACGGTGACATCACTCTGACACCCACAAGATTCGAGAATCTAATTCAAATTAACTAGTGCTGACTAACTCAGCACTAGGTTTGTTCGCTGAGTTGTTCTTCTCCACCCAGGTTACAAAAATCATGGCTGCACCCAGTATCATGGCTGCACACACACACACACACACATATTTGTAATTATATCTTTGTGGTGACTCTGTTAATTTCTATGGGGAAAACTCTAATCCTAACATGATGACTTTAACCCCCACCCAGCCCTAACCTTAACCATGAGTAACCAAACAAAATACCAGACTTTTTTAGTTTTTGATTGCAGTCACAGATTATTATAAAATGGAGTTTCCTCTTGTGGGGACCAAAAATGTGTGATGTGAAGTTTTTTTTTTTTTTTATCACATTGTGGGGACATTTGTAATTTATATCTGACCCACAGACACAGACATACACACACATGGCTTAAGAGAGAATAAGGTAGGTTTTAAATACACATTCAGCACAAACACACAGTGATGGTGGCCAAGCCAGTCAGAAACAGCCCACTCACTGCCACGGCCCCATGGGCGGCCTGGGATATGCCTGACCCTTCGCTGCGGGCCTCATGGGGGGGGGGGGGGGAGACCACGTCTACTTAAAAACTCCTGACAGTCCATCCGTCTTACTGCCCTTCAGAACAGCAAAACTGTTTGACTCTCCTGATCTGCCCACTTTCATGTTGGCCTCCTTCCAGGCTGTCCCGCTGAGGACCATCTCGTCCTCTCACCCCCCATCTGCCGCCACACCTTCCCTTACATTCACATGCACTGAGATAAAATGGGCCATAAATGCTGGCTTTTGAGCCTTTTTATCGCTGGTTTTTCTCCTGTTCGTGGCTTGGTGCTGATCCGCAGGGACCCGCGGCTCCATCATCTGGATCTCATCTCACTATCAACGCGGCTGAACGTGAGGTCATGTTACTCCAGCCTGCAATACTGGGCCTGAGCTAATGCAGCCAGGAAATCGCGATTCTGACTTTAAGGATGAGCAGCTGGTGAAAATGACATTAGCATGAGGAGAAATCCGAGGGCAGGAAACAGTGCTTAGGGCTGCTTGCAATTATTTGTTTTAGCCACAAAGCTAAAATAGATTTGCATGTTACTGTCAACTTCTTATGCTCCAGGTTCCTACAATCCCGCATAAGAGAAGTGGATGTAGAAAATGGATGGATGGATGCTATCTTTTTAGGTCGAACATAGAACCAGCCAGATCAGGAAAACATAAATGTGGGTAACATGTGGGTAACGGGGCAGACACCATAAACACTTGCAGTTAACAAGCCATTAGTTACGGATTCATAATTTTATAGTTAGGCTGAATTGTAAACTTACGCAATAAAAGAGGTTTTTCCTTCTTTGTTTAGAGGGAAATTAAAGAAATGTTTCTCAGACTGGAAAGCAGTTAAAGTCAGTAAATGGATGACTTAAACAACGATCGATGCCCTCAGAAGCGGAATGAGAGCCAATGAAATGGAGCTGTTCACCTTTCAGAAGAGGGTCTGCATCCATCTGGAAGGCGCCTCCCTTTAGTGTCAGTCCTGCTGGTTGACTGATGCCAATCTGTTACTAAGCACCCAGGCACCAATGACACCTGAGGGATGATGGGATGGCAGGATGGCGGCTGCCTTTCCTTACCATTGCTATCCAGGTCTAGATTTTCCCAAAAATGGTGCCTGCGATCTTGTCCCAGTTCCGGGGTGTATGTACATATTGAAAATCCTTACAGTAAAGACAGATCAGTCCCACGTCGTGTTAATGTGCAAAAACATGGTCAGATAAAACACAGCCTCAACACAGCCTGAGCACAGAATCCAGTCCACTGTCTGCCATGTCTCCTGGCTTCCGTGTCCAGCTGACTGTATTTCCCAGTTGCTTGTTTGGAGGGACTCCAGGGGTAAAAAGCAGCCTCATTTTTGTCCGTTCATGGCTCGGAAAACTCTGCCAGAGGGGGCCCTAATTAATCGATCTTAGTGTCCACAATTTAACAAGTGTGCTTGGTAATAAAACTGAACCCAAATTGCTTTAAAAACTCTCGAGTCTATGCACCAAAGCAACACTTGACTCTTTTTTCTTTCAGTCTGCAAATTATTCATATATTTTAAATCTAACCTGATTACCCAGATTGCTTTCATATTTGTTCCGTGTTGTGAGAGAAGTATCGCCATAAGGAAAGCGTACTTTGGAGCCACTCCGTTGAAGGTCTGTTTACAGCGCCACCTGCAGGAGATTTGTAGTGAATTTGGCCCCTTCTGATCCGCCTCTTCGCTTCCACAGCCCGGCTCTCTGGGCGTCGCCCTTCAAGCCTCTCATTATCCAGACGCCCTGGGTGCGTGAGACACTCATGAAAGCAGGGAGGTCTGAGGAGGAGTGGGGTTAAACAGGGCCCCCAGGCGTCTGCCCCCCACAGATGTTGTAAAACACAACCGTTGGGAAAACACACTTTGATTGATAACAATCACCGTGCGGTAATCTACTGAGGGGAGGCATTGTTACCACTCAAAGCAGGACTCACTGTAAACACCCATAAAGAGGATTGATGATCTTTGGTCTGTCCTTTAACAGACGACTCAGAAGAGGTACGAACGTGAAAACGGTGCTGATCCGCGAGGAATCTGAGGCTACGCATGTGAATGTAACAAGCTCGTACGTACAGGTACTCTAAGAATGGAGCGATCCGTGGCGTGAACTAGGGGTTCCTAACCATTTGATGTCTACATACAGGTTAACTTTGTAAAATAAAAATCATGGACCAAAACAAGATCTGGGGGGAGAGAGGAGGGTACAGGCGAATCGATCGGCAATTTCAGAAGTTTAATCATTTCCATTTCTTTCAGATGCAAACAGAATGAGGGGTCGTAAAAAACTGAAAATATATCATTTATTTTTGTAAATAACCCCCAGAATTTTGTGGCCCAGTGGAATACTGGCCTGGACTGGTACCAGTCGGCAGATCGGGGGTCGGGAACCCCTTGTGTAATGGATCCTCCTTCAGCATCACATCTGCCCTTGGCGCACGTGTGCCAGCGAACCTCTCTCGCTGCATGATGACATCCCGCCTAATTGTGGACGGCCTGCACATCACAGAGAGACATCTGTCAATATCCCCGCTAACAGCTGCCCATAGTGTGAGGAACTGATCAATTTTGTAAATGATGGCGATAATCAAAGCAAGGGGCCGCTTCGTAAATGATGGGACCGGAGGCGTGTCGATGGGGCCCCTCCCGGCAACCACTAATGCTGCGTCGCCACGACAACCATGACAGCGACTGGCATGTCAGCAGCTGGGACGAGACTACAGTATGTGAAAGGTACAGACTCACCGGAAATCCTCATCAACCCAGGTCTGTTTGGTATGTTTGAATCATGTGACCACACTACAGGTAATGTGTTAGAAAGAAGCAATTCTGTTGATACTAAAGTCAGGAGTCTACTTAATACTTCAAAGATTATATTTATAATTGATTATATTTATATTAAATACACCTGGTTAATTACAGCATTATTCTGCACACAGACAGAAAAATGTCTAAATCAACCATGAAAATAGGCTCTTGTTTTGGTAAAGACTTATATCACATGTGGTATAAGGTCCAGTTTGAGGCACAGGGGTAGTCAAGCTACCCCACCCAAGAATGTTATCAAAAACGAGATACGTTTATGATGAGAGCTTTTCACTTGACGAAAGCAGGCCCACAAATCTGAGTACTTAATAAGCACAGGGTCCCTAAGCACACGAGATGCAATGGTCTAGAACAAATATATGAAATGATGTAAACAGATGATGGACGGATATTCGTCATTATTTCACGACCAAGAAGCTTGAACACATTGTTAAAGCTGATGGCTGCATAATTATGCTTTTTTGCCACAATGATTGACCACAGAGACTTAGTTTGAGAAGAAACAAGCCAATTATTACTTAGTCATTTGTAACTCCGGCAGGGACAATTAATCTCACATGCTGGGCTTTGGTTGAATGTGCCGGCCAGTGTGGTAGCAGCTTTACGTTTCCAGATAACCCCCTTCTGCCCCGTTATCCCCCCCCAAGACAGAGATTGGGAGACGATCTCTTCAGAATATAAACAGTGTGGCAGATTTGGGTCACCCAAAATATATTACTTGTAAAAAGGCAATTCTACAGAAAAGTCTACCAGTTTAACTGCCATCATTGTTGGGGTGGGGGGGGGACACATCTGTTAGTGTTTTACTTTACACAACATGACACTCAGAATTGATAAACTGCTGAATTTCAGTATAAATAAAACATAAGGAGGGGGTGAGCGAACAAGAGAGAGCGAGAGAGAGAGAGAGAGGGAGTGAGAGAGGGAGAGAGAGAGAGGGAGAGAGAGAGAGAGAGAGAGAGAGAGAGAGAGAGAGAGAGAGAGAAAGGGGGGACGGGGGACAGGCCCAAAAGAGGAACGGGAGACTACTGCTTCAGGCTCATATTTATTTTTCCTCTGACTGGTAACAGGCAAGACTGGTCTGCTCAGTGCCCCCCTGCCCCCACAGCCCTCCCAGCCATCGATTGGGTGGGGGCAGCCTTGCCGTCACTCCCTTACTTACTGCTCAATCTCCCCCCGCTGACATTTACGGTGCACTGATTGGACCCTGTCACTGCTGGGCCTGTAAATCGTCCCCGAGCAGCTGCGAGCCACCCGCCCCGGCTGCAGAAGGTCCATCCCGCCATCGCTTGACCCCCTGCCCTTATTAGAGCAAGTCAATCAGGACCCCCACAACCCCACCCTCCTGTCACCCCCCCCCCCACCTGGCGAGGTCAGCCCTGCCACACACTCCGGCTAATGGAATGCCACTGCTTATCTGGAGAAACACTTAATCCCAGGTCCAAATGGGTCGGACAGGAAAAGGCCCCGCCGCATACTCAGTAGGGGCCCAGTAGGGGGCGGTACTGCTCTAAACCCCCTGCTTTGGCACTCACCAGACATGATTTAATGACACAGAGGGTGACAAAAACGTTGCCCTGAAGGTGACATCAGCCTAGAAGTGGTTTGTAAGAGGACAGCTGTAAAAAATGTACAAAACTGACCAGAACAGACAAAACAAATTAAAAGACTTATGCTTATCCTGGAGGGAATATCTGCCTGTGGACCTACAAAAAAGGGTAACAGAGGTGATCCGTTCCCAGAATCCTCTTCTCTCACACATTCTTTGGGGACGGGGGGTGGGGCTCAAAAAAATCCGGCAAGAGGCAGCCCAGTACACGGCTGCGATAATGTCACAGGCCGAGCCAAAAGCTTGCATGGACTGGGAAGTGCCAAAACAAAGATGGCCGGTGACACGGTGATGGATCGTCAGAGGACCGGTAACTTTACTTTAATCAAAGCCCTGATATAGAAGAGGAAGGTTCTGGGGGGCC
This sequence comes from Paramormyrops kingsleyae, assembly GCF_048594095.1. Taxonomy (NCBI): domain Eukaryota; kingdom Metazoa; phylum Chordata; class Actinopteri; order Osteoglossiformes; family Mormyridae; genus Paramormyrops; species Paramormyrops kingsleyae. Next base: position 14,370,264 of record NC_132798.1, read on the forward strand.
TATAGGGCAAGGCCAGTCACATGCTCCTTAATAGCTGGGGGCCGGAGGCCGGCCGGCCCCGTCGCTCATCATGGAGCGGGTCATGCTTCAGACGCCTCTCAGGGACAACGGACGCCTCGGTGAAACACGAAAATCTGGATCGGGGAACACTAATCATCTCAGCCAGCTGGAGATCGGGAGGAGCTGCCGTGTCCGGCAATTCTCACACTCCGATTTCAGCGTGAGGAATGTCACGCTAATTGGTTAAATACACCATCGAGCTGTCTAATAGCACCAAGATGCATGTGCACGTTCCTCATCCCTTAATGCATCTCCAGCACCTGCGTTCTGATTGTGTCCTGATTCCCGACGGCATACCGCACTTTGTTCTTTAAGCAGCAGCAGAGTCTGCGCACGTCACAGCACTGATTAGGAGGCATGCTAACGACCCTCAGGCTTCACCCTATCAGCCAGGCTGCATATTTTTACTGTAAATCAACCAGACTAGGAATTCTAGGAAGTGACTTGCTTCAGCATATGGGCATTGCAGCTTCCTGTGTGGGTCACAGGTTCAGAACAGCAAAGGATGTTACACGCAGAAGCAATGTAGAAAACAATTCTCACTTTGAGAAATCCAGGACACCATTTTTTTTTTACATTAATTATTATTACTCTTACTATCACTATTACTATTACTATTACTGTCACTATTACTGTTACAGTGTTACTATTACTGTCACTATTACTGTTACAGTGTTACTATTACTGTAACTATTACCGTTACAGTGTTACTATTACTGTTACTATTACCATTACAGTGTTACTATTTTACTACTATATGAATTTCTCCCTACAATCAATAAAGTATATATTTTATAGCCAAAAACACATCCATCCATCCATCCATCTTCTGTACCCACGTGACTTATGCAGGGTCATGGGGGGTCTGGAGTCTATCCCAGAAGCTACGGGTGCATGGCAGGGACCAACCCAGGATGGGGCGTCACAGGTCATTACAGATCTCATATATTACATAAAGTTTTTTTTATTACCCTGAAGGACAGAAAGGCCTTAATTATTTTTTTAAAAGAAACTTCATTTTGTGCATTTGATGTAAATCATTCAAAAAACAATTCTTATAAACAACATTCTTTTCACCAAGGTGCCAGTGTAAAACAGTTTTCACTAAATGTGAATTCTGTGGGTATAGAGTGGATTTTTTTTTCTGGAAATCAGGCTATTCAAATAAGCAAGACAAACAAATTCAGAAGGTGTAAGATGTAACAACAGATAGTCTTCTGGATTGAGGTCCTGGAAAAAAATTCCACTAGGGAAACAGATATAAATCACTTAGCAATCATTTAAAAATCACAGATAAATGCTCAGAAAGTATGTTCTCACTGGGTCCCAAATAAATATCATTAATACGAACTAAATTGGTTCAACTTTCAGCTTTGCGTGTTTTCACTACTGTAAAAATAAACCTGAAAGAAATGTTTATAACATTTGAGAAGAAGATGTTTAGATAGGAAATTCTGAGCGAGCTGATAAAAACAGGCCAGCGTAACGCACTGCTTTCTCACACAACACAGCCGCAGATCGAGGGAAATGGACCAGAAAATAACTTCAGTGACAAATTATGTAGCTTTCTTAGCCAGTGAACCAGTGTTAAACATGTCACCTCCATACTGGTCCGTACAAAACAAAAATGATTTTCCTGGCATGTGGTCGGGGATCTTTTGTATTTCCCAGGAACACCCGATGCTGCCGGTCCAGGTGGTGATGTCATGGATTGGATCGCACGTGCTAGGTGATGCCGAATGCTCTAGGTGTGCCAGCTGCTATTTCTACATCAGACCAATCAAGCAGCCCTGCTCTTTATCTCGTCTGACCCTGTTTCTCAACTACATTCATCTGCTTCTCAACAACCAAACGGTTTTGCCTTGTACTATACAGTTACATTTTACACATCATTAATCCTTTCACTTCCTCCTGCACCATCTCAATTGCAAAATTTCACAAAGTCCTTCCTTCTGGATCTCCATGTATCATAACCCCAACAGACCAAGAATCCCATAATTATCTGCACAGTCAGACACATCCTCCTCCCCCCAACCCCCCCCCCTTTTCTACAGGTGTGCAGCATGGCTCAGAACCTGGTCTGTCGTTATTTTTCTTTCTTCACTGATTATTCCAACACTGTGATACTAAAAATGGGATCCTTTACCTCATCACTCTTGTGACTTGGAAACACAGTGGAGGATCTGGACAGCTTTTAAAAACTTCTCTGCCTCTATTAGGGTTTGTCAGATTTCGCTCATTGTACAGGCTGCCAGGGGCCAGTAACTTTTGCCAACATTTTGAAAGACTGTATCCTCAGACATTAATCAGATATCAGCTAACTAACTAACTAACATGGATTGAAATCAAAGCTGAAACAGAAGATAGTTCCATTCAAATATTAATCTGCTCATAAGCTCTAAGTAAATTAACCTAGTCATTAATCATAATTAAGGTCATGCACAATTAGGTCCTTCTCAGCAGTGTTTTTAAAAAGCATTTTTTTGGCATTAACATTATTGTTAACGTTGCATTTCAGTGAGATGAATGAAATGTTGACACATGCGAAGCTGGGGGTAATGCTGACTGGTTAGTGGGTGGTCAGTCTTACAGTTAAAGGGATCAGAAGTAAAGGAAATGAGATTCATTCCAACCGAGCGAGAAGAAAATTCAGTGATAAGACATTCAGCAGAAATGGGCGCCTCTGGTTCAGTGTGCAGCCAGGAAGCCAATGGCTCTGAGGGCACTGTGTGTCAGAGGGATAGTGCGTTGACAGGCTTTCAGGACGGGCCCGGGGCCCGGGGCCATCACACATTTATAGCTCACGTTATGTGATGGCTGGCAGAGTGTGTCATTGCACACGCATGCATGTCTCCAGTCAGATATCCATCATAAACTGGGATGAAGCTCTTTCCCGTTTCCCTTCCTAAAACTGGAATATGGTTTATAAAAAGAAGACAATATCTGTTACAGACTTAGCACATGCCTCATTGGTGTCAGACGGGAATGTAGTGCTGTAAAATGTGTTTTCCTTGCTAATGATCTTGCAATTAGTGCAGAATGAAAAGCAAGGAAATAGGTCCTCGCAGATACCATGTGAACTCTGTGCCAAACTTGGTCATGTGACAGACGAGGTCACTGTCTAGCTGCTATTTTATGTTTAATGTTATTTTAAACTTGCCGTTTAAACTTGTTATCACCATGTGATATACAGGGGAAAATATAAATCAATAATATTAGAAATGACAATTATAAAAATGTAACATTAGAATCTTCAATGCTCACTATACTGATAAAATATACAAAACAATGCATTGTAAATCTCAAAAACAAACATTATACTAATTATGATCTTCAATAAATACCCCTGAAAGTCAAGATGATTTAGCTTTAACAGAAAAATATACTTTTTATTATGCCGATGGTGTTTGATAAGTAATCACATGCTTAATGCAGAATCCACTGTCTGATACCAAGATATTGAGATGACTGGGATGATTTAAATAATGCTATGACCCAAAATGTAAAGTAGGACGACAGTCCCACCAACCAAAACCTGGTGAAAATACGAACATCGCAATCAGCCAATTCAAAGAAAGACACTAAAAACTATTTTTTAAAAATTGCTAACAGCTTGTAGATCCGGAAAATCACAATTTCAACTTTCACGCATATATGATCTGAGCTGAATTCAGTTCAAGTTACTTTTCTAGGTCACATAAAAAGTAATTGATCACAAGCACATATATATTTTTACATAAAATGATGGGACATACAAGGTAGGACTTTGTCCGTACACTGTCCTAATCGCTTTATTAAGCTTGTATACAAACAAACACACACACACATGCACACACAGATGAATTGCCTATATCATTGTGGGCATAACCCTAATCCCAACTATGACAACTTTAACCTTAACCATAAATAACCAAACAAAATACACAACTTTTGGCAGTTTTAGTTTTTTGATTGCAATCGGAAATTTTTATAAAAATGAGTTTCCTCTCGTGGGGACCAAAAAATTGTTCCCTCAAGGTCAAAACTACAGGTTTTTATCACAATGTGGGTACATTTAGTTCCCACAATGTAATGTATTCATAACCCACAAACACACACCCATATACAGATGAGAGGACGTTGTGAGTCGGTGCTGCATGGGGATGGTGTCTAACTGCTCAAACACTGGGGCGCTCTTTCGGAGCTTAGCAGGGGTCAGGTGCCTCACAAGGAGTGCAAAATGTACTCCATGTGATCCATCTAACACTCTCACCACCCCCTGTAGGCAGCGCACCTCATACCCCAATGAACAAAGGAAATTAATTCATCTTAAAAACTGACTAGAGAGTGACTAACACAAACACTCCAGGACTTGAATGAGTGCTTGGTTATTTCGGCAGCACATTGACAGACACACTGTGCCGGGATTTTAATACACGCTGTTATACCTCCAGTTCCGGAGGCACCAGTGACACAGAAAACACGGTGACTGCGAGTGAATTCCACCACCACAGCTACAAACAGCTACAAACCCCATATTGGCTCTCCCCATTACAAATTCCCCCCCATCCTGAAAAGTGCTAAATTTCTCCGCGATCCCCACTGCGTCCAGCTGGAGAACAGGCAGGGGATCTAACGCTAAATACCCAGCTTCAGTTGACAGGAAATGTAAAACTTCTTCCCCAAGATATCTGTTTCATCTCCTATAAGTAACTAAATAAAGCAACAGCTGGCCCACAGTCAATTACGCCCCGGTTCTGACTCGGGGTAGCCATTCTCGCTGTCCTTCTGTTAGCGGTGACTGACTCAACCCTTCAGTTCACATCCAAGAACAAAAACACGCAGGTTCCAGGATGGATTTGCTGTGTGTCCCCTTAATGCTCTGCTGTATGAACTGGCAACATGCAGCATTTTTAAGGCCACTGCCCTCTAACCAGATGAATACTATCATAAAATAGTGCAACACATGTAAGCGTTGGCCTTGTCTCCCCTCCACACAGCCCAGCTTTGTTTAAAAGGCTGGAATTTTTACAGCCACTCAGTGCTTGTGGATGGCACAGGATTGGCAGCCCAAAACTGACTGACAGGTTGACCCTCCAATGAGCCTTTCCGGCAATGCTTCCATCTACACCTTTTGCCAGACCAATTAAAGGTTTTTCTAGCTTATGAGTATAGCATATAGCAGTATAGCGGGGGCCTTATAAAAGCATTGATTTGAACTGGGCCCTGGAAAGGTACGGAGTGGAGTTTCATCAAAGAGGCTGTCAGACAGTGCCTGTTAATCATTTGAATATAGCCACTATTTCTCAGGCTCTGGATATAAGACAGAAGAGTGACCTGAACATTAAACCCTGTTCATGTATAAGGGGGCCACAAACGGTCAAGACCTGTGCGTCCAGGTCTGGATGCCAGTAGCCTGTGTGTGACATCAGGTTGTTTACCATGGGGTTGTAAATAAATCACACAGATTACTGTTACACTGCTTTAAGAGAGCTGACTGCTGTCGGGTCTGTCATTAAATGTACCCATTAAAGGAAGAATGCATTGATTTTTTCCCTAAATATTGTTCAGATGTAACTCTCACTTGTGTTCCAAACACTAGGGCCACCATAGCAGCGGACGACGGTGGAAGTGTCACGGTATCCATAAGTAAGGCCGAGCCGCAGGTCCTCGCTATCGAGAGGCAGTGCTGTGCTGATTGTCTTTACACCCTCAAGTGGAACGTGAGCACAGGGAGAGTTTCACAGTATGGGAAGCCCATGACCTTCTGGTGGATAACTACCACAGCAATACTGCAGTCCACACACGAACCATGTAGGAACCACGCACATATCACGTGGGTACCACGCACGGATCATGTGGGTACTACACACAGACCACGTGGGTCCTATACACTGACCATGTGAGGACTGTACACGGACCATGTGGTTCCATACACTGACCATGTGGGTCCCATATACAGACCACGTGAGGACTGTACACGGACCATGTGGTTCCATACACTGACCATGTGGGTCCCATATACAGACCACGTGAGGACTGTACACAGACCATGTGGTTCCATACACTGACCATGTGGGTCCCATATACAGACCATGTGAGGACTGTACACGGACCATGTGGTTCCATACATTGACCATGTGGGTCCCATATACAGACCATGTGAGGACTATACGCAGACCACGGCAGACTCACCTCCCACAGGTGCCGTGTGTTCCGGGTGATTCCTGCCTGCACCTTGTCCAGAAGCAGCGGCACCCCCTGGAAGGGCCCGATCCAGGTGCCCTGGGGGATGCGCTGAGCAGCACAGATGCCGTAACCCAGGCCGGGCACGGTGCTGGTGCAGAGGCAGACCTCGCGGGGCAGGTCGCGCAGCCACTCGGGCACCTCAGGGGGCGGCACCACGGCCGACGCACTGCTGGTCCCCACTAGCCGGCGCAGCGAGTGCAGGGGGCCATGCATGGGGCATTCTCCGTTCCGGTTGTCCGCACACATGTCGCAGCCTACGAGGATGGGGGTGGGGGACAGTGGTGTCACAGCGGTCACACACGACCTGGTTCCGTTCCTGCATGAAGCCACGCCACCAAGTTCGCTAAGAGCGTGGAGCTTTTAGCACAAACGGCCTGATCCTATGGCTGCCTACACAACAGCAAGATGCTTCATTGATGCTTCTTCTGGGCAAACTGAAATGTCGCACAGCTATATGAAAATCACATCTGCCGCAAAATTAAAGGAGACTTGCCATTCATTTATTTTGTTTTGGTTTGCTTGTTGTTGTTTGTTTTACATTGTAGGTGCAGTTAAATGGTTTGTCAATATGCATTACCTGTTATTAATTTTAAATTATTAATAATATGGATCATAACATACAGCCTCCACTTTTTAGTAGGAATTATCCAGCCAAATGGGTGCATATTTCGTATAGCCGCCTTTAAATAAAACAATTCTTTCAAAATTGTGCGTCTTGCATCAAATGGATCAAGCCGAAATTATATTAACGTAATTATTTTGTTTTATTCCTGCGTTAACGGCCTTAGTGGTAACAACGGTAAATGGATGAAATTAAAAAAAAAAAAACTTCTTTTATATACTGTGTATATATATATATATATATATATATATATATATACGCACACACACACACACACACTTTCTATTGTGTTCACCACTACGTAGGCCTATACATGCGGAAATATCGCCTTAAGTTTCGTGTAATTAACTTTTTGAACCTGCCAAATAAAAACTTATTTACGTTAATATTTAAAATAATTCAGTTTAAAGGTCAATTCATTGCCTTGAACTGAACGGCTCATTTCACCCACGTCTCACTCGCCAATAACCTTAAAACACTGATAGCGCAACCAATTTTACGGTTTTTAACTTTTTTGTTAATCTACATAATTTACTATAACAACACCTGATAAGGAATAGCCCGCAGGCAGGACACACTTTATTGAAATTAATGGTCCCGCTGTTTAGTGCCTAGGTATCTGGCTTCAGCTGAACACCCCCCAAACTGCCCTCTACGGCGCGTAATTTCGCTTGTCCACCCGGAGGTGAGCGCCGCTGATCTCATTCGCAACGGGAAACCACGCAAATAAAGCATCAGGGCGAATTATGTGTTTCCTTGTCTAATACAGACTTTGGTCGCGTTAAAAATGACTGAGGTGGCTTTGAAATATGGGCCGGGAGCACTGAACGTAGATAAAGTAGTCTCCACGTCCCCAGAGACTCCCATATACCATGTTCGGATGATGAATAGAGGCCGATGGAGGAGATCGATCTCTGATCCACACTCACTCTACTCTCTTCTACAAAACTATACAGCAATTAATTGTGGCTTGTCCCCCCATACTTCATCTCCTTGTGGCACATATCGATGGAGATTACTGCTGATGGGCCGTTTTATCACCTTAAATAAACAGTCACCCCTTTTTTAAACCTCGCTTTAAAATAGCGCCTTATATCTATCTCTTTTGCCATGTTTATCGTACACAGTTTGGAGGATGAATGGTATATTTTAAAAGCCACTAATTCTATAACAAATCATATTTAATTTTTATTATATTAATAATATTTTCCATATGCAACCTTGAATATATACAATTTTTTAGGTATTTCTGTTTTTATATTTTCATGTAGACGTATGGAGTGTGTCAATTAATATATTCATAAACTGCAGGGCATGATGATGTCATGCCTTAAAAACAATCATTTGCTGTTCGTCATTATATATATATAATTATTTTTTATTTTTTTTAAGCGATGCACATCATTCTAAAAAGTGCAGATCGGGAAATGACACACGACACAGGCCTACCACTAAATAGTATTTAAAATTCCAATTTCGTTTCGTCTATTTACGGTTGCTGCTTCTTCGCTATTCGCAATTCTTCAATTTTCCCATTGAATTTGACAAATTAATCTGACCACAATGAATGTTAGGCCTATTTACAGAACATTTTATGGATCTTGTTAAAAGTGACTTTTAATATCATTGTGCTGAACATAAGGCACTTATTTTTTTACTTTGATCTGCATTTCTTGTCAAAACTATATCCAAAGGCGGAAGAAACAGCCCATCACTGTTGAAACTGGCCCTCTTCTAACTCTTCAATTGAGTTTATTTTCACTTCAAACATGCTTATTTATATAATTAATGTCATTTACTGCAGTGACCATCACACACATGCGACAGCACGCGCATACAAAACAGCGTTTAAAATAATGATCACAACGCATATTATAACATTCAAAATGAACTTATTTAAAGAAAATGTTAGAATAATTGTTGACTAAACCTGAAATATAACCGCAATTTTATGATAACAATAAGTTGTGTTTTAGGGAATGGAATAATCAGGCAATTTTAAAACGCCCCATTCTGAATAAACAGTGAACAGGAGGGAACTTTCAAGACATTTTGGTTTAATTTAAATGATAATCATAGCGGCCTTACATTTTCCGCACTCGTCCAATGCTGAATAAATATTTACTGCGAAAATGTTATTCACGTTGCTGCTTTAGGCAGTCAGCAGCAGGCAAATATTTATATTAAAATCTGTTATTTTTTATTGTTACTATAGGAATGGACCTTTAATAATATTGAGCATTCGGCCGCATATTTAATTTACATGGGCATTAATCTAGCCCTATAATACAAAACAAAGTTTCCGTTTCTGCAAACATGCCGGTATAATCTACAAGTGATTCAATTGCTTAGACACACATGTAAATATTTATGTTTATATACATACGATTATTGGGGTCGCCGGCGTGGTTGTTCAGCGGAATTATCTCCATCCTCTGCTGTCCGTAGAGGTAGTAATCTAACTCCTCGGAAGTGAATTTAAACCTTGATCCTCTGTCATTTTTACTGCTGGTCTGCAAACAAACGTCTTTTGGCTGGGGGTTGGTGTTCGCTGATGAGGGGATGTCGCTGCATAGCGTCTGTCCGAAAAGTGTTATCTGCGGCACGGATATCTGAGTAAGACCAGCGAGCGACGATACCGAAGTGGTGGAAGAGGTCGAGGACGGCGTCAAAGCCGCCGAGGCGGAAGAGATGAGGCTGGGGCGCTGGCGGAGACTTTCCACTGAAATAGGCGTCCTCTCGGGCGGCTGGAGCTGCGCAAGGGTCCCGTTCTTCAGCTGGCTTTGGGGGAAAAGCTGCTGCCAGTGCTGGATGTACGACGGGTCCACTTTTAGAAAAGCAGATCCGCTCGGGTCACCGGGTTTCAGCATCTCCAAGCGCGGCTGCAACGCGCAACAAACTGTAAGTTTATATATATATATATATATATATATATATATATATATATATATATATATATATATATATATATATATATATTGTATACATATATATGTATATAAAATTCTTAATACGAAAAGTGAAACTCCCGTTTTATATTGGTTAAGTAACTTATTCATTTTAATCTATTTCATTTAACTAGTTTTGCCTTCGAAAGTATTGGGTGCAAACTGTCCACATAAGAAACCAGTTAGGCGAAGATTTCAAAACATTTTCAACAAATATTTAATAACTAGTTATCGATAAATTGTTTGCAATGTCTTCAAGTACAAGTATTAATAAAGCAAACAACGTGCACTGGTCATCTAATAACCCCAGTAGAAGTAATAGTAGTTGTAGTATTAGTAATAATAATAATTAAAATTATAATATTATAGCATGCAAAGTTAAATGCATGCATGGAACATATAGGTCTCGCGGCGTTCACTACTTCGTATAAATTCCATAATCCTCCCCGGCTCCATAAAGATCCTGGGCTGAGTCGAACAATCGACGATGCGCATACTTTTACGAGTTAACGTCTACATTTCTTTTCCCAATATTGGTATACTGAGATCAAAAGCAAAGTTACACTCACCCAGTTTACGGGAAAAGTAAGCAATATTCGCCCCTCGCAGCGCTTTCCAATTTTTTCCCCAGCCTGCTACACCATAATCGCGCAGACTGGACGCTTCGCCGTGTTTGTTACCCCAGCCCCGTTTCAAGTACAACATCAGCTCCCCCCTCCAGGAAGGACACGTGGGTTTTACGACAGCACAACACGCTCGGGACGTGGTGCTCTTACCGGCCCGAAAATGCAGCGCACATCTGTCTCTGCCAAAACTCTACCTATATTTTTTGGGGCTTTTAAAACACAATCTTAGGCGAGCTTTAAGCAAAACATGCCAGAAAAATACAAGCTGCAGTACACTGTTTTGAGTCACTTAAATTTAAGGTGCTGTATTTGTAAATAATTATTGAAAATAGTGCATTTAATAGGCCTAGAATAAGAGTGCACATCAGGACAAGGTTTTCATAAAAATACTCAGATTGAGTCATTGTTATTTAGTTGTATTTATTTAATAAGTGTTACGCGTCGATGTTTTATTTATGATGTATTGCTTCCTGCAGATTGCGCTACGCACAGTCGTTACCGAAACCCGGCGTTTCCCAGCCGCCCTCAGACGCTTGAGAAAGTTACTGCTGCTGAGATAGTGTCTGCGTGTCTAAATCTGGGCCGTTTGCGCGATTCTTTCCAGAGTGGCGCTAAAATGTTTTGACTGGCGTCAATTTGACAAGGCCATCCGTCATCTCTCGCCCTCTGCGGAGTGATAGCAAAGCAAAACACAAACATAATCGTCTGAAAATGAATTCTTAGTCTAAGAAACCACCATTTCACTGTACAAGAATGTGAGTAATAACACAGACACCAAATGTCCTCGTACATTAAAGGCATTTTTCTTCGGAGGACTGCAGCGCGTTTCCCAGTCAGCCCTCCGCGGCTTGAACCGGGACAAGTGCAGTTTTTATTGTTCACACTTTACATCGATCAAATTTGTCACTGTGGGGCATTTAATTAATAACAGTTTAGCGCGCTGCTTTTACACATGTATTCAGACAGCCGTTATCTGGGATCTACCCCTACGTCGGATGCTGATTTAGGAAACGTATAGTTTCTCTTTAAAACAGCCCTCGATAGGTCAATACCCGCTAAAGTTGAAAACGTTCCCGTACTTTACAGTGCGTTCATGTAATATCACGTACACTTGCATTTATAAAAACAGTGTTTCGTCGCAAATCATGTCTGTCATTACCAATATTAACTGAAAGCAGTGAAAATATTTGCAATGCTTTGGAAGCGTGCGAATGGAGAAGCTGTCCGTTAACTAGGCCCCCTGGGAGCTGAACCCCGCCACAGCGAGCGTGTATGTCACGGTCTTCGTGGACCGTTAACTCCAACAGATTATATTTATTACATTTTAACCGCGAACGCAGTAAGTCATTTTGTTTCTCCCTAATTATTAGGCATATTTGTAAAACATCCTGCACTATTTTACCTGGCAATGGCCAGTAGTAGTTGCAATAATAGGCCTAATAATTGTAATAATAATAATTATTACATTTTTTATTTGGGCCTCGCAAAATATGTGGACTTTGAAAAAGTATGTCAGTTATGTGTGTTCGGTTTATTTTAGGATCACGTTTCGTACCCTCGCTACATTCTTTTGTTGTTTTCGTTTTTTAAAAGAGCGAGAGTAATTACGCGGACATATAAGGATTAAATTAGGCCTGTATGTATACAGCACTACGCTAAGTACAATCATTATAACCATTAGGTATAGTATAAGCTGATGATTAAAAAAAAAAGTGAAATTTTCTGTTGTGGGGAAACCCAATTCGAACTTATTTCCTACACGAATTTTTTTGTTAAAATGAGTACAATGCAATTATAGGGAATACGTAGGGTGTTTTTTGATTGATTAATGATGGCTAAAGTAAAACACGCTGGAGTGGGAGCTTGGATCAATAAATTAACTGCCGAAATTCATCATTTTCTTTGGAAAAATAATGTAATTATTGAGCCATATTGTATCCACGGCATAACGGGTTTATATATTTGCATACTTGACTTTAAAGCGCTGGGATAGGTGTCTCCTGTATTTGCATACTGTATGCCGTTTGACATTCAATTAAAACGTTTACATTTCTTGTTAATTAATTCGCCTGATGGCTGCAAGACAAATGGACGGGCTACTTTGACAGGAGTCCGATAAAGAATTCAGCCGCCTCTCTCGGTGCCCCGGGTGTCTCCTGATTATGGTGCTAAGGTCATGGGTTGCTGGGTATATAATTCATTAATATAGACGTATATTCAGATGGGACTTGGTGATACGCAATTTCTTTGCATCATCAGGTTTAAACTTCTTCCATCAGGCGTAAGTGTTCGGCAAGCGTGAAATAAATGCCCTTGATATCGGCCTGCCTAACATGTTTTAAACATATTTTGGATATTTATTTATAGTAACAGCTATTTACCGCTTATGCCATGCTCGTCAATATTCTGGCCCGGCAAAAATACATTTAAAAAAAAAATAAAATCAGTAGGCCAGAGATTTCCGCATGTCAGCATTTAGGAAAACCATAACGTTTTATGCATAATCAAAGTAAAACGCGTAATTTCCATGCAAAATAATTATTTTTATACATATATGTGGTATGTCAGTTTTCATTCAAATATCAAACGCATTTTTTCTCAGATATTCTGATAAAAAATCTGAAGCAAATTCATTCGCAACTGATTTTTTAAATGTTATTTTTATAGCCTTTGTTAATTGACGTTTGAACTCCATTTTCATTAAAAAAAAATAAATGATCATTGATTATTGTGTTATTTGAAATTATAACATTGCTAACAGTATATTTTTACGGTTTCGGTTAGCGAATTTCTAATAATTATACTCGTTAGACAAAAGGCGTCCTAACACTGTTTCTGAACGTATCTGTGACGCAGATAAGCTGCGTCAGTAATAAAATTAGTCCGATCATTTTCACCGAATAAGAGAGTGAATCTGTTAGCGATGCGCGCAGCTCCAGCCATGAGAATTCAGCGGCGACACGGAGACCAACCCAAGGGGGCGCAGCGACCCTGGCTGTCAATGCACACGAATTCGTAAACTTTGAAAACGCTTCTTCAACGGAATTAAACCTCACAAAACGACCGTGTTTAGGCTCATTAGAGACTGAAAGCTGCTTCATGTAATTTTGGGATTTTGTGCTTTTAAAAATATCTTTACAAATCTCACTGACTTGTTGCTGAAATACTGAATGAATCAAATATTTTTTAATCCCCGTTTATCCTATTGAGTGTGACGCTTAGCCATAATAATTATAATAATTATCATTATTGTTGTTGTTATTTTTATTAATAGTAGTAGCATTTCAGTTGAGGGTGATGTTGATGTTCATAAGATGAACAAAAATAATCACAATAATAAAAAATTCAATTTTACAATGAAGTTAATCACTGGACTTACTGGATTCAGTAGATCACCTTTCGGAATAAAGACTCTGCCCTCCGGGACTTCAGCTGTATGCTTCCCTCTGTCCTATAAGCTCCACAAGACCATTAAGTCAATCTTACTTCTTATCTGGGGCAAACTGGATACTATTGTAGAAAGGACAAAAAGAAAATCTTATCATTTTCCTGCTAGCCCTCTGGGGCTGTTGGCCAGGGGGGGCTGCAGTGTTTCACACCAATTCTAAATGCTGCTATAACAACTCTCATCAAAACCACTGTGCCTTTGGGCTTAACAGTAACTTAAAAAGCAAAGTATTTTAAATGGGCTTAGACAGAATTAATCAATCACGGCTCTTATCAGACCCTGGGACTCAGAATAAGGCTTATAAAGGTACATTTTATTTATTAAAAGGTCCCAAAAAAAACATTAGAATTCACGCACAGCGGCTTGATCAGTTGTGCTTTATGTTCGGCTTTAGCTGGCTCATTCCAGCAGGCTGTGGTGGGACACTGGAGCTGTTCAGCTCTGGGGGCTGCATGCCTCACCAGCTACCTGTGCATCACACACGCGCACACACACACGTGCACGAGTGTGCAAATAGCACCAGCCTCTCCCTTAATGTCCTCTTTGACTGACAGTGGGGTACAGCCAGTATAGATCTATACTCATGTACACTTTCAGTAAAGAGTTAGAAATTATGAACGACTTACAGAGGAGTCACTCGTGTTTTATACTACAAAGGCTTAATTTTTTTTTTCCCAGGAGAAATAACTGATTAGCTTCACTCATTAACCCTGACAATTACAACACTGAACGTACCAAAATAAAATAATTTCTAAAGAAAACTATCAATTCTGAAACCGTAAATATTTTGTGTTTTAATTCGTTTCACCACTAGTAATAATACGAAAGTAACCTCCTGATTTGTTTCTTTATCTGTCCATGCTCAAGTATGTATCCAACAGAAGGATCTTCACTCAGATTAAGTAAATCTACAAATGCTGCTTGGAAACTTACACACTGAGAACTCAAGCAGGACTGTGACACACCTAGAACTTAAACAGGACTGTTACTGAGATGTCAAACAGAATTTTTACACAATGAGAAATGAAACATAACTATTATGCACTGAAAATTCAAGTAGGATTGTTACACACTGAGAACTCAAACTGGACTGTTAAACATGGAGAACGTAAACAGAACTCTTACACACTGAGAACTCAAACTGGACTGTTAAATACTGAGAACGTAAACAGAACTCTTACACACTGAGAACTCAGACTGGACTGTCAAATATTGAAAACTCAAACAGAACTCTTACACACTGAAAACTCAAATTGGACTGTTGAATACTGAGAACATAAACAGAACTCTTACACATTAAGAATTCAAACTGGACTGTGAAATACTGAGAACTCAAACAACTCTTACAAACTGAGACCTCAAACAGGACTGTCACACATGGAGAAATAAAATAGGACCGTTACACACTGAGACCTCAAACAGGACTCTTGCACACTAAGACCTCAAATAGCACTGCCACACAAGGAGAATTAAAAGAGGACCTTTACACACTGAGAACTGAAACAGGACTCTTAAACACTAAGATCTCAAACAGGACTGTCACACAAGGAGAATTAAAAGAGGACCTTTACACACTGAGAACTGAAACAGGACTCTTAAACACTAAGACCTCAAACAGGACTGTCACACAAGGAGAATTAAAAGAGGACCTTTACACACTGAGAACTGAAACAGGACTCTTAAACACTAAGACCTCAAACAGGACTGTCACACAAGGAGAATTAAAAGAGGACCTTTACACACTGAGAACTGAAACAGGACTCTTAAACACTAAGCATTCTAACAGGACTCATGCACAATGAGAATGTGACTGTACTATTAGGTGTCTTGCCTCTAGGTATTTGAGGAATTATTCCCAAATATGGGAATGAATGAATGACATTAAAATGATACACTCCTCCTGGCTCAGTATATTATGCTGAATGGAACAGGGCATCTTGCCATCCTACTATATGATTGGCTAAATCCTTGATTGTTGGAATTTTTACATTTAGAGAGTGCTATTGTCAAAACTGCCGATTGCGGACATTTTTCTTTGTTGCAGTGCTCATCATGGAGTCCACTCAGGAGGCTATCACTGACAACTTACATCACCCTGTCTGTGGTCTGTAGGGAGACAATTGGAGAAAACACAAGAAGTGGACACACTTGCCTCACAGAGACAGCCACTACAACGGCACCCTACAGAAACAAATTTAAAGCAGGTACAAAGCAGGAGGATAGAGATCAAGAAACAGTACCTATAAGTATCTATAAGTATCTATAGTACCTATAAGTATCTATAGTATCTATGAGGTTGAACACAGTCTTAGATAAGATTACAGGGCAGTTTGAGTTTAAGTTCATTGTTCCTGTATTCTTGACAAAGGGTGCATAGACACTGCAGACAGCTGAGCTGAATACAGACATCAGGAGGGTTCCCTCCCTTTTTTATATACTACTACTAATTTATTTTTCCCAGAGGTCCAAATTGCATCAGTTACACGGAGCCAACCGACCCCATCTGACATGGAGGGGGGGTCAGATGTGCAGTCCAGATTATATTGTGTCCCGATCCTGATCCGGACCAGAGTCTGCCATTTCAGTACCCTTGAGCACTGCGCTAGTTGTTTGATCCACCTGTGTCCTTTCTCATGTCTTGGTTATCTACTGAACAGGTTTATCTACCTCTGCTTTCCCTTTTTATAGGTTCTGCTGTCTTTATTACTTTTTGATGGATTCCTGATCCCCTTATAATCAGAACATGAGAGACTTCATGGATGCAGTATCATGTTTTACAGGAGTGTGTCTTTATAAAGACCCAATAAACTAGCACATAGGTTACAATAGGCTACTCACTTTGCTATGAGAATACATGTTTAAGTGATATATTTCTAGGCAAGCTCTCCAAAATCCATTTTCTTTCTCATAGGGACTTTCCTTTCTATTTGGGCCAGCTACTTTCATACTTTATGACATCATATGACTGCATAGCCGTCCTTCTGCCCTTCCTGGGTTTGGCCTGTGCTCATCAAAGAAGACAACCAGCTTTGACAAAGTGCAGATGATGCTCCCTGAATCCATCCCATATTTTCCCAGGTTTGGGTGTCCGTTCTGCTGGTCTCCCAAGACCCCTCAGTTGACCACAACATGAACCTCCTTATCCTATCAAGTGTATAATTACACATTTGCAGAATAAGCATTGATATTCGTAGTGCACGCACTGGTTATTCAAGTAACCTTAGGTAGACACATGATTTTCCTTTCCACAAAACACATCCTAGGTCATCTGATTTCCTTTCATTCTACACCTTTGTCACCGCTGGTATGACATGTAAGTCACATGGCAATGCTGGCCTATAGCCTGGGTGTCGGAGGGGCACGGACACCCTGGCAGATTCTGGGGACCAGCACTACCCATGGGCACAATATTTCATGGGGGCTGGAATTTCTAGCGATTCCTCCAACTAAACAAAGGATGCATAAAGAATGTAAGTAGTCAGGAATGGGCTACTTCACACACAGGGATATGATTTAATTAATAATAAAGATTTTTCAGTGTTCTTTTTTTGTTGTTTACCTAAATCATGTTTGCATTTATTTAATTGTTTGTCTATTTGTTTGGGTTTTTTTTTATTCGTTTTTTGTAATTTAAAAGTAACATTATTATGGAGGTATGTCCGGTCTATGCTAAAGCCTAATTTCATATCCAGGATTTTTTGGTTTACAAGTAATAATATCACAACTAAAAAAGGAGTTTTAGCACCTCCTTTTGACTGGCGTGTTGCCTCTACTTGACGGCAGACCGCACAGTAAAGGGTGAAGGATCTTCTCCATCACTCCGTCCTTGGCATCTCATTGGAGGAGACAGGCAACACGCGCACCGCGGTCCCCCCTCCCAGGCGCCCGAGCACCGTCAGTGCGTCTTTCTGCACGTCAGTAATGTCACCGATCTTCCCGCTGCTCATTTTACTCTCGTTTTCGCAAAATGCGGCTTTTTCCAAGAGAAGAGGCCCAAAGGTTACTGTTAAGGTAGGTGGAGAATGTCGTCTTTGGTGGAGAAGGTTAAGGTCTTTACACAGCTGCTGTCACGTCGCCCGGCCGTCAGGAATACATTAAACACACATGGCATTTCAGCGACTCAAAGGCAATCGCACACTGAATTGTGGCACATATACGGGCGATTCGAAATAAAAATGTTCATTCATTGTTAACGGTGAGTGGAAGCCGGCATGATTGTTACTGCACTTCCTCAAAGGGGGCTCCGATTTGAATAATCGTTTATATATGAGCCATGCGGCGAGAGGATCCTTTTGTGTTGGATATTGCTCCGGATGGACTTGCAGCCTGAAAGCCGAGGTGACGTTTGAGATGTCGCGGCTGTGCTGCTGTTGTCTGCTGCGGCTGGAGAGAAGGATCGCGGCGAAGCGTGTGGGAGAAGGTGCAACGTTTGTAGGTCCGGCAGCCGAGTCTGACGGCAAAGCGCGGCTACACGGTGGCTTTGTATGGTATATATAGCAGAAGAAATCATATTATTATGTTCATCATGTGACAATGCGGCATTCATTCATTCAAATGTGATGGGACTGCTTCACCGCGCCGCAATCCAAATAAAGCTCATTTTTGCATTTAAACGGCAAATACTCCGAGCAATAACAGAAACACAGTCTGGTCTTGTGATTGAATTAAACGTGCACTGCTAAGTCATGCTCTATTAAAGCACTTAGATATTTCACGCAAGAACGTTTTACAGTGAAAGCCGGTGTGGGCTAGTTTTATTATTCCGAAAATCAAATGTAATGAAAATGTACAGAGATTTTGCTTAACTTTACATAATTATTTATTTCAGTACTTGACTGATTTTTTCTATTCATTTTCATAAATCACCAGTCAAAGTAAATTATTATTTCTGTAATTTACGATCTCAGAAAAGGCCTAAAGATAAATCACAGGTTTTTACATTCAACACTGATAAGTAGGTTGAGATTCTTCTATGAAATGTCAAACATGCAGAGCCAAATAAACTCTGTTTATCTGTGAAATGAAATGCAGTCAGTGAAGCAGGGCCGTCCAAGGGGCATGGATACCCGACAGATTCAGGGGGCCCAGCACTTGACAAGGGCCAGTGAGTATGTAAAATTTTTTTGGGGGGGGGGGGGCTGGGGGGGGCAAGGTAGCATTTTATCAGGGCCCCCAGAATTTCCAGGTATGCCCCTGCTCTGAAGGCCGTCTTGGAAGAGAAATCAAATCAAAATTAGGATTATACACACTGTAGAGGTAGGTTATAGAAACAGACCAAGGTTGTTCCATTGGGTAAAATGCTGAAGGAAGAATTGTAACTAAAAGTTTTATAATAATTCTAAATTACAGGTTACAGCAATGAAATATCTACACCTCATTTGCAAAGATGAGTTTAAGGTAGGGTGACCAGATAATCCATATCAGGGAGGGCACTTTGATCAAGGACAAGATTTATAAACTACCATTTCTATTAAAAGTACATGGATTTCACTTAAGCACTCAGTTCCAGCTGTGTGCTGATTGGTCTCCTATAATCATGCATGTGTCACTGATGTTAATGTGAAACAGCTGGATGAGTCTTTCAGTCAAGGAAACAAACCAGTAAAAGTACTAGAAGAGCTGAACTATTTAGCCGAGCACAGGAGCCTTTCAGTTTTAAAGTAGTTTGTAAAACCTGAAGTAGCACATAGTGCCCCCCCCCCCCCGATATGGATTATCTAGTCACTCTAGTTCAAGAAGCTCCAAGTACGTGTTTCCAGGCACCTATGGCTTCTAAGTGGTGGTATCTTCAGTGCTGCTTTGGACTTGGTCAGTGCTATTCACAAACGTGCCTCCAATCATCTACAGATTTCAGGAGAGAAGCACAGGCCCCTCCCCCACAGTGATTGTTCTCTTGGTGCATTGTAGTATATTTAATGTGGTTCCGTTTCTCTTTTTTTGCTTGAAGGTCTTCTTTGACATCACGGTGGGCGGACACGAGGTTGGCAGGATTGTAATAGGCCTCTTCGGAGACGTCGCCCCCAAGACTGCCAATAATTTTGTGGCTCTGGCCACAGGCGAGGTGCGTGCCCCCAGTGTAACACATTCGGTATAATGTAACAATATCTGTGTCTGCCGAGGGTGTTGAGAAGAGGCTGCGATTGGTCATTTTTGAGATGGGTAGCACAAGTGCAATGACATAGTCTGCCCACTGTGTCTCATTAATTTTGCCAAAGTGTCGCACATTAAAGTGAAAACCTTGACGGTCACGTAAATTTCAGACTTTGAGGACCACTTTGCCTTTTGAGGAAATGCCAAGTTAAAATATATGTTATAAATCACATTTTTTTTCAGTGTTCAAAATTGTAAAAGACATTAATGTAACGCTGTGCCAGGCAGTGTGTTAACATCTCGCCTAGGGTGTTCCCCTGCCTTGTACCCTTATGCTCAATGCCTTATACCCTTATGCTCAATGCCTTATACCCTTATGCTCAATGCCTTGTACCCTTGTGTTGTACTGAATGAGCAGATGATGGATGGATTTTTCCAAAACCCTCGGTTAAGCTATAAAGGTTCTCATAAGAATATTCCAGAGGTGTGGATTAGGATCAAGTCGCTGCATTTGTTCCAAACACAATGAACCAGTAATGGGGGTCATTACTCTTCGCGTGTCGAACCCTGCAAAATGGCCTCTTCTTGCAGAATGGGTACGGATACAAGGGGAGCAGGTTCCACCGTGTAATCAAGGACTTCATGATCCAAGGCGGGGATTTTACAGCAGGAGATGGAACCGGAGGTATACATATTAACTCTGGCACCAACCACTGTCCAGCATGGGGGTGGGGAGGTATTTTGCATGATATTTAATGGCGTAATAATATGGCTTGGAATCCTTCATCCCCACATCACACTAGCATCACACTTGGTTTGCCCTTAGTAATGGTTGCTATGTCCAGATATCAGCCTCCCATGCTTGCCCGCATCTGAAGGACCACTCGATGGCAGGATCTTTCCTGCCGCTTGCCTCCCACATACTGAAGAGTACTTGATTCCTTTCGCTTCAGGTAAAAGTAGCTACGGTAAGACGTTCCCTGATGAGAACTTCAAGCTGAAGCATGTGGGTGCAGGCTGGGTCAGCATGGCCAACTCGGGGCCTGACACCAACGGCTCGCAGTTCTTCATAACCTCCGTCCGGGCACCATGGCTGGACGGCAAGCACGTGGTCTTTGGGAAGGTCTTAGAAGGCATGGTAGGTTTCATACTCATAGAGGAAAGACTTTAGGTCAGAGTTCCCCAATTCCAGTCCTGGGGGGCTGGTTTGCACCACAGTTTGCAGATTTCCCTGCTAAGACACACCTACAGAGGACGGTAAAAATCCCTGGATGTCATTCTTGCCCTGTCCCAAATATCAATCCCATGATTGTTCATTCTTGGGAGGCAAGTTAGCGGTCTTGCCAAGACCTCAAATACAATCTTTGCGTTCTTGGTATTGAGAAACACCCAAGGTGTATTTGAGTAGGGAAGACTGCAAACTGTGTTGCTGATTCCCCTTCCAGGACTGAAACTGGGGAATCCTTCTTGAGGTGCCGTTCCTCTGGGGCTTCAAACCTGTATGTTTATGAGCATTTTACCTATGACTGACTCCCTCTGAGGTGAATCCAATGGATTGCTCCAATGGACAAAACCCAGAAGACAAGACCCAACAGACCACAAGTGGTCCATACTAGTTGTGAATCTTTTCTGTATATCCATGACATTCACTGTATTCTTATCCTTTCAGTCTGTAGTTCATACCATTGAGCTCCAGGACACCAACGACAGAAACCTGCCTTACACAGAATGTGTGATTGTGAACAGCGGCAAAATAGAAGTCAAGGAGCCCTTCGTGGTGGAAGTGGAGGGTTGGGAGACTTGAGTAGCTGATCAGCATCCCACTCAGATGCTTCCATGAAATCTGCTGTTTATACCTCAAGCATATAGCAGTGCCAACACGCTCTCAAGCAATAATCAAGTTAATGGAAAGTATGTGAAATAAATGATCTAATGGAAAGTGTAAATATGTGTTTTAACATTATGTACCTGTAGGATTCTATGAATTTAGCGTACTTCATGAAACACGTAGCTTGGAATTCGTTTTTCACTTGCATTTGTTATTCTTTATCCATGGCCTGTTCAGGAAATGAAGACTCCATTGAAAGGGTACTTCCTTTGTGGCAGCACTTAATTAAACACGGGTAGATACAATGTTATACATATCACCCAAAAATGAGAGAATTTCTCAAGGAGAGAGAGGTTTTCCTGGGCATCCACATTTACAGCTTTCACTGTTGCTTGCAAGCAATCCTTTGCTTTAATGTGATACATATACTCAGTTTAGGACAAAAGTTTAAAAATAAACCTAATGAAGCCTGAAATATTTATACATAAATGATCTCAGATGCAATTGTCCCAGTCCATGGAAGAAATCAACTTGTTAATCGAGTGATGTACAATAGAAAAAAACTTGGTATTTGGTGTAATGTTGGATTTCTGCAGACAACTGTCCATTGATAGATTTGATAAAACGTTTTGCATTTGTTGGACAACACAATATCCTTACTTACCTATGCAAATGTGTACTTATGTCTGTATATCGTGACTAACATCAAAGTTTGGTTTTACAATGGTTTTGGAAAATTCATGTAGCTTTTACCAAGTTCACTCACAAATTTAACGTTTTACTTTTGTGTCGTTAGGTGCAGCGTTTTAATTTTAATCGATAGCTCCAACAAGGCTTTGCAGCTTATGCTCCGCTTATTCACCCTCTTATAATGGGCGCCATGAAGCTGTTTGCTTCTGTGTGTGTTTGTGTGACTGCTAGCTGGAAGCCACCACTGTTTTAGTTCTGCTTAAGTTTGCATTATGATGGCGATGGAGGCAGATCTCAGACAACTTCCGCCAGCTGCTCCTAATGACAGTAATTTGTCAGGCCGTTGCTGTGCCCTTCCCTGACCTGACCGGTGCTTTCCGAACATACAGTTTATCTCACAGAGACAGTACCATAACTTTAAAACAAAGATTAACAGCTGGCCGGGTATAAAACTAAAGCCTCGACATTTTCAGACTGCAAAAACAGCAAGCGGTTGTCAGATTTGGTCTGCTTGAATGGCCCATATTCTTATTATTGTCTGTTGTTGTCAACATAAAAGAGTCAAGGACTGGTGAGAAGTTCCAAATGTCACTCATTTCCAGACTGAAAATCTTGAATAAATGTTTTTGTAAATAAAATTCAGAGAAAAATGCTAGGAATGAGGTACTTGTTTTTTGCAGTGTCCATTGTGTTTGTGTAAATTGGGTTTTCCCCCTGAATTTCCATCTTCTTAATAATCTTCTGTTATTTTTTGAACTCCAGAAGTTAAACATTCATATCAGTAGCAATTCAGGGATAAATTTGAAGGGCTGCTAGTTACACTGGAAGGGCTGGGAATTACTCTGAAAGGTATGTGTTACTCTGGGAGATCTGGGAGTTACACTGGAAGGGTTGGGAATTACTTTGAAAGGTGTGTGTTACTCTGGGAGATCTGGGAGTTACACTGGAAGGGCTGGGAATTACTTTGAAAGGTGTGTGTTACTCTGGGAGATCTGGGAGTTACACTGGAAGGGCTGGGAATTACTCTGAAAGGTGTGTGTTACTCTGGGAGTTACACTGGAAGGGCTGGGAATTACTATGAAAGGTGTGTGTTACTCTGGGAGATCTGGGAGTTACACTGGAAGGGTTGGGAATTACTTTGAAAGGTGTGTGTTACTCTGGGTGATCTGGGAGTTACACTGGAAGGGCTGGGAATTACTTTGAAAGGTGTGTGTTACTCTGGGAGATCTGGGAGTTACACTGGAAGGGCTGGGAATTACTCTGAAAGGTGTGTGTTACTCTGGGAGTTACACTGGAAGGGCTGGGAATTACTATGAAAGGTGTGTGTTGCTTTTGGAGGTCTGGGAGTTACACTGGATGGGCTGGGAATTACTCTGAAAGATGTTTGTCACTCTGGGAGGTCTGGGAGTTACACTTGAAGGGCTGGGAATTACTCTGAAAATTGTTTGTTACTCTGGGAGGTCTGGGAGTTACACTTGAAGGGCTGGGAATTACTCTGAAAATTGTTTGTTACTCTGGGAGGTCTGGGAGTTACACTTGAAGGGCTGGGAATTACTCTGAAAATTGTTTGTTACTCAGGGTTGTCTCAGAGTTACTCTGGAAGGTGAGTGTTACACTTGGAGTGCTGGGAATTACTCGGGAAGGTCTGGGAATTTCTCTGGAAGGTGTGGGGGTTACTCTGGAAAGTGAGATGTCTGGGAGCTACTCTGGAAGATATATGCTACTCTGGGAGTTACTCTGGAAGGTGTGTCTAACTCTGGGAGGTCTGGGAATTACAAAAGAAGGTGTATATTACTCTGGGAGGTCTCATAGTTAAATTGGAATATCTCATGAGTACGACTGATTGTCTTCACATACTCCAGTCTTTGGGCAGGGATAATGTAAAGTATTTTGAGACAATGTAATGTTGTGGAAATACACTATACAAATAAAATTGAACTAAACTGAATCAAATCTGAGTCCCTATTTAAATCCTATAAGGAAGGATTTTAACACTGTTGTTCAAAAGTTACAATGTGAGAAAGTCCAGTAAATGTTTAACCAGGACCTCCAAGAGAATCATAAAGACCACAATAGAGGTTTAACCACATTTAAAGTTTTGGTGATTGCTTTCAGCCATTGTTAAAGGGACTGGTCAAATTTCTTAATCTTTCTTAATTTCTCAATGAGTCTTTTTGCAAATGAGCGTCATTCAGCCAGTTTATTCATTCTAGAAATTTGAATATTTCTCATGATGCTTATAAAATGAATTAATCTAGATTACTTCTGCACACGCACAATTTCACAGGCACCCATTTCCACTGCTGCAACCATTAAGTAAAATGTGATGTTTTTACATTTGCCATGTTACTCTTGGCAGGTAAAGGGCTTGTTGAAACAAGTAAAAAAAAAAATTACTTCTTTTTCTCCATGGTGCTTCTGATCTTGTCTGTTATCTATCTGAGATATCGCGTTTTCTTTTTTAATTTCATACAGAATAGCTACGAATGGCCCAAACAGGTAGAGGCTTTGTTAAATAAGCTGTAGTGTAAGTTGCATTACCTGCACACCTCTGCAGTCTTGCCTGCTGGTGGACTGTTTACACAGATACATGTTATATAACTCATTCTCACAGAGGGCTGTCATCGTCCAGCTAAATGCGCTGTATTGACAGCTAATCCAGGCCCTTCTGACATCGGCGTAAACTAATGAGAACACATTGAGATTTGTTTTCCTCTCCCCTGTCTGCAGTAGGACGGCTGAGGGTAGAAAACCGCCGCAGACATAAAGGTCAGAGCAGGAGATTGAGTCCCAGGGGGACTGGGAGGAGAATGCTCTGCCGAATCGCTGCTTGTGGCCTGTTAGGCCCTTCCATCTCTTCTCCCATCTCCATGCTGAAAGTTCTAAAAACACCATGGATGCATTCAGCTCTCAACTAAAGCTGGCTCTATGGTCCAGAATCGTCATGTGACTGTACTGAAAGGCATTGTACTGTCCTTCACGTTTACAGATTACTGACTTTGGGGTGTTTTCAATATGCTGGGCATCCCAAAGAGCACAGGTGAGTAAAGCTGTTTCCTAACAATGAATAATGACCTGAGTGATTATACCTCGTAAGGCAGGGTTTCCCCGATTCCAGTCCTGGAGGGCCAGTCTGTAACACAGTTTGCAGCTTTCCCTCCTCAAACACAACTGATTCAGCTCACCAGCCAATTGCCAGGCTTAGTAGGCGTGTCTGACCAGTGAAATCTGTAAACTGTGTCACAGACTGGCCCTCAGGACCGGAATTAGGGAACCCTGACTTATAATCACTCTAGTCATTAAGTATGAAGGATTAATTCAGCCAGATAACGAACAAAGCATAATCATTGGAGGTTTGATGGTTGTCATCCCCTGCCCTGAAATTCAAGATTTAAAATTTTTATATGTCACGTGCATGAATGTAGTGGTACATCAACAGTCCATTGAAACGGCACACATGTGATATAGAGCATTGAAATGGCAAAAGTTTTTATTGTAATGTTACCTGTATATACTCTTTAATTTTACATTTTTATCGGCCTATATGTGGAATTATTAAAAAAAAACTCATAGACCATATTCTGAACACTTCTGATATTTGTTCTTGAAGGGATACATTAGGACTTTTTTACTAGGTCATTCATCACTGTTCTGTCAAGTTCCAGTCTTCGACATATTTCTTGACTGCTGGATCATTTGCTGTTGATGGTTGTTCCAAGGAGGCAAAAGCTGTCTGTAACCTCTGCATCCTCACAATCAACAATACAGTTAGCTGTCAGTCCTTGGTCATAATCGTCCTTTTCTTCAAATTTACCTGTAGTCCCATCTTTTCACATATAAGTCTCTTCAGATCTTCATTTTCTGCTCTAAGATATTATCTGCAAATCGAAAGCTGAATATTTATCTTCCAGTATTGAGTTCAGTAAGTACTGTATGGTAATTCTAAGCAAACCCTGTCTAACTCCTTTATTCATTTGGAAGAACTCCATATTTCATAATACTTTACTTAAAACAGTCATCATAGTGTATTATAGATACCTTCATAATGCATAACAATACATTCATAAAGTATTATAAACATGGCTATAGATATATATAACACATTATAGCCACATTCATTATGAATTATGAATGCTATAAGAAGCTTTCATCTATAATGCACTATGAATACCTTCATAATGCGTAATAATGGACAGTATACGCATTATAAAGGTATCTATAGTGCACTATAAATGAGAGCTTCATATAGCATTCATAATGCATAATAAACATGGCTATAATGCATTATGCCTTTTTATAAATACTTATAGCCATGTGTGTAATACTTTATTAATGCATTATGAAGGTATCTATAATGCATTATACATGGGTGCTTTATGTAAAATATTACCCATATTTCTTTGTGTTTGAGTAATATGCTTAGTGCCACTTGTGACATCTGTCATTTTTGGCTTATGCATTTTGAAATTCTGCCTACAGTTACTCTGGATCTGGTTAGTAGATCCAGAATCCCAAACCATCTTCTCATGTTTTCCTTGAACACAGTGGTTCTTCTCTTCGTGTCTCTTTTTCTTCTTGTTGTTCCTGTGAAGCTCACATATAAGTAGTGGACAATCTATTTCACAGTCAAGTCACAGTCATATCTTGGCAATTTGAATCAAGCTCTCGTCATCATATGGCACGTCGTCATCTTATGGCACGTCGTCGTCATATGGCACATCATCATGATATGGTACATCATCATTAAATGGCGCGTCGTCGTCATATGGCACATCGTCATCATATGGCACGTCGTCATCATATGGCACGTCGTCATCATATGGCACGTCGTCGTCATATGGCACGTCGTCATCATATGGCACGTCGTCATCTTATGGCACGTCGTCGTCATATGGCACATCATTATATGGCACATCGTCATCATATGGCACGTCGTCGTCATCTTATGGCACGTCGTCGTCATATGGCACTTCATGATATGGCACATCGTCATCATATGGCACGTCGTCATCTTATGGCACATCGTCGTCATATGGCACATCGTCGTCATATGGCACGTCGTCGTCATATGGCACATCATTATATGGCACATCATTATATGGCACATCGTCATCATATGGCACGTCGTCGTCATATGGCACGTCGTCGTCTTATGGCACGTCGTCGTCATATGGCACATCATTATATGGCACATCATTATATGGCACATCGTCATCATATGGCACGTCGTCGTCATATGGCACGTCGTCGTCTTATGGCACGTCGTCGTCATATGGCACGTCGTCGTCTTATGGCACGTCGTCGTCATATGGCACATCATTATATGGCACATCGTCATCATATGGCACGTCGTCGTCATATGGCACGTCGTCATCATATGGCACGTCGTCGTCTTATGGCACGTCGTCGTCATATGGCACGTCGTCGTCATATGGCACGTCGTCGTCATATGGCACATCATTATATGGCACATCATTATATGGCACATCGTCATCATATGGCACGTCGTCGTCATATGGCACGTCGTCGTCTTATGGCACGTCGTCGTCATATGGCACATCATTATATGGCACATCATTATATGGCACATCGTCATCATATGGCACGTCGTCGTCTTATGGCACGTCGTTGTCATATGGCACATCATTATATGGCACATCATTATATGGCACATCGTCATCATATGGCACGTCGTCATCTTATGGCACGTCGTCGTCATATGGCACATCGTCGTCATATGGCACGTCGTCGTCATATGGCACATCATTATATGGCACATCATTATATGGCACATCGTCATCATATGGCACGTCGTCGTCATATGGCACGTCGTCGTCTTATGGCACGTCGTCGTCATATGGCACATCATTATATGACACATCATTATATGGCACATCGTCATCATATGGCACGTCGTCGTCTTATGGCACGTCGTCGTCATATGGCACATCATTATATGGCACATCATTATATGGCACATCATTATATGGCACATCGTCGTCATATGGCACGTCGTCGTCATATGGCACGTCGTCGTCATATGGCACGTCGTCGTCATATGGCACATCATTATATGGCACATCGTCATCATATGGCACGTCCTCGTCTTATGGCACGTCGTCGTCTTATGGCACGTCGTCGTCATATGGCACGTCGTCGTCATATGGCACGTCGTCGTCTTATGGCACATCATTATATGGCACATCGTCATCATTTGGCACGTCAACATCATATGGCACGTCGTCATCATATAGCACTTTGTCGTCATCATATGGCACATTGTCATCATATGGCACGTCGTCGTTATATGGCACGTCGTCATCATATGGCACATTGTCATCATATGGCACGTCGTCATCATATGACACGTCGTCATCATATGGCACATCGTCGTCATCATATGGCACATCGTCGTCATATGACACGTCATCATCATATGGCACGTCATCATTATATGGCACGTTGTCGTCATATGGCACGTCGTCGTCATATGGCACGTCGTCATCATATGGCACATCGTCGTCATATGACACGTCATCATCATATGGCACGTCATCATCATATGGCACGTCGTCATCATTTGGCATGTTGTCATATGGCACTTCATCATCATCATATGACATGTCATTGTCATATGGCATGTCATCATCATATGGCATGTTGTCATATGGCACTTCGTCATCATCATATGACATGTCATTGTCATATGGCACGTCATCATCATATAGCACTTCGGCGTCATCATATGGCACATCGTCACCATTTGGCACGATGGCATGATGTGGCTGATTCCACAAGTTCCTGAACATTTAGCACCAAACCTCTCAAAAATAACAAGACATCAAAATTAATTCTTTCATGATCATTGTGACTGCAACCCGTAACATGAAAGGTAAAATAATAATGATGATGAGGAAGAGGAGGATGAGAATGGTGATGATGATGACTATTACATGCTTGTATAATGCAGCTGTGAAAAGAGATTTGAGAAACATGGTTCTGTTCACATCCGCCATGTCACTGTGCCCCTGTCATTTCTGTATCTGCTGCCTCGTACACATGCATCTCTTCAGTCGGCTCTTTTTGTCTGATGTCCTGCTCTCCTTTTAGCGAAGGTTTTGTCAACATATCTCCAGTTTTCTCCAGCTAGCCAGCATGTCTCATCCACAAAGACAAGCTGTGATCAATAAAAATGGTTAATAGATGGAAGACACGGGCCACATCAGCGCAGAAACTGTCAGGAAATTCAAATCATCAAACCAAATGTCACTGCTGTCTACATGCTGCTATCAAAACACTTCTCCAGAAAGTTAAACATTTATTTTTGAGGAAGCTTGATGCTCTGAAGTATCGATTTTCAAAAAAGGCCACAAACAGATATTTACATTACAAAGATGACATAAATAAAGGCACATGGTCATAAATCCATGTAGAAAAATATCATTTAAATGAGCTTTTAGTGTTTGTTCCAGATTTTGGTGTAAACTGTATGCGATACATCTGGTCTTAGTGAAATAATTACATGACTATTTTATGTGTTCGCTGTAATTCTGTACTTTTAATTATAATCTGTAATAATACTGTAATTCTATTTACTGTAATTGATTTATTTAAATAAATTTAATGTGGCAGTATTTATTTATCTCAGTAGCCAACCATATTTAATGTCTCTTGTTCAAGACAATAGATACAGTTTGACATCATTTTATAACTTGGTAAGTGCTGGTCTGGGTCACAGTCGATGTACCTACACCTACATTTCTTTCCCCCCTATTACCCTGTATCTCCACTTTACTCTCAGATTCACAACATCTTTCTGGCTAACAAAAGGTCCCAATAAGAAAATATGAAAGTGCTCCGTAAAATTAACAATCCATTTTTTGCTATAGATAAGATCTGCTTCTCCAGTGCCTTGTGAGGTTGGTAAGAGACACACAAAGGGGTGACGACAGGCGGCTGTGCTGAGGAGCTGGATAGCTGAGTTATGTTAGCAATGCTGTGTTAGCAATGCTGCATTAAACGGCGTAAATTTCCTGTTCGTAAGAGATGCCATTTCGCAGGAGTGTCTTTGTGTGCAAGCAGTAGGGTGTCAGTAATCGGTCAGTGAGCAGCCTGCTGAAACCTCAAGAGGCTTAATCCTGGTCCTCACAGAATCGAGCCTCTGTTGAGAGGTGAGTGAAGTGATTCCTCCTCAGTACAGAGCTGATCACAGGTCTGCTGATCTACGGGTGGGGGTGGGGGCGGTCAGTTGGGACATGAGGAGATGACAGGCACCACGCGGAGGTCTCTCAGGAAAAGCAGCACTGGCCGATGGGATGGCCCTCTCCTGGAAAAGGTCACAGCCAGACAGGTTGCCCACCCCCCCGAAAGCCCACTCACTTCCCAGGGCTGTTTATCAGCATGGCGCTCTGCCTAAAGGAAAACATAACGGCATTCTCCTCCTAATGTAGCAGAACTGACACTGGATGATCCATCACAGCAACCCTTAACTGCAAAAGCAACATTCACAGAACTATTTTTAATTTACTTATATTTACTTTTTATTTTTACTCTGTGGCACATATGATTATAGCCAGGCCTCTCGTTTAAAGTTAAAATACAGTGCCCTAAGTTTCCACATTTTATATGTGGGCTGCAGACATCTGCAGTTACAGAAAAAACATCACCACTTAAAGATAGTTCTGTGCGTTCTTCTAAGTAATGCCTCCGGTTCTCTGGCTCCTAGGTGCAGCTTTAATACAGAACATTCAAATGCCTTGTTCTTATTCCGAAGTGATTTTCCCTAGTTGAAGCAGAACAGAGTTTAAAAGCATTTAGTGGAAATCTGCATTTGTGGCTGTCCAATGCATATTGGGAATGTGCAGGTAAGTATTCAAAGAGAATATGAAATATGAAAGTTTAGTCCTTCCATGGCCAGCGACATCTCACACACTGCTCAGCTGCTGGTTCGTTATGGGTAACATTACTGACAATCACAGTGCCTTCTACAAACTATGATAAATCATTACTAGATTGCCTCAGACCCTCAGATTTCTGCCGTTAACACTTGAACATGTTGTATCTGGTGCTAAAGAAGGATTTTCTTGACTTCTGAAAAGATAACAATCGCAAGAGGCTATTAGCAATTTAAGTGATTTCATATTATGCTAGGCTAGTAATATTTATATTTTATACATAACAGCATCTTATTGCCAGTTACAGAATGAATGGAATCTTGAGTTTTATCAGATACTTAATAAAAAACTGACTATAATTAATTATAATGTCAAATACTTGCCATCTAAATATGTATAATTAATTGAATTCTAAATTGCCGTACATAATTGGTATACAGTATTATACTTCTGGTGCAGGAATCTTAGTGGGCTTAACATTTGAATATTTGCATCCAGTTAATCTAATTAATTAAGGTTAGATGGCGTTAAATCAGCCCAATGTATCATTTTCCTCTAGCTAAATGAGCACAATCAGCACATTAATGATAAAAACCACAGACAACGTAACTAGGTGACTAAATCAGGAGTTGCTAAAATAAATTTAAACAATCTGTTTTGGGTTTTAGCAAATGCTCTGCACAGTGGCTGAGATACCCTGGCTGATCAGTCCCCCATTCCCTCTGCAGCATGGAGGCAGCGTTTGTCACAGTGGCTCCTGCACTGCATCACCTCCTGCTGCCATCAGCCGGGGACACCGAGATACTGTGCCAGAGAGCTGAACTGCTGCATAAGCCAGCCTTTACTGGACGGTGGACCCGGTCTTACGGCGTTTCACAACAGAAAACAGATTGCGATTCATTCTACAAAGGGCTGCTGCAGTTCTTATTTAGCCAGTGAAGTACAAATGACCTCTTGCATTCATCACCGTTTGGTTTTGCCGAAGAGTCGGTCAGATTGCCAAATCCCAGTGGTGCCTGTCTATTTAAAACACCGCCCTGCTCCAGTCAGGTCACAGGAATCATGCTATTTCACACTGTGCTCAATTCTCTGACCTGCTTCTACACTCCGCCTCATATTCACCATGCAGTCACTCACGCTAATATCTGAATATGCATCTGAAAGACACAAACCACTTACTGGAGTAAAGCTGTGACCTTAGATCCTCAGGCACAGATGCTTAACAGCTGTGTCTGCTGCTGCCCTCATGTTCCTCCAGAATTTACCACCGTAATTTCGATGCATTCATTAATGACAGTGTATGCATTCGTTGCGATAATGCGGCTCAGCCCCTGACCCCTCCGGGCCTGAAAAAATACCCAGAACAAAAAGTCAGCCGCTAAAGGGCTGTGATGAATGTGTGTGCAAGTTTGTGGGGCTCACACACATTCCGTGATGTTCCCATGTGCGTGGAGAGCTTCAGCTCCCAGAAGTACACGTTTCCTCCACTGTGAGGTAGTCCTCGCCCTGTATTATCATCCACCTCGTCTTGTGACACCTCAGATCATCAGTGACGGTACGGTTATTCGCTGACATCAGGCACAGAGATGGGGTTCAATGTGGTCGTGATGCACAGTGGCGTGACATTTAGCTAAAGCAGAAAACAACCTTCTGCTCTCAGCAGGGTATATAATTTATAAATAAAAAATAGTCCCAGAAAAGAAGAAAAGAGCCATAATAAATTAATGATGAGGACAGAACAGGGACAGGAAGTAAAAAAAAAAAAAAAAAGTCAACAAAAAGGAGCGATGAGCAGAAAGTCGGGCTGTAAAGTGAGAAAAGGAAGCGGGGGAACCTTGTAATGGTGACGGAGCAGTCAGCACTCAGAACTCACATCGCACTACAGCCCTTATCCTCAGCACTCAGCGTCACAATAAAGAACAGGAAGGGGTGCTTTGTGCAAAGGATTCTGGGAAAACTGGGAAACATTATTTTAAAAAACGCATTTTTGCAGACAGAGGTACGCTTCCGAAACTCCGTGTACATGCATGAAAACACGCATTTCAATGTATGACTTTCAGCATCGTTAAAAGGCTCCAATTAAACCGGCGAAACGAGCCTGAAGAGCTGAAGACCGTTTTAAAAAATCGTTACGGCTGCCCCCCCTCCTGGGCTCCTGAGGACGGCGGCAGGTGCTCAACATCGATCGGCTCCCCAGCCCGCTGCTGCTGCCCCCCCCCCCCAGCTTTCCAGCTCATCGCCAATTGTCTGGATCTTTCCTCTCCCGGCCCGTTAAAATATGGTCACAAATTTACAAAGGGGACTTGTTCCGTCTGACCCCTGCGAGAGACCATCACTCGGCGGAAAACATCACGAGAATATCAAAGGGAGGGGCGGCGGCAGGCGTTTGAGCCGCGCCATGATTTCCCCAGAGCTTCCGCCGGGAAGCGTTGTCACAGATAGCGCGGTAAATGGTGACATATCTTCACTTAGAATCCGGGCCGGAATCGAATGCTGACATTCTGCGAAGCCTCGGGCCTCCTCATCAGCCAATTACCATGGTAACTGGCGAGCGGAGGTCCCCCGGCCGGACAGCAGCGGCGCTAACCTTCCCAGATTACGGCCGCGTTCGGCTGGGGCCCCATGACCGTCTGGCCCAGAGGAGCCATTTATAAATGAATTTCACACCCCTTGCCATGGCCGTGGATCACGCTCCTCTGTAATGGCTCCTTTTTTTTAACCAGCTGGCAGCCAGAACAAATAACCAGTTTTTTTTTTTGTATTGTTGCTGCTGTTGTTTTTTTCTTTTCCATTTCCCTCACCGGCTGGTAATACATGGACAAACAAAAAAATGTATATGTGAAGAATGCTTCCACTTAACTAAAATCCAAAATAATAACAAGGCGGTGACAGAGTTCGCCAACAGAGGATAGATGAAGAGGTTATGGGGGCTGGTCGCAGCAATGTTTAATCATTAAGATGAAACGTCCGCGTTGGAAGCCGTCGCGTTAAATTTATGCATCTCGGCACATTTATCACCGGGTGAAACGCGGCGCCCGGGACCTAGAAAAGAAGGTGCGCTTAATAAATCAGGCAGCCGCCGGCGTAACTCTTCAGCCACGGCGCTCGGCAGAGGCGGGACCTCGCTGCCGCCGGGGTACCGGCCCGTGTGTGTGGGGACCGCCCACCTTCCCGCCACGATAATTAGTGAATCCCGTTCGCGAACTGGCAGTTCTGTGTATTCCTGCTGATATTCTACCTGGGATGTGACTGCCCCAGTCCATAGAAAGAAGAGCAAGAATGAAGGCAGGATCCATGCTGTGATCGCTCTCCCTGCAAGGTCCGGGTTTATGCCGTTAATGGTGTGCTGAAGAGGATGTTCTAGATCGGCTCCAGTGGCACGCGGGGGCCCTCTGGAGCCCAGGGGCCTGTCAGCTGACCTCTGCCCCTCTCTGCGCACGTCTGGGGCCGCAGTCCGGCGGGCTGCTATCCTATCGGAGCCGCGCTCATGCTCTGTGTGGGATGAAGGCCTCATGCAGCTCGCCTCTCCCACAGAAACTAATTACCGCTGAAAGCGGTAGGCAGAGGCAGGTTGTAGCGCTTGGGGGGGGGGTGGTCGGGGAGGGCGTGCTCTCCAGAGGGGCCGGTTCAGCCTGGAGACAACAGAGCGACACGGCCAGGCCGATCAAAGGGGGCCAGTTTCACTGCGATAATGTCACTGCCTGCTTCTGTTGAAGTCCATGTATGTGTTTCCTGTCTGAGTCGGATAGGAGATCAAACGTGATGCTGTTTCATAACTAAAAATGTTACACAGTGATCGTACAGCATGTATATTCCAGTGAGTGAGCATGAAATCACAGAAAGTTACCCAATGCAATCACGCAGTGATCATGAGGACACAGAAACAGTGAAATAAGAAAATTACTCAGTGAAATTGAGCAGTGATCATGGGACACAGACACAGTGAAATAAAAGAGTTACACAGTGAAATTACACAGTGATCATGGGATGCAGACACAGTGAACTATCAGTTACACAGTGAAATTACGCAGTGATTATGGGGACACAGACACAGTTAAACATTACAGAATAAAGCAGTGCTCATGGGGATACAGGCAGGGTAAAATAGCAGTTACCCAGTTGTTTTAATAATTCTTTTTTTTAAAGCAATTTTCAAATGTATTATTTGTCCTCGTCGCTTTGCTGAGTGCGTCCTGTTGTTGCCTGAACACTGGAAACATGAGTGTATGGACACACACACACACATACATACACCACAACTAAGGTGCACAGAAACAGAGACATACTGTCACACACACAGACTCACAGACTCCTACTCTCACACAGACTCACACCCTCTGCCAAAAAGACAGACACAGGCTAACATACACACTCTCACACACATACTAACACACCTACACACACACACACTCACATACTAACACACTCTCACACACATACTAACACACCTACACACACACACACTCACAGACTAACACACTCTCACACACATACTAACACACCTACACACACGCACACTCACAGACTAACACACTTACACATACTCACAGATATGCACACTCACACACATACTCACAGATATGCACACTCTCACACACATACTCACATACTAACACACAGACATAAACTCACTCACATACTAACACATTGTCACACACATACTAACACACCTACACACACACATACTCACAGACTAACACACTCTCACACACACTCACAGACACACACTCCCCCCCCCCCCCCCCCCCGCCTGCAGTGCCGGATCGATAGCAGCTGAATGCCATCTGCTTGGGGCAGCAGAATGGCAGCAGAAGTCCAGAACCATGCATCTTCCCCTATTGAAAGGTTATTTCTATGCGAGTAAACAATTCATCCTCTGGCCGCGGACTTGAGGCTCGCTTACCGCGTCCGATCGATACGATATGCAAAACGAAAAAAAAAATTGAAGCCTAAGAGTGAAGCTGACGTCCAGGTGACGGCTAATCGATGGGGGGGGGACGCTTACCCCACCGTACAGGTGGGGTCGTTTTATCTCCACAGACGCAAACGATGCTTAAGTGCTGAAAACGTAAATCCTCACGTCACACTGATGGGGGCACCGTTGTCTTCCGCAGACCGACACACGCGCCTCATCATTAAAACACTCGCATCTTTGAGCATTGCCGCCATTCCGGTATGATACTTCCGAATTTTTTCAAGCTTGTTTCCGCGCCCAACCAAGGGAGTGTGGAATCGCTTATTCTATGTGGCGTTCTGGGGTAACATCCCCGGTTCTAACGACTCCTGTAGGGTTACCGGGGGTTACCATAAGATGGGTCTGCGCCGGCGTATTCAGGGAGAGGGGTACTATCACCGTGACGGTGACTGTCTGACCCCCCAGCGATGAGGAGCGGGGGTGGGGAGACACAGACATTTCCACCACACGCTCTGCTGGCCACGCTGAACCTGTTACTGTTCCAGAGGGGATTTCATGCCTCCTATTAGGTTTTCTACAGCACAGCCATTAGTGATAAATGTACTGGTGTATTCACTGTCAAGCTAATCAATACTGCCAAAGTTTTGTTGACCTAACAGCAATCCATAAAGCGAGGCTCTTTTTCTCCCCGCCTATGACAACTCTGTCTGCCCGGCGCCGCGGCCGGAAGCCCCAGCCGGGGGCTCCGAGGGGGCCGGCAGCTTTGAGGCGCTGTCTGCGAATTGAAATACTGTCTTTAAAAGCAGCCAATTGCTGTGATGCTTCGCCTGTCTCAGAAATTGTTTAAAAACCGGAGTCACTCAAATAGATCCAGTTTGATGGTTAAAACACTGGCAAATCGATAACTTCACAGATGATAGAACATTGTCAAGGAAAAAAAAAATCACGGCATCACCTTGACAACAAAACCCTCATTTTCGCCAGTAGTGGTTGTGAGGGATGAAAGGCGCTTGGGTGAGGGGGTAACGGTTACTGGGGGGGTGGGGGGGGGGGAGCTGAAGGGAAAGAAATAAGATCTTGTTCTCGCATGTAAGGTACCGTCATGAAGCAGCTGATGTACAAGCCTCCAAAACAAATTACTACAGCACACTTTCGCAGGCAATTATGGGGTTATGAAATATGAAAGGCCATTGATTTTCCTGGCACAGCCGTTCCGTTCCACGCATGAAATATCCTCGGTATAAATTGCGAGAGTGCGCCGACGCACCCGGGCCCGCCCCTTCCTGTTTCTGCTCCGCGGAGGGTGAGGAGCAGAACCTCCAAACCCGCAATCGCGGACAAGCCACCCCGCTCCTGTCCGGGGGCCCTGGCTGATGAAGGAACAGAGGCGCAATTATTCTGGGGGGGGGGAGTGGGAGGCTTCGGGAGCCTGCCGTAACCTGGCTGGAGAATACTGATTAACCTTTTTTTTTTGTTCCGTTTGACAAATGAATTGGATCAACAGTGTAAGAAAACATTTATCAGTGCCTGTCTACACTTAGCGTGCCGTTCAGCTAAAGAAAAATAACAACTTAGAGCTAATAGGGCCAGCCGGCGGAGCACAGCACATTACGCTGTCACGGCGTGACGGTTCGGCCCTCTGTGAGCGTCCCCCGGAAGCCGGGGGACCCCCAGCGTAGCGGAGACGGGTGCGTGACAGAGTACTGACAGAGCAGGGGCTAGCTGACGAAGGTTCGGCCCACTCATCTGTAATGACAGGGGAGGGTGCGTGTGACGCCCTCTCTCTCTCATCGCCACCACGTGCGTTACTGTAAAGAAAACGTGCTGTTCCAGGAGAATAAAGGCGCGCTCCTGCTTCAGTAATGACCGCACCTCCGACAGGCAATATAACGGCACACCAGAGCCTCAATAAGCATGCAAATGGAGCGATATCATGCAGGAACTCAGCTGATCGCCTACAATTACAAAATGCAGAGTGACCAGCCGCCGGGGGAGGGCGGGGGGGTCAGGAGCAGCGGAGGCCGCCTGTCTGGGGTGTCATACCGCCATTTGCATTTAATCGCATGCTGTATTGACGGCGGGTTTCAGCCAAACTGGCTGCGTGCCACCGTGCCGTGATGTGTTCACTCAGCAGGTGCGGCACAATTAGCGAGGGGGGGGGGGCTAATTGTGTACCTCCTTGGTCTCCCTGCTGGCGCTGGACCCCCCTTACAAATTAAGGGCAATCCCAAAGTTTAATTTTGCCCCCGTAATGAGAATTTAGAGGGAATTTATGGGAGCTTCACAAATGATGATACAGCTGTGCTGTATCAAAGCCCATCATCTGTCCTTTTTTTTGTCCCCTCTGCTACCTATGTTTTTCGTTGATGTTGTTTCCAGGAACAAAGCCGCCAACCCCCCCCCCCCCCCCTCAACTCCCCTGCCCACCACCCCCCCACACCCTGGCCTGTACATGAGAATCATCTTGGAAAATAAACTGCATCAAGTGCAAGAAGGAATTATTTTTCTTTATTAA
The DNA here is from genome assembly GCF_048594095.1 of Paramormyrops kingsleyae. Taxonomy (NCBI): domain Eukaryota; kingdom Metazoa; phylum Chordata; class Actinopteri; order Osteoglossiformes; family Mormyridae; genus Paramormyrops; species Paramormyrops kingsleyae. Next base: position 14,409,128 of record NC_132798.1, read on the forward strand.
GAGGCCCAAGTCCTGTGGGACATGAAACAAACCAGACAATTAATCTTTTCCTATTGGTTGTGTGTGTACCCGCCCGGGCGCGGAGACAGCCGGGACCTGTGGCAGGAGGTGCTGTGTAATTAGGTCCAGCCAGGGAGCGGCTGAACCGGGGCTGAGGGGCTGGGGTATGCAGCGAGCCCCCCCACCCCGACAGCAGAGTTACCCCAGCTAATAACAGCCGGCCCCAACACGGCCGGCAGCGACCCCGACAACAGCTGCATAATTAATGACGCCGGGGTTTTCAAAGTGGCAAGCCATTGGAAAGGAATGGCCAAAAAAGGCATCAATCCCCACGGCCAACCGAGTGTTTAATCAAATTAGGCAGGAACAAGCAGCGCATGCTTGACTTGGCAGCACTGCTGGCGTGTCTTAGGGGTAAAGGGATTCCGGGGGCAGCGGTCCACTCCGTCAATAGCCCGTTTAAGCTGGGCATCACGGGCTGCTCGTCATTAAGTGCTGCACCTCGTTCACGCAGCAGAAAGCCACCCGGTACTGAGAAACGCCTTTTCCATTGTTAACTAAACAGAAAAGACAGAAAATGTATCCCTCAACACATTTTCCATTCCATTTACTCAGGGCAGGGCTGCTCTGAGTCTAGAGCGTATCCCATTCAGTTTACATTATAGTTACATCATATACATATTCTCAAGTCAAATTCAAAAGTTCAATTTATTATCATGTAATAAACCTTTCAATAGATTAAGTAATGGTTGTAAATAAATATAGCACGTCCTCCAGGACCTAGTGTAAGTACTCATCCAGTTTCATAGACATCAGGTGTAAAATGTTCTTCAGCCTTCTAATTAATACTATTTTTTTTTAATTTTGACATTTTTCTCTGCAGCATTACAATGCGTGACCCAGCGTGGAATGACTCCGTTCCCGATTCCGCTAACGATCCCGACTAATTGCTTAATGAGTGTTGAGCAGCGGATTCCCTGTTCTCTCTGCAGGCATTAATGATGGACTATTCAATTCAATTTATTTTTATATAGCGCCTTTCACAACCGAGTCGTCCCAAGGCGCTTTACATGTATGTGTCGTGATACATTAGACATCATTAGAGAGAGTAGTACAGAACGGGTAAAAGGAAGATAAATTAAATAAAGAAAGCCAGATGACAACAGAGGAGACTAGGGACAAGTGGTATTAAGAAGGTCCCACGAGCCTCTTCATTCAAACATGCTGGGGGGGGAGGGTCTTTAAACTTTTTGTGATGATATGCAGGGTCTGCAGGAATGGAGTCGGCATGGGCTTGTGGGTTGCGGCGTATCTAACAGAGGCTTCTCCATGCGACCAGCTTCCCCAGACCCTGACAAATAAGAGGCTCCTGCAGGCTTGTCCTACATTCCCGGGCTCCTTAAAACCTGTGGGCTCAGGAGAAGAGTGGGGGCTGATACAAGCCGTGATGGATTTCAGTTATTAGCACATCAGAGAGATGGATGAAGGCCGGCCCCTCCCGATCAACATCATCATCGAGATCTATTTAAAGATATCGCGTGTGCTAATCAACTTATTTAGGCCTGCGATAATATCAGGGCAGAATAATCTGCTGCTCGGTGCAGCATCCCTATCGATCGATAAAAGCACTCGCGCCACTGCAAACGGCAGTAAGTAACAACTCTCCCGGCCATTAATATTATTTAACACTCTTTTCACGCGGCGTAATGAAGAAGAAAAACTGTGTCCTGTGCTGGATGCAGTGCGTGATTCCGCAGTGCCGGGCATTAATCCCTGCGAGTCGAATGAGTTTCAGGGCGGCGATTACAATTCATCCTGCGAATCTGCGGGAAAGAACGTTGGCGGTCAGAAGCAGCTACCTGTGTCGTTTGGGGGTGCGTGGGTGCGCTGTGGGGCGTGTTGTGTGATCAGGAGCAGGTCCTAACATGTTGGTGACGTCCCCTTAAACAGAGCTGCAGGGTGTCAAGGAAAAGCACGGCTTGTAAATATGCTGCCCAAGCCCGTCAATAAACCTGCTATCCACAGGACAAACATTTTTATCAAAATTGTTTTTATTCATGGTGCCCATCATGGTAGCCATACCAATTTTTTTTGGATATTCTTTTTTTGTTTGTTTGTATTCTGCCCAGAAATGAACCTGCAGTATTCTAATCCCACGTTTTATAAACTCATTTCAAAGGGGAGTCATGTGTAGCCCATACAGAATGAGTAAGGCACCAATAGGAACTGGTTAAACATCTGGAACAGCTGCAGCTTAGCCAGGGATTGGATGCAGGTGCACAGTGTTCCCAGTCACGCGGAGGGGGAGAGTAAATGGGCCCAAGCAACACAGGCACACTTTAACTGCTTCACAATTTAAGGTCGTCATTGAGTTAATTTATTTTATATTAGTTGCACTTAAGCTTTGAGTAACTAGGTGGATCCTTGCTGCTGTACGACGGTTTTGCTGCCAGGAATCCAGAACCCCTTTTAGTTAATGGCATAGAGGATTTCAGCAGAATATCAGTGAGATATGGACACAGATTGACCTTCCAACATATCAGTCACCCCAAATAATAAAACCCATCCATCCATCCATCCATCTTCTGAAACCGCTTATACTATTCAGGGTTGTGGGGGGTCTGGAGCCTATCACCAAGGCTACGGACGCAAGGCAGGGAACAACCCAGGATGGGGCGCCAACTCATCACAGGGCACACTCACACACCACGCACTTGCACAAGCACACCTATCAATATGATAAAATAATTGCAATAATTCTGGTTTGATTTCAGAACGTCAGTATGGGTTGTAAAAAATTACCCAGAATCCCTGCAAATGTGCTTCACGCCTTCTTGATGTTCAGGAGCCTGGGCTCAAACCTTTAAGAGAGACTGCAGTGAGTGTAAAGAAATCCTTATTGTTATGCCCATTTATAACATATTTTCAAATACGTTCGAGTCGCTGATGAAAGGATTGAATAATTTACAATAATTCACAGTAATGGTCTTGCTCTCCAGGCTCTTTGATCATTTCCATCAATTGGGTCGGTAATTCTAGACCTGACGCCCCGTCCACTGGAGCGCAAGGCCACTGGCCGCCACGACGCCTCCATCTCTCAGGAGCTGCCATGATGGACGGTCTCCGGGGTGACGATGATCATCAGGCCTCTCGCATGTCGGCCTCCCTGCCAGCGCTGGACCAGGCGAGGGGGGTCAGCTATGAATACAGCTCCAGATCAATGTGCCTTTTGTGGGCTTGTCAGCTAAAAGAAAACTAATCCCAGTTTCAGAAGCCGACCATGCGGTGGACGTAAAGGAGAGTGACGTTCGAAACCCGGAAGGCATGATAAACAGTAAGCAGGGTTCTGTCAAGGTGTCACACTGTATTTTTTGTAAAAGGAATTCAGGCGTATCGCTTGGCGAGCTCTATTCATTATTAGAACATTAGAATATTAGAATATGATTTTTTTTATATCGAACTTTAGAAAGTGCATATGTAAATTTTCATGAAGACAAATATCCCAGCATAAAAATATCTGTAATCACAGGGGTGTAAAATATCGGTGCAGCGTAAAGCAGCATCCTCTGAAATATGGACAGCGAGTGATTTTGCTGATGTAATGTATAGTGTAATAAAAATCAATCGCTGTAATTTATTCGCTCAGCAGAGAAACCTTCTCCGGGGTCATTTTCCCCACCTACTGCTCAGGTCTTGGTGCGTAGGTCTTTGGCGGAAGCTCGTGTCATGCCTTCCCAGCATTCCCTGCTCGGCTCTCCGGCATCTCCGGATGGAGCAGCGCCTCCTACAGTAACTGCCAGCTGGAATTCTCTTTATGTCATTTGAATAAAGTGGAACAAAGCACTGGCATAATACAGATAAATAGTTCTTACATTATTAAAGATGTGGCTATATTTCTGTGGGCAAATTCTTCTTTTTCAGTACCGGGGGGGTGGGGGTGGGGGCTTCAGCAGCCGTCAGGGCAGGAAGCCGAGGGGCGGTGACAGTCTGTAATGGATGACTGTGTCTGAATTAAGACAAACTGGAGACAAGCCTGGATTCCAGTAGGGCTAAGCTGCTTACAAGATAAATACTCGGTGGGTCTCCCTTCAGCCCATGATGAAGAGCCCCGCCTGCTCCTCATGGCCGTGGACTGGCCCTCGGTCACCAGATGCCGGGGGGAGGGGCCTTACCTTGCGGGGAGAGTTCATTCCGGAACCTCGTCCACCACCGTGCAGCTTGAGGGGGCGTGCCCGCGCAGGGAACCCAGCTGTCCTTCACACCATGATTCTGTTCACGGCCGTTGATCCCGAACCCCCCCCCCCCCCCCCCCGGAGGCTGAATAACACAACCAATGACCCGAAATCTATAATCAATAACTGCATGGACAGGTGCTCCGATAGCCATTCTGAGGCATGAATAACAGACATTTATTATGCATTTAATGCCTACTATAGAGCTCCCTCATACTCTGCAGAAGAAAGGATGGATGGATGGATGGATGGATGGATGGATGATTGGATGGATGGTTACAAGACACCGTTTCCACTCAATGGACAAGTGACTTTGCTCTGGTCAATGAGAATGTTATGGGTTTCCACTTCTAATAAACATTATAACCGTTGCGACTTGGCTACATTTCAGTTAGAGGAACAAACAAGGGCTTATATACTTATATGGAACGAAATCCTACAAATACCCCAGAGGTCTGGGGTCAGGGATGGAACTCCCTGTCTGCAAAGGCACTTAGACACCAGTAAACAAGATTCCCAGCAGCGACGGTCTGGTTAAATTAAAAAAAATCAGGCACCTTGATGGCCTAGAAATGCTGACTGGTTTGGGTGTGTGGGAGTCCAGCACCCAGCCAGACTGCTTCACCGGGAAGATGACATTTAAAGGGTCAGAGAAGTGACCTGGAGTTCATAACACAGCTATTATACATTTGATTAATACCCCTCGGATATATCAGTACCATTAATAAGTAATTATAACCTGGTCCCATCACACTGATTAGATTCTGGGATCCGGCCAGACACATTAAACCATCGATGAACTTTAGGATCCCTGCCTCTTTCTCACCAGAATTATGGCTCTACAGCTAAATCTGTCAGCACTCTAACGCTCGGCAAAATGGAACTCAAAAAAAGGCAAATGTCCAAAATGACTCATAGATGCATCTAGATCTAGATGTAGAACATTAAGACAGAACTAAGACACAAGAACAGGTGTGATCTTTACTTTACTTTACTTTACTTTGTGCACGTTTTTCATCAATCCACCATTTTGCCATCATCCCAGACAAAGCCTTTCACTCGCTGGAGGTTTTGCATAGACTTTTATTTATGCGGAACATTTTTCCCAAGAGATCTCAAGGCACCATCTTCAGAGAATAAACAACGCTATCCATAAAAAAATTGAGCATCAGTCTAATCATCAGTGTTAATTTTATATTTTGTATTTTACCCATTGAGTGACTGCTGAAGGAGTTGGTCAGTAACGCTGATACTGTTTAAAGACCCACCCTAAAATAAAGGGGAAATAGCATCAGACATGTACATTTTATATATAATCATCTTTCAGCATTGCTGGTAGAAACATTACCCTAACCCTAACCCTAACCCTAACCCTAACTCTAACCCTAACCCACTTCAGTCCAGCCATCTTCTCAGTCCGCCTGCTGCTACCATCTTGCCAATTACAGCCCCATTGGACTGGGAGTTTTCTGCACCCAGCAGCAGGGTCTGAGGTCACCGGAGGGCGCTAATTACAACCCACTGACATGACGCTCCCGACTCCTTGGGGTCATGGGGTCAGAGGTGCAAAGATCTGAGGTTGAGGTGCGGAAAGGGGCCTGCATGGTACCACGCGCCTGGATAGTTGACAAGGGGTTAAGGCACAAAAAAGTACTTTTCCAAATTCTGCCGTCATGTGTTCTTCTGACGGTACCCACCCCTTGTCAATGGCATCGCACCCTGCTCTGTTTTCCTGTGTTGAAGCCTTCCAATACAAAACTAATCTTTATATTGGCACATTCTACATACATCTATTGAATGCTGTAATTGTTATGAGTATTATCTGAATATCTCCATTCATATTAACTAATTATTCTTAAAGAATGATACATATCGACAGGGAAATCCATAGGAAGGAGTTATGAGGGTTGTTTGTTCGATACAATCTAGGCGCATGTGATTTTCGGATTGGTCGAGTCCTAACGCCCAATAATCGTACACGGCATGTGCACTCGAGTGTCCAATGTGACTCCAGCTTCTGTTCTTCTGTGCACTTACATTGAGTATGATTGGCTTTAGCGTCGTGAGCTTGAGTCACTCAGATCATTTGGTGTCACCTGATGCGCCACCGGGCCACCTTTCCACCTCAGGAGGTGTTGTTTATTTTATATACACTGTCGAGTTCTGCAGGTAATCCCCACAGGTAAGGGCTGTAAGAAGAGCCTGAAAGGCACACAAAACCATAAACAGTCATGGTCCTTCAGGTTCTCGATTCGTCACACAAACAGTCACAGTGCTGCAGCCTCACAGAACCCTCCCACATGTGGTCACAGTCCTTCAGACCCTGATAGTCACATTCCTCCAGGATTCTGGAAGCCTCACATGAGCAGTCAGTCCTCATGGCATCTGTAATGCTGATACTGATGGTTCTCCAGACTCATGAATTCCTCACACAAAAGATCACAGTCCCTCTGGATCTGCAATCCTGAAAGAGCTGATCACAATTCTCCAGGATCTTAACACAAGAGTTAATAATTAAAATCAAAGGCCTTGTTATTTTGTTGGGGGGGGGGTAAATAAATCCAAATTAAACGGCTCCCCCCAGTTCCTACATTCCTACTCACCTGCATTTGTACCCTGCCTGTTGCCCTCACGAGGTGGCGGAGATGTGCTGACCAGCGTAACTCATTATCACAAATGTTGCCATGCATTTTAGAACTTGCAGTACAGTGTCTCACCTGAAGGTCCTCATATGTACGCCGTCTAAAAATAAGCCCTCAGTTAAGGGCCCCTGTTCGGCTGCAGCCAGCTACCCCCTGGCCCTTAACCTTTACCAAAATTGCAGATGAAATGTCAGCGTGAGGCCCCCAGATATAAGTCAGTGGCTGAGGCGGAAAGAGCCCCCGTATGAATCACTGTCTCCCTAAATGTGGAATCAGCAGTTCCACACCCATCCTATCTGGACATTTAAAAGGGAGAAAAGCTGCTCCAGGAATTTCAGTATTGATTTTTCTCCCGAACAAAGAGACTTTCCCTAATACATGATACATCATAATCAGGTAATTTGTGCCTTTGGTCAACAGATGAGTAAGAGTTTCAGGAAGGAGGCTGACCTGCAGAGCTGTGTCTCCTGAAGAGCCGGCCAGGTAAACAAGGGCCTGCTTCCAGCTGCCTACATTGCGACATGAATATCACCATCTTCACTGTCACCTCAGAAATTACACTAGTGGCCAAAATTGCAAAAATACTTCCAATTGCAGAACTTTATTCCAGTTGGTCCAGTTACTTACCAAAGTATGATATTCGTAAACATTCTTTGTTTATAAAAATTGCCGTCAATATTGTGTAGTAATTTTGAAAGCGTAATGCCAGAAATGCTCGGTGCTTCCACAATTTTGGCCACTAGTGTATAACAGGGGAGATTCTAGCTATTGAAAAAAGGCTAAGTCAAGTTTACTCGAGGCATCGGAGGTAAAATGCTCGGGGCTGTAGCCCCAAGTGAACGGTCCTAACGACGCCCTTGGTGTATAATCAGAAAGAGCAGTTTGCCTTCATTTGGCCTGAAAACACCAGCTGATTGGCAGCCACAGATTTGGGTGATATCTGTGGGATGTTGGCAAGAACATGAACGACGGGCCAATTTTTTATACTCATCTCTGTCACTCACCTTTTCCATATTATTTGGTAAATCTTAGCCCTTTCTTACAGACGGTGCATTGCAGTTCCATATATCACAGCAAAAAAAAAAAAAAACTCCACATAAAAGTTAATAATAAAACAGATGAATGACACAGTACATCTGCTGGAAAATCTGTTTAAAAACTGGTTTAAAAATGCCAAAAGTAACACTGAATGTGTACTATGCTGTAATACGTGACAGCTGAGGAATTGCTTGGTCCCACGTAGATGCAGAGTCCCCGGCCCAAAAGCAGCATTAAAACAGAACATATTCAGATGCTTTTTCCTGTTACATGTTTCATTATTGTGGGACATTGCTAGATGTTTATAACATTGAGACACTGTCTGCATCCTGCCCACTATCTGTTCCTGCAGTTTTTTCGGGACCCTCTGGCTCAAACCCAGGCAATAATTTTCGGAATCGAATAGAGCGGGTTCTGTTGGGGTGGGGCTGTGAATTGGGATTTCTTTGGGGAGCACTATATCTACGCTCTCACTGCAGACTAAGAAATGTGTTTGGCGAGTATTAGCTGCCATGTTATTGTCTGCATTCTTGGGTATAAATAGGAGCTTGACTCTTGAGTTTCATTCGAGGAAAAGCAGTTTATGACTCTGCCCACGGGGGGTATTATAGGCCATGGAGTGGTGGGGGGGGGCATTGTGAATCCAGACCTGACTCAGGAAGCCTGGCTGGAAGATAAAGCGAGGAGAGCATCTCGCCAACTTCAACATGGTGGACCTTGGTCCCCAGAAGCACGTGCCATGTTACATCAGGGAGCTGCTCCTACTGTTCTCAGACAGTCCGAAACACTTTTCTTGATCTCTTTCAACTTGATGTATTGTCAATATATGGATCGTCCTGCTCTCTAATTCAGTGAAAAAATCTAGTTTTCCATTAGTCTCTGCCTTTCTAATTTTCAGCACAGCTTTTCTTAGTGTAATTATTAAAGGCAGATTCAAGAAAGCAATTACTGAACTACTGTTTGTATCTCTGAAATCTTAATAAGCACCCAGAAGATGCTGAGATACACAACAGGAATGAAAAATTTCTCCGAATCCAGCAGAGTCTTTCTCTGGTCACTCGATACTCTGCGGTCAATCCACTGTTTAGCAGCTAAGGAAATGCAAAGCATTTTCCTGTAAGATGCTGCAAATTCACAGGCTTATATCTTTCATTAATAAAAAACAGTGGCCTTTTAACAGGTTCTTGATGATTTAGACATATCATAGATAACGTTTATTTTTTCCTCTGCAGCGACTTTGGGATTTTCTTGTTGGTGTTTCTTTGTTTCGAAACCCCAGTTTGGCTCAGTCCACCTCAATGGCATTATGAAGCCACGGGTGCTACAAACACATTTTCTGTGTCTATTTTATTTTTTAGGGCTTTGGTTTATCATATATTCTCAGGTGGCTTCAATGATATCTCGTTATTTTTATTTTATTGTTCAGTACTAGCCACCTCGTTTTCTCTCCGGATATTCCCATGCCATTGATAAATCAGGATAAGATGACTTCAGGGGCTGTTGGTGTAAAACCAACTGACCAGTAAAATCCACAACGCCTCTATTCATCAAACAAACATTTTAAAGTCGTCCTACACCAGTATCACCATAGGCAGACATTCATGTTATGCTCTCTAATATTATTTCTTAAACAATATAACAATTTTTAAATAAAATATAAGGTAAAGTCATTCATGTCAATCAAGTAGAGGGGAATAGAATTGAATATTCTGTTTTTAGGTGCCACCGTTTTGGCTATCAAAGGCCGATGTAGCTTGATTCCCCTGTGGAAATTTAGAGAATTTCCAGAAAACAGATATTGCTACAGGTAGCATGTAGTTTAAAGAAACACCATCGCAAACAAAATGATTAGATAAGCACTGAAAATAACAGCAACAGGAGCCACCGAGCCAGTATCCTAAAATGTGCTTAAAATACATGCAGGTTTCAAAACCTGCTTAAGTGATATTGCCTTTCGACCTGTCTTTGAAGAGCAAATTTGTCCATTTTATGTTTTTGTAGCTCTTTTTGGAAATAATAAGCAGGAATCTAACTTGTTTTTGAAGCTTTTCAGCAGAATGCTTCTGGAACCTTACCGTCATATGTATGAGTACTAGTGATTTTTTTTTTTTTTTACCGGAGAAAAGGGAAAACTGTCAAGCTAGTTTCTGACATGAATTTGCCCTCGATGACAACTGACACACCAGCAAAAGGCCACAGAAAACTGGTTATTGATCACGGTGAAACTATTCATGGGAGCAGATGAGGTTGCGTGTGAGGGAAGCTCTTACGGAGAGAGACATTATGTGGCGGGAGTGCTTTAAGGAACACGACTTCATTAAATGGTGCCACTTGAGCTTATACCATCTTAAAGAGCTCTTGATTGGTTTGTGCAGGCCCGTGATGGGCAAGGCCTCATCGCACATCAGAGGTGTTACTGACAGGCCCCGACGGCTGGAGATGCTGCATTCTAAATCCCGGAGTGTCACTCTGCATCGGCCGGGGGTGGGGGGGTGGGATGCTGGAACGCAGCCAGCAGATGAAACGGGGAAGGACTAGAAGCCAAAGCCGTTTGACACTGACAGCTGGCCCCCCTCACGATGAAACAAATTCCCATCACAATGCCGACCTTTTCACTTCGCCGTGTGAAAGAAAATAACCCCTAGTCCCAGCAGTCCAGCCCCCCCCCCAGCTCCACACCAGCACCCCAGTAAGCTTGTAATTCATTATACAAGAGTTTAGGATGAAACCAAAGAAAAGTTTACCAGACCTGAGGAGGTACACAATTAATTATTAAACAGCAGAAATCTTTAGGGGAAAAGCTATGTCTGATGCCTGATGATGTTGATGATGATTATTTATGCAATCATCAAATAATCCATTTAAACCATTTAAATTGGCCCTGTGGTGTGTTGGCAACTGCCCAGGGTTGGTTTCCGCCTGCTTCACTTGTTCCTGAGATAGGCTCCGGTCCCCCCCTGCGACCCCAGTTGGTATTATGCGGTTACAGTGATGAACGGAATTTCATTCAGTCATTCACCTGCTATACCACTTGTTACATACAGGGCAGCGGTGATCTGGAGCCTTCCCTGGAAACAATGGGCATCAACCCGTCACAGGGCAGAACTGAAAAAATTATTTAGTTAGCATTTATTTGTTTGTTTATTTGCTTGACATGCTGCCAGGGCCTGAAGAGCCAACAGGCATCAAGCATGCAGATGTGCAGTGACTTTTAAAGGCAAATTGAGGCCTGAGAACTGCAGATGCTATTCATGCTCGTGCTTGGAAATGAAGGATGGATCGAAGCCATTTTATTGAACTGATTGACCCACGCTGTCATGATGAGCTGTCCGGATAGGCCACACATTACTTTCATTATAATCTGCAGGGCTTCAGGACTTCTGGCTCCTCCAGGGTTTGGGGTCTGCAGCTGATGTCATACATATCACACCTGAATGAGAGCAGTAACTGAAACATAAAAAGGTGATTTTAGAACCTGAATGGCAACTGAGTGAGAAGAGTAAATGGACAATGCCTGAGTGAGGGAAATGACTGAAAAACACCTGAAAGAGTGTAACAAATAAACAACAACGAGTGAGAGAAGTAAATAAGCAACCCATGAGTGAGAGTAATAACTGAATCTCACCTGAGCGAGAGTAGTAAATAATCAACACCTCAATTAGAGTAATAACTGAATCTCACCTGAGCGAGAGTAGTAAATAATCAACACCTCAATTAGAGTAATAACTGAATCTCACCTGAGCGAGAGTAGTAAATAAGCAACACCTGAGTGAGAGTAATAAATAACCAACATCTCAGTGATAATAATAAATAAACATCACCCGAGTTAGAGTAATAACCGAGTCACAAATGAGTGAGAGTAATAAATAAATAACACCTGAGTGACAGTAGTAAACTAACAACACCAGAGAGAGAGCAAAAAATGATTCACATTGCAGCAAGAGTAGTAAATAAACAACACCGCAGTAAGAGTAGTAACTGAATCACACCTGAGTGACAGTAGTAAATAAGCAACACCTGAGTGAGAGTAATAAATAATCAACATCTCAGTGATAGTAATAAATTGACATCCCCTGAATTAGAGTAGTAACTGAATCATACCTGAGAGTGTAAATAAACAACACCTCAGTGAGAGTAATAAACATTCCTTTAGTTATAGAGTAGTAACTACACAACACTTCAGTGATTGTAATAACTATACTGCAAACAATCGACTCACACCTGAGTAACTGCAAGAAATGAAGAAGGTTTCCAGGTGTAACCTGGCTTTAGTGAAGCACACACAGCTGACTGTGGATGTCAGGTTACAGCCAGGCATGAGTCTGAATGGCTGAAGAGTCCAGTTGGCACCTGTAGGTCCTCGGCAAGGCACCACTGCCGTACCTTTAAAATACGTGACATAGTTGCTGTCTCAGCTGGCAAAGCATGGAGCACACTGCAATATAATCCTGGCTGAGGATCTCTGAAGAGATCAAATTACTGTTTATAAGTGCAGAGTTAAGCTGACTCCTATTAGCCAGGTGAGGCATTAGTTCATATGAATACAGTGCAAGTTATCACATGTCATGTGACCCTGCCCAATGAGAAGTGGGCCAATTAGGCTTAATACTCATGGCAGAAGAGTTCTGAGATGTACACGATATTAGAGGTAATACCTCTATGTTATTGTGAAACAGAGGGTTGGGTGTAGAAGACCCTCTTGGTGAGTTCACACCCAACGGATAAGAAGGTAGATTAATACATTTCTGGTTCCGGATTCCTATGGACTTTATCGTTTGGGACACAAAGAAAAACAGGCTAAATCTTGAACTCGTATCTCACTGGGCCACACAAGTCGCTTGACAGTTACACAGTTATTGGTAATTATGCAATAATACAATAATGTGCTCACAGACGATGCTTAACCAATGGCCAGATTCAAACCACAATCACTGGTACTGAGTTTATTTTTTACTTTTCTGCCTTCACCTAAAGATAAAGTTGAAACACAGTAAAACAACTATTCACATTTCAATACATTTTCCTGGTGCATCTGATGGATGATATGGCAGTATTTGATTGTGATTGAAACACAGATGCGAAATATTGCATTTATTTATAATGTTGTGAATTATTGTGTTGTGAGTTCGTATATAAAAACAGTAGCTGTTTCCTCTCCATATTTCCTTATGGCTGTCTAGATGTAGCCCGTGAAATAAGCTAGATGCCCCAGGTCCCCCAGAAGATTTTTTCCCCTCCCTCAAACTTATATTACACAGTCACATGTGAGTATATTGATTGACTGATCAGTCCATCCCTCCGATTACTGCTTATTTAATGCACGGCCGCAGCTACAGAAATACCATAGAGGAGCAAGTTATTTTGAAAAAGCACCACTTTAGATCAGCATTCAATGGGCTAACTGCATCATAACACCAATTTAGAGTGTCATTTATTCTCGCTATTAATTAGCAAAATGGTAAATTGCTGCCCACTGATAGAGGTGCAGGCAAGACAAATGTCCCCAGCAGCAGAGAGACCGGGGAGATCTGGGCTAAGGCGGGGGGGGGGGGGGGCAATATTTGCAAGCAAATGATATTTTGGGGAGCTGGCAAGCGGCGCGCATGACAAACTGATGCAATTTCCGCCGTGGCGCAGGACCGGTGCTGATATTTGTCTCGCATTGGCAAGGGTGAGTGCATGGCTGCGGGCGCAGCCCCCAGATTTGAATCTCAGGGTCCATAGGCCGTCTCCCTGACAGAACACAAATAATTACAGTACACTCTTCTCATTGCACTCCGTTATATCGGCCGCCTTATCTGTGGGCTCGGCTGGGCTTGATCAAACGGGGTCACGCGCCGTTGACCATAACACAACGCACAACCTTGTTATTTGGAGATATGATAAATAAAGTGCACTGATGTTACCTAGACGACAGTTTTATCTTTTTTCAGTCCCTTTGTTTTTTTCCTAGCACCTCCGCCAACACATTCGCCTTTTTGTTGTTTACTCAGGTATATACCCTGTAGTGCAATACTGCAGCGGATGGAAACAGGGAAAGAATTTTTGCATTTCTGTGGCCACAGAAGCAGGTGGATCGGAGACATTCCATGCATGTAGCAACTACGTTTTTCACACCTCACGAATCTTTTCCCTCACGAATCCGGAGACTTCTGGCGACCGGCCACACCAGTATCTGACACCACGTTCTCTGCACTTTAAAAGAAGAGATTTAGCCAAAGCAGAGGTTATCTAACCACACATTGAGTCACAGATTATTAGCGATGAACATTTCTTTCATTCTCTTGTTGAGTCGCATCTATAGTGTCCACAGGAGGACTTCACTCATCCGTTATATTGCGGCTGGAAATGTGAAAAACATTAAAAGTGTTCTTGTTTTTAAGCACTTCTGGAATGGGAAGTCCGCCACGTCATGCTTTTCATGAAGGCAAATCACTCCTCATGCTCTCCTACAGGCTGAATCGGTCTCACACAAGCAACATTTGGTTCACCTGTGATGTTCTCTACGGCAAACTCAGCGTCTGCGTTGGGGGAGGCAGCAGATGGCAGATGGCAGCTGAGGTGACTGTGAGGCTTGTAGATGGGAAGACTCCCGGTCACTGGCACAGAGCCGCCGCGGCCACACAGCACGTCGATGCGAAGGCGTCGTCCGTCACGATGCAGCAAACCACACCCACATTCCCAGCTGCCTTCAGTGGTCCAGCACCGGCCAAATGAGAAGAGCCTTATATGACCTCAGCTCTGAACCATGAGCATCCCAAGCCATAAGGAGTGTGGTCATTGGCAGACCCGAGGCCAGATACATTAGTGTGGAACATAAACTTTGACATTTTACAGCTGCATGTTCTTCTGGAGCACATCAGGTCATGCACTTCACTCAATGGTACAACAGCAGGGATCCACCTAGCACTCAAGCCTTCAGCGTAAACATCTCTGACCCTAACTACCATAACACCTGCTCCCCGCTTCAGTGATTTAATGTGAGGATGATCCACTGGCAAAAAATATCATCCACCCAACCATGCACTTACCCATCCCATAGTCATCAGTAATCAGGAGACTATCCCAGAAGCGTGCGGCAGATGAGGAGGGCATGCGAAAGGCGATATGTGTGGCTCGATGAGTTAGGGTGTGGTGCTTGTGTTTAGAAGGTCCCAGATTAAAATCCCACTGCTAGCAGAGTGATTTCACTGTTGGACCCTTGAGCCAAGCTCAATTATTTAAGAGGTTATGTAAAATTATCCCCTTTGTTCCAGGGACTGACTGACCCCGCTCTCTGAAATGCAGGTCATTTTGGATGTGTTTGCTGAATACGTATAAATAGCTATTTTGGTAAAATGAGATTAATTTAACCAAAAGCTTAATTGTGGCTAATGAATTGAGTCCACATGCAGAGCGTCAAAGGCCATAAAGCATTAAACTCCACGATTGCTGGCAGTATCACGCTTTTCATTGACGTTTTAGACAGCTCTCAGTTTGGAAGTTTCCCTATGCGGGGAGCACCGTAGCAGAAACACCTGCATTCCCATGTCCGCACCTGGCTACCTTCCGGTCCTTCCAGAAAAGGGGCCAGGACTCCCATAATCCTCTGCGCCGAACCTCCACTCTAACGGGCACCGAGCACGGCCTAACTGTGACAGCTCGTCAATAGGCACACACCTCCAGCCATTATACTTTTTGACAGCAGTCCAGGACGTATATGCAGAGTCTAACAGCTGACAGGGCTTGTCAGGGGTGCGGGTTTTGTGCACCACGAGATACTCCGGCCTTCGCCTGGTACCCTGGGCTCCTCGAACGCAACTGTACTTAAAGATGGCTGCCTATGACGCTCCCAGGAATGGCCTGCAAATCTGACCAAGAGACGGGAGGGTAATTTGGGGATCACAGAAAAGCTTTAAATCCTCTTAAGGGGGATTAAAGACTGGGGAACCATGCACAAATAGCGCATAAAAAGTGCATGAATTGTAGCCGGTTACCTTTTAATATGTTTTACGTGGTGCAAACATGCAAAATAGTTGGCTGTGATGCCGGGGTTTTCCTTTCTGTGGCAGTAAATCCATCAACGCGTGTTCCCCTTTTACAGAGTGCCAGGGAACGGGTCAGATGACATGCTCCTGCTCTCGACGCTGTCCGCACAGCTAGGGTCAGGTGACTCAACACCCCCACGAGCAGAAATAGACCTCATCCTTCGTGATTTTTTAATATATTTATATATATATATAGTGGTTTAATTAAACAAAGGTCCTACAACTATTATATATTAAGAGCTACTAAATGAAAGAGGCAGTGTGAGTGGTGTGTGTGATTGTGTGATCAGAAGGTCAGTGGTTCAAATCCCAGGGACCGCAGGGTGATGTCACATCGGGCCTCTGAATAAGGCACTTACCCTCAATTGCTCCAGGGACTGTCTGACCCAGCTTTTGGAAAATGAACATCACATTACAAACCCATCCACTAAGAACATAAATGGGAAAAAGCTCCCTAATTTGCCCCTTGAAGTAAATCCTTTATTAACACTACAAGTATTCAAATGTTTCTGCTGAGGAATATAAAGGGAAAATTCAATGAATTTCTGATAAGTACTTCAGACAAGACTTTATTAAACAAACAAACAAACAAAATCGACTAAAAAAAATGCACGAAGTGCTGAAATTAAAAAAAACATCAAAAATCAAAAATTAAATCAAAACAGGAGACCAGACGTCAGCCATTCGACGAGCTCTGCAGGCTTCAAACCCCGATCCGAATCAGGCGAGGACCAGCACCCTCGAAACAAACTATTTAAAAATATATTTATATATTTATATATAGTGGTTTTATTTGGGAGGATTTCGATTTGCTTCATCCGTGCATCATCTTTAACGTGAGGTTATGATGTAAACAGAAGTGCGATCATTCACCAGTGCCGTCAGCACGGCCGGCTGACAGTCTGCTCACGCGATAGCCTTGGCTTCCGGTAAGAAAGCCTCCCAGTATTTTATCAGCTGTGGAAACACGAGGGGGGAATGGCGACATTAGTCAGTAACGGCTTCACTGCCCAAGTCACAGAAGCCCCCACGTAGGACTTAAACCACTAACAACCTGGATAATCAATCAGTACAAGGAATAAGAAGTAAAAATCATGTTCTACAGGGAATCTTTCTTATTCCCAGGTACCATTTAATGCTTTGCATGAGCATTAAAGCAAAGTTAGTATTATGTAAACCTGAATGAGCAAAGTTAGTATAATGTAAACCTGAATATATAACACTACAATTCAAAACGCCACCACACCAAAAATGTCTCAAGGCAGCCTGGAGACTGAATCTAACAAAACCCTTTGAGATGTCCCACAGGCTGGAACTGAAAGGAGGGTCATCAATATGAAAGGAAGTGTGCTTGTGAGCGGACAGACAGAGGTGTGCGGGTGGGCGTTCCTGGACCTCACATTCACAAAGCGGCCCAGTCGGACTCTCGCCATACCTGCTGCTGGGTCTGCACTAGTGACTCCAGGTACTTGATGATGGCCACCTTGAAATCGTTCACTCTCTGCTTCTGCAGACAGAGCAAACGCCACACGGTAAGTTCAGAAGAGAGATAACAGCACAGAATTGGGAGGTGTTACAGCAAAGGCAGTTTCAGGGCAAGATGGGAACTGGTGTGCGGTTAGGTGGGTTTGGTATCTGTACACATGTCCGGAAGGCTGTGGGTTCAAATCCCACGGATGGCTGAGCCATCCTATCACTGCTGGGTCCTTGACCAAAGCCCTTAAACCACATTTCAAGGACACTGCCTGAGCCTGATTCCTTTCCCTCACACTTCTCTGGTAAAAGCATCAGCTACGCAAACAAATTTGAGAAATCAGAAGTTGAATTTCACCAAAAATAACCCAAGACCTTTGTCAGAAATTCTAATACGCATAATCACTTCACACTGCTTATGTTAAGTTACAAAACACCATCCCGACTGCTACTGGAGGGCACGGCTGGACACTCACCTCAAACCTGCCCACCTCCTTGCGGATGGTTTTCGAGATCTGCTCAAAATCCCGCTCCCCCTGCTGCACCTTGGCCTCCCACTGAAATGACCAGAAGAACAGGAGAGCTGGACGTCAGCACCAGATGAGGCCCGACTGGCCAGCATGACCCCTAAGACGCAGGGCCAGATCTCAGAGCACTCCACCACTGACAACAACACAGCAGGATGGACAGACGTGGTGTTCGGAATGGTTTAGGCACAGGGGATGATGTGTGGCTGATGTTAACGATATGAATGCTCCTCCAGACAACTCAACTCATCATCGCCGTTCCTGTATGATTGATTAATAAATAAATAAAGAAATCCAGCATAAAACCACCAAGCACAGAAGGAGAGCGGAGCCTTCATGGAAGTTATTCCGTTCTGGTATTAGTTATTCTCCTATTGGACACCATGCCATTTCCTGAGCAAATTCACAAATGGCTTTTACTTTGGTTTTTGAATGCACTCGCAGGCTGCCCATTGGTGGGAGGCCGGGGTCACATGGTACAAGGAGGAAGGACATGGTGGAACTGGTGTGTTTTCCGGCCTGGTGTTTAATGCAGGACAACAACAAAAGGCAAAGTGGGTGAATATGCTTTAAAAGTGGTGTAGAAAACTGGAAAAGATGGAGCAAGACAAAAGAAAGCGAGCAGCGATCGATTCGCCGTTTAGGTTAAACGAAAGGTCACATGGGTCCGTTCGTGAAGGACAGTCTATACTTGTTTTTGTTTTGTTTTGTTTTGTTTTTTTAATCAACAGACATCCAATTTCAGGGGGTCCTGCGCTTGGACGAACAGGACCATGTGACACATAGCGGGGGGGGGGGGGGGTAGGGGGGCAGCTTGGCATGGCGAGGGAGGCCCCCAAGGGGAAACGGCAGTCGTAGGAATCCTACCTCCTCGATCTCCTGCGTGAGGCATGACAGGGAAAATGCAAAAATTAAAAAGGCTGAAAATGCTCAGGACTCAAAATAATAATAATAATAATAATAATAATAATAATAATAATAAAGAAATGAGCCTGCTGCCGTTTTGTACAGAAATCCTTTGGCCAGGATGGGGAGGCAGCAGTTTTTACAACGTTGTTTTATTCGCCATGTTACAGAGTCACATGACCAGTCACGTCTGGTAGCAGCCGAATCGGTCTGAACACGTGTTTGGTCGCTCGCTGTCTGTGACAGGAATCATACAACACTAGCATATAGGGAACACTGAAAATATTTGAGATGGAGCCATTACGTTTTCCTGAAACTGAAATGTACCATGTGACATGAGAGCGGTAAAACAGATGGGGGTGGGGGAGCGAGCTGGCAGAGAGACAGGGACAGTTACTGCACCCATTCTCCTGACAGCACTTCTGAAGAGCACTGGATTACAGGCAATGTGGGAATGAACACATGGTGCAGCTAAGGTGCAAGACTATGCCCCCCCACCTCACAGGACAACCACAGAACAGGCAGATTCATGGCAGACCAATTAGTCCCCACCTTCCTTAATATTAAGGTTTTTTTTCCAGCCACCAGGGGGCGCCCAGTCACCATCTCTGCAAACCTGCTGAATTTAACTGATTTGAACAGATGTGTCTAGTGCACTTTTTAAGGGGTTTAAATTCCAGAAGTAATGGGAATTTTCCTCTGTGGCACATATGCAAAAGAGAGACAGAGCTGGTTAGTTCAGAGCTGGTCCAGCTTAAGGATATAATCAGGGATTGACATAACAGGTACGCAAGTACGCATTCATCTTTAAAGGCGATACGTGCGGCAATCGATTGTTGTAACAGCGTGAATGCGTACGCATTTTATGTGCATTTGCGCCGATATGACAAGAAATTATCGTGCATTTTAACCTCTATACCGCAAATGAAGTACGAATTAGCATATAAAAGCTAAAATGCAGGATAATTTTGTGTCATATCGGCGCACGTGCCGTTTTTAAAGGTGAATACGTACTTGTGTGCCAGTTATGTCCATCCCTGGATATAATTTTGCTCTCAGACACAGGGGCCAATGAGTTTCCTTAGTTCACACCAAGCTATGAGCTGTAATCATTCTGGAGATCCAGAAATGCAAAATGAGGCTTGAGGGCAACATGGGCAGCACAAGCCCACAGGACCTTCTCTCCTGAGACCATGCTGGATGGTGGACCAGATGTCCGCCCAGAACCAGCTCTGCCTGCACTCTGCTCTCACCTCCTTGATCTCATCCTTGGCCTGTTGCAACTTGTCCGGCTTGTTGGTGAACTGCAGCTTGGACTCAGCCTCCCGCTTCTTCTGCAACATGAGCTGCGCATCCTGCCACTTGGACCAGGTCTTCATGCGATTCTCGAACACGGCCTGTGGGCAGTGACACAGCTGAGAACCGAAGATCTTCAAGGATCATCATTTGGGGGCATATCAACGCTCTATAAGTCTGTAATGACCTTTGACATCCAACATCCAATCCATCGAGCTTCAATGAGACGCTTGACAACATTAATTCACGGTATTATCCTCTGTATGCTGTGAGCAGCTGGTCCAAATACCACACCTTTACGGCAGTAATGAGCCGCACGTAGTCCCCCAGTAGCTCGGAGAACAGGTAGAAGTCAGCGTAGGCCTGCTCCTGGTGAAGCTGGTCGATCTTCTCCTCCACCTCGGCGAGCTGGGACAGCGCCCGGGACAGCGCCGTATGGTCCTCAGAGTTCCCCAGCATGGCGGCGCTTCTAGCAAAGGATGCTGTGTTGACAGAGAGTTCTAGAAGGAAGGAGGTGGGGAGATGTCACTCAGACGTCAGGACACGCTGCATAACTTCATAGAGTTACTGAACATGTTCACAGATGTGATGTGATACAAGGAAAAGAAGGTCATATTCCCCTATACCTACAGGTCCCTAAAGTGATGGATCTTCTGTAGTCCATCAGATATCACCCGTAGAGCAGCAACTAAAGGACACTTCAGGGCCAATGGGTGAAAATACAAAGTTCATCCCATTTACACATTCTAACTGGGAGCCCATTGGCATGAGACGGAAGAGATCAGGAATCTGAGGAAGTCAAAGCACTGGGGCAAAGCAGAGAAGTTCACCTTTCCTGTGGCAGACCAGAGCCTCCACACTGCCATGGAGCTTCCTGAGCTGCTGGTCCAGGTTCTCAAACTGCTGCTGCTTCTCCTCAAACCACTTGGACAGAAACACAGATGCAGGCCGGAGACGAGTCAAAATGTGATGACTTACGCACAGGTATCACCAACGAACAGATCATGCTAGTAACCGAGAAAAACAGGAGATGGGAAGGGAGGAACTGAGAGAAGACCCAGAGGTCTAAGACGACCACGGAGGCCTTCTCCCACAAACAAAGCAAGCAACTAAACAAGGTGCACAGCGGCCTGACAGCTAAGTGACAGGAAAGTGACTGCCAGAGCACTGTTGGCTGCTGGCTCCATTCTGGCACGCTTCCGGCCAACGAAACGTAAGCATTCGGGTGGGAGAGGCTCATTAATTCGCCTCATTATTCAGGCCAGGAAGGAACCCTCACCACGTCTGCCTCATTCATCTTGATCGTCATCCTGTTGACAGCGTCGGCCGCCCTGTTTACCATTCTCAATATCCCGGCCCCACTCAGCGCCTGGGTGCTAACTGCACGCGGCAGCTGGAACAAAATGACAAATAAGGGCAAACAAACCGGTTAACAGGCTGGGTCTCGGACCCCCTGTCCCAGAGGGAGAGCCGGCAGCACGCGGCCGGGGGGGGTTCCTCCGCCACCATACATTTCAATGCTGTGGGACCTAATTTAATACGCTGGCTTAGGAGAGCTCTCAGAGGGACAAAACAGGCAAAAATAGCTTTCAATTGCTCTGAAGCGTTAACCCCCCCACCCCCCCCCACCCCCCAAGTGATACTTAGCTTCACTGCAAGTTGGATTAATACAGTCATTCTACAGGAACACGGATAGACAAACGGGGCAGGAAACTCGCCCTTCCCTAAAACGGGGACTCGAAAACTGTCAGGAATCTTCATTCCGGATGTCCGGCAATAACGGCAGGACGTGGAAAGGTGAAGGTGGCGCTCCGGTCACGATTCGACACCCCAGGAGGATTTCCTGGGATTTTACAGCCACTCAGCACCCCCAGGTTTGTTAAAGCGTGCTCCCCCCATAAAATTCATACTTTAGTTCAGCAGACTCTTTGGATGGTATGATGCCATTAAGCACTAAAAGGACCCACAAGTGTCAAAAGTGTCTGTATCTGACTTCTTACAAATCACTGCGGCTGTGGCTTTGAGTGAGTCGCCTGTGTACATTCAGTGGCCGGCTGATTAGGTAATACCTCGTTAAGCAAACAGCCTGGAGCAGACAGACAGGGTCAGAAGGTTCACATACTGCATGGCTAAGCATTAGCGTGGCTACGATATGCGATCGAAGCGTTTGTGAGCGTGGCACGAGCTCCAGTGCCTGCGTCGCTTCCAGCATCTCACAATCGGGTGTCCTCCTGGCATTTTCATGCACTACAGTGTCAAGAGTTCATAGGGAATGGTGCTGGACATACCTTGTTAACGAAAGTGGTCAGGAGAGAATAACCAGACTTGTTAGAGGTAACAGGAAGGCCACAAGTGCTAAAATTACAGCTCGGTACAACAGCGTATGTACAGCATGACTTCTCTGGACAATGTACTCGTCTACCCTTGAAGCAGAACTGGCAGAAAAAATACTGGTTAGGTATACCTATTACGATGGCCACTGACTGTATATATAAACATGCATCATACTATGCATGACATGTGAATGACGTGAACCGGCAAATGAGTTCAGACCAGCGGAAAGTGAAACCCTTCACATCATCACCACCATAGACGGAGTCACCTCAGAGCTCTCCAGAAACTGAAGGACGTCTGGATCCTGCAGCAGAACTGGGTGCTTCACCGTCCGCATCAGATACCTGCGGCGAGAAAAAATAAATAAATAAATAAATTTAAATCATGGCAGTTTCATAACATGCGTTGCATACAGGTCGCATTTCAGAGCAGTGGCTAGGAGGAGGAGGAGGAGGAGGAGGAGAGGAGGTAGGTCAGGTCAGGAGGCGGGTTGGGGAACTCCCAGCAGGCCATCCCACTCCTCCCACTCTGATCAGATACCATTATTGCCTTCTTTGATATCAATACAAAATGGAATTCCATTCATGTTGTATTTAAAAAAAAAAAAAAAAAAGCTAACAAAAAAAATCAACATGATACAATAAAAAATGTGAAACTCGGCCCACCCAAGTCAACCTCCACCGCAGTAAGTCTACTGTTTCCCTCACGCTTCCAAGCTGACCAGCTGACATTATATTTAGCATTAATAATTCATCATGGACACTGAAAACGAGGCCAGACACACTCAATGAGCCTTGAAAATGAATCAATATTTACAATGACATTTTTCTAAATATTGTTCCTAGAAAAAAAAAAAGCAGTATTGCTCCCACCGATGGCACACCGGTGCCTGGGGGCTGGTCGCACACCGGTGCCTGGGGGCTGGGGGCTGGTCGCACACCGGTGCCTGGGGGCTGGGGGCTGGTCGCACACCGGTGCCTGGGGGCTGGTCGCACACCGGTGCCTGGGGGCTGGTCGCACACCGGTGCCTGGGGGCTGGTCGCACACCGGTGCCTGGGGGCTGGTCGCCACGGCTCGTGTGCGAATGGACTCAGCCATCAGGATTCAGTTCTCTGGGATCCGACATGCACCGGCCCATCACTGGCTGACCTTCGCGTCAATCAATGCGATTACAAAAAGGGCAGAAAAATGCCACGGCCTCACTTTATTTAAATTTCCCTTTGATTCATCAGAATGAGCAAAACGTGGATGGCGCAGGGCGAAATATCAGGCATGTCAGGGAGTGTTGGGGGGAGGGGGGCGCGTGGTTCTGCAGGGCTCCAGAGATCCGCCGGCATATCCCGGCACTGACAGCAGCGAGGTCCGAGGGTTCAGTGATAATTATTTACCTAATACTGCGCTGCTTAACCTTTCCGTCCTAAAAGACCAGAACAACGATGCTCTTTACACTGAAGTCTCCACACAGCACTGGAAGGGGGAACCACTGAGGGCAGACACTCCCAGAAGGCATCCGGAAAGAAACATCAGGCTGCATCAAGAACAACCATACAAACGCCGACTGGCTCTCCCAGGAAAAAGTGTGGCAGCGATGCCCAGTCGAATACCACGGTTATACTCATTCACTGAACAGCCAGCCTTAACTATCTGGCAGAACATGACAAACTTCTCATTTCAGCTATTTTAACAGCAATTAAAAATGAACAATTTAAAAAACAAAAAAGCATGGGAGAGCTCCAAGAGAGGAAAGATCACTTCGTTAATGATTAAACGGCAACATGTTCATGAGATTAGATTTACCACTGCTGTTCAGAGGGCCTTAAAACACATGGTGTTATTGAAATTCGCACTGGAGACAGAGTGAGCCAATTTTCCTAACAGCCAAAGCATGTGATATTTATTACGCCATCCGGCAAGCAGACTATCCAAAAGCAATTCAGAGGTCTTCTGAACCTGATCCCTTCGCCATAGAAACAACCTTTTTAAAAAAAAAAAAAAAATAAAAATAAAAAAAAAATTACAATACAAAATTAATCTTGGATCACTAAGACACAGAGCGAGGCAGTGGGTGAAATAGACTGTTTGTCTACTGGGAAATTAAAAATATTGTAGTTCCAGGAGAGTCCAGGTGGCGCCCAGGGAGTTAAGTCACTTTCCGCACTAAATCTGGGAGCCGTGAATCATCAGCAGAAAGAGAATTTTGTAACCAAGCTTCCCATCAGAGGAATGTGACGTGGGATTGAAGTGACACTCAGCGGTTATTATTAACGTGTATAAAACGCTTTCTCTACAAAGCAGAAGTCCAGTTCATACCTTTCCAAAGCAGATCTTCGCTTCTCCACGAATTCCGTGGATGACAAGTCCTCCTTTCCCACTTTGACTTTTGTCATGCCTGTTTATTACAACACATCAACCAGATGTCACACACCACACTCTGGCCAGTGTTTTTTAGTAACTGAAAGGAAGAAAATTATCTGGATTTTTTGACTTGAAGGCTGAAGTACTTGTAATTCCCCACGGTAATCAAAAGCACAAAATCCCATGTTACAACACTGGGGAAAAAAAATTCTGAAAGCTGTTAGTAATAATCCTCAGTCTCCTGTCAGTTTGAAAGACACTCACACGTGCCTTCAATTACTAGAAAATTTAAGTACACTAAAATTATATTACAAATTATGAAGTAACCTACATTTCCTAGAGGATGAGGGGGAAAAAATCATGGCATGTTAAAAGACGGCTGATGCTTACCCACAATGCACTGATGATTACCCACAATGCTCTGATGCTTACCCACAATGCTTTTCTCTGGCGCGGGTGGCACAATGTAGCCAATATGCATGTACTTGGAGGCCAGTTTGCTGTGTAAGCCAAGGAAGTCGCTGAAGCGCCTCTTCACGGAGAAGTCGTTTCTGCTGAAAACCGTCAGGGACGTCTGCGTTCAAGGCAACACCAGATGCGTGTCACTTAAAGCATTCACTTCCAAAAAGAAGGGCACAAAACGTGAAAGGTGACAGGAGAGTAAGGCATAATAGTGTCTCTCACCTTCGTGGTCACTTTGTAGGCCATATAAGCATTCATACCATCTCCTGAGGAGATAAAAGTCACTGCGTCAGTGCTGGTCTTAGCCTAGGTGGGGCATGGTTACACTGTGCAGGTTTCAAAGGCCTTTTAAAGTGACGCTGCGCCAATCTGCACATTTCACTTGCTGTCTTAGCGGGACTCTTCTGAGTAAACATCAGGGAAGTGTGTGGGCCAGGGAAGAGACACGCCACCAGCACAGCCGCGGCCAGGATGGGTGGGTGGACACGACTGCATGTTTCCCACTCATTATTGCGGCAAGCGCTTGCAGGAAATAGTCACACCCACCATCGCACCCAGGATTCGGACGAAATCTACGCGACGGTATCGCTTAGCTACCAAGAAGAGGAACTGTGCGCCTCGAACACCTGGCTCTTTGCTGAAATCAGCAAAAATCGTGTCTCTTTATTTGCGAGAAATCACTCTCCAGATTGGGTTAGAGGGGACTTTATAGAAGTGTTTCTACTGCTGCTATTTCTAACACATCTAGATGGTTAAACAAACATCATAAACATGCTATAAAAGTAAAGAGCTTGTCAGCAGGCAGAATCCCCTGCCCAGTCTGACAGTAGGACTATACAGCATTCATTGAAAAGCAGCTCTTGGCAAAATATTTTTTTTCTTCTACTAAATAATTCACAAAAATGTGATGATGATGATGATGATGATGATAGCTAACAAGGACCAACCTGATCCATCCATATTTCATCTGCGCTGACCCAGTACAGAGGTGTTTCTAAACCCAGTCCTCAGGGATCCCCACCAGACAGTCCACATCACTGCTCCCACGCACCTCCAAACACACTTACACCAGGAATTCTGCAGGCTTGATTGTTTGGTTCAGTTATTCTGTGAGCTCGGACGGAGCTAAAACGTGGACTGTCTGCGAGTCCTCGCGGACTGGGTTGAGGAACACTGCTGTACAGGATCCCAGTGAACCTGCAGCTTCTCCCAGTAAGAGTACAATGCACAGCACACACTTACACAAACAACTGCACACTGGGCATTTCAAACACACTGATTAACACTGCATGTCACACTGCAGAACCACGGGAGGGGTTTGGACCCCCAGCCCTGGAAGTGTAAAGGCCCAGTACTTCTCAAAGAGGCACTGCAAATCTTTATGTTATAATATTACATATATTTTATTTTATTTATATATATACACATATATATATATATATACATATACATATATATATATATATATATACACATACATATATATATATATACATACATATATATATATACACATACATATATATATACACATACATATATATATACACATACATATATATATACACATACATATATATATACACATACATATATATATATATACATACATATATATATATATACATACATATATATATATACACACACACACACGCCATCCGCACTCTGCACAACATCGCCGTTACCTCATGCTTCCCAGCACTGAGCCGCCCTCCCATTGCGGCCTGTTCCCACAAAGGACAGGGTCAGAGGACACCACTGTTTACATCATAAGACACACGGGGGACACAGCGCGGACCAGGGCGGCACGCAGAGGCTTACCGACTTTCTCTGGATCAGAGACCGAGATCTGAATGTCGAAGGAGTCCCCCGCAGCCTCCTCCTCCAGCTGCAATACAAATGTCACGCCGTTTCAGGCGCACTGAACAACGAACCGCTCCCCCCATTCAGGGGAATAAAGCTTTAATTGGGGACATCTTCCTGCCTCGTCCCCATCTCAAGGTGACTAGGGCTTTATTGTCACACCACCCATACCCACAGAAAGCTTTGGGATGCTTGCTTGATTCTGAAAAACGCTGCAAAATTTATTGTTTTCATAACAAGAGTCAATTGACGCGCAGTGTTTAACATATCTGCGCATATCATCCTTTCAGACATTTTGTATGTAATTTTATCATTCGAGTGCCTGGTTTTAAACAATTACACTCTTTTAGATGTAATGAATGTTTTAAATGGTAGCTGAAAAAATTTATGGTTTTGCATTTTAGGAAATCAGTTTTTGAGTTGAATTACAAATTATAGCAAAACGAAACAGGCGATATGGCTGTTCAGGATGGTTCAATTTTGTTCACTATTCCTACTACAGTTAATTAGTAAATGAAACAAAAACAACAGTTTCAGTCACCACATTGCAAGATGTTGGTATCCTAGCAACTGGATATTTGCAAATAGCAAAAAAACAGATGGAATAAAGGAGATAAAAGATATATGGGTTTTTATGATTTATAAATAATTTAATTCTTAGATTATTTAAATGCTGAGAATTCCAGAGTTAAAAAGATACTTTTCAAAACTGAAAAAAAAAAAAAATGTGAGCACATTTGAATAAAAATTGCCCTCTTAGAGAATCTTTTGTATTCTCAGAAGTCGGCTGACAACAGACGTCAGCTTCACATTGTGTTATGGTATAAATGTACACAGTCTGTACACCACTACTTAAAGTGCTCTGTGGTTATTATACAGTCCAATATAGAAGACAGATTTGCCTTTGAGAATTCGAACAGCACTACAAAATGGCAGATGCACTATATAATGTGCTATTAATGGAGAGCAATTATGAAAACGGGCAATGGGTGTTTAATGTCCTGGGCAACAAAAATTTATTAGATTAGATTGATTTTATTAATCCCACAATGGGGAAATTCCTTAGAAACAGATTAAGATCACTCCTGTTGTATGCACACTACTGAAGTGTCATTCCTAGGCTATTTTAGTATTGGGGTGGGGGCCACATACCTCATCGAGGGATTGCTCGAACATGCCAGAGACCATGATGACATTGGGCTCGGCCCGAGGTGCGATCAGAGCTGTCGGGGTCACAGGAGTGATGGCGGGAGATGGGCCATCAGAAAGGATGGGCTCCCTCTCCGGACTGTCCAGGGACACTTCCTCTGTGGCCTCTGTGGGCGGGGCCAACAGCGCACTCAGTGACAGACACCCCATGCAACAGAGCCAATACACAGCACTATTTTCTACCAGTTTACCACCCGACTTGTATTTTTGACCCATCTTGCACACACCGCCCATATTATTGAAGCATATCAGGCAACAAAAACAACAAACACCCACACGCGTCAACCTGCAACCTCTTGGTCACATACCAAATACGCAGAAATATTTGACATAGTTCCAATACTAAAACTAGATATTTTATTCGACCTTGGTAGAGGGGAAATACCCAGCCAGCTCATTACATACAGGACACACAACACAAACGCGAACGTCTTTACTTGACTTGAAGTGTGTGATTACCTAAAGTACGTTATACACAGTGGTATGGCTATGAGGGCTATTGGCTTAGCATGTGTCACCCCAGCTTCGCTCTTAGCGCATGTTGATGACCCGGCTCCTGTGGGCAGCGAGGCTTACAGGTCTGCGACACGTAGATCATATTCCCATGTCACTCCATGTGCACCAGTAATCTGTTCTGCCAATTTCGCGATTCTCCGTAGAGGTTTTTTCCAACTTTGAGGGTTCCCTAATCATACAGTGATGCCCCTGGTTATGACGCCATCCGTAGGCTGGAATATTCGATGAAGTACAGGGGTCGTTGTGCTTTTATGATCATGGCTGTGGTGTTTGTTGGCCAGGTGATGTGGTCTGAAATGCGTAAGCCCGGGAACATGTAGGAGTGATATGGTTTCATCTCAGCACTTTTGTTGTGATTGTGATGCAATGGTGCTCAGTTCCTGAACTGCAGGTTTAGTTCCTTCATCTTACTGAACCTGAAGACAAGGTTGTTCTCATCCCCACAGAGTGTCAGGTCATTGACTAGCTGCCGGCATGAAGATTCATCATAGTTGTGGACTAGGGTTAGGGTTAGGACACTGGTGTCATCCGCATATGAATAACCAAGTTGTGCTTGAAGGGGGATGAGTAGTCATGTGAGTAGACTGGGAATCCTTAAAGAGCCTCAGGGGTACCTGAAGTGAGGGTCAAGCAGACCACGAGAGGACGGTGTCATGATTACCAGCAAAGAGGTCCTCTTGGTCATCGTCGAGAAGAATCTCCGCAGGTTTGGGTCCGTTGGAGCTTGGGCCAACATCTTCGACAGGGAGGCTAGCCGGTTCAGGAGAAGAGGGGCTGGACTGCGAACAGACAGAGAGACGCAATGGAGTTCCAGTTTTTGTCAATGTTACCACTTTAATTTCAGTCATGTTACAATCCCCAAATTCTAGACACCATAACTGTGAACAATCCCCATATTCTTAACAGCATAACAGGGAGCTTTGATGTTCACCACAATGCATGACAGATGGCAACACATGAGGAGGCAGCTAATATTTACCAGCCACAACGTCCCTTTAAGCTTCAAGCACGGAGTCTCCTGAACTACAACTCAGAGAGGCACCAAACCCGATCCGTCAGTGTTATAAAGCCATGTCTGCAATTTCAAAATGGAAGCGGACTGCAGATGGACACATATGTTCAGACATTCCTGATCCCTCATCTTCCACTTTACATACTGACACACAACAGTTAAGGTCAAAAAATAGTGATTGTGTATGAAAATAATTATATTTGAAGGTAAGTATTCAGAAGATGTAGTGAAAATGTTACTACTATCTATAACGCGACTGGCACCAGGAAACAAAAAAGGATCCAAACATGCAGATAGAGGTCAGGGTTGGTGTCCCAGCCCAAAGAAATGAAGGGTGATTGTGGGATTATCAGGGAAGGTTTGGGGACCTTCAAACAGCGATCACCATGGGTTTGTGCATGAATGTCTGAACCTCATCCGAAAAATCCTCATCTGGATCAAACTTCAGCCAAGAACACTATGAATTTATCCCAGAAACAGCAGTCCTGTCATTTCTTTAGCAGACATATTATCCAAATCCCCATCCATTCACAACCTTACACTCCACAATTTGAAATTATTTTCACTCAGGATATTTTACTACAGGAAACCAGGCTGAAAAATACAGCAGAAAACTGCTTGTTCAGGAGGACCATGGGGAAAACACCAGGACACCAGGACCGAGTGCCACCACTGAGGAGCCTAAACTCGGGCCAAAAACACAGAGAGGTCCAGCAGCTCTTCCACATGCTCGCCCACTGTGGCTTCAGGCCCCCCGGCACAAATGACTATCTTCTCCTGTACCATTAAAAAAAATGACTAAAAGGAAGGGATGCAGGATTGCTGATGAAAACATTTTACCAGAGGAAGGGGAGGGGAGGGCCAAGAAATGTCACCATTCAGCACATTCTTAAACAGAATATTCGACATCCGAAAGGAAAGACGACTTGGAGAGCTCCGCCCCGTAACCACACAGTCATTCTGCATTCAGCTGATGGTTCGTAGCCTCTGGACTCTGGTTGCGAGTAGATACCAGACACTTACTCGACGCGTCGGTCCTGGGTTTCAGCGTGAAATACGGTAGCAGCTGCGGCTTGATGAAGACCAGCACACAAATTGAATTTAAAGGCTACCAGCTGAGGTCACATCAGAGCTAGAAAGGTCACAAAGACATGGGCTCCTATTAACAGATGTTACAAATGATCTTCCCTTCGTGGACACAGTCGTTTCACCATTTTAAAAATAATATCAGCTGCACAAGGGAACATAATGTTTAAAAAGCGCAAAATCGTTGCACAGATTAATACTTCACCAGGTTTTTTTTCCCTCACTTCAGCTTGTAGTTAGTAAGCTAGAAGAGCAGGGTAGTTAATGTACAGACCCAGTCCAGGTCATATGACTCAGGCTTTCAGAGAATATACACCCAGCTGTAAAGATCTCACAAGGGAAGAGCATGACCAGTGAACCAGGAAGGGAGCAGAAGAAGCACAGATACTTTAAGATGCACTCACAGGATTAGCTCTCAGGGAGGTGGCTGTGTTATTGACCCTAAGGTGAGAATTACACAGATCTGACCAGATCAACTGGAGGTGAACAGGAAGTTCTTTGTCAAGGTGTTTATTGATAAACAGAGATAAACATAGCCAGTCTCCAAACAGGGAACACAACAAATTAACAATACTCTTCTGACGACGCTCCAGAAGGTGAAACTGCAGCCACCATCCGAACTTATCTACTCAAAGAGCAGCGTTAAGCCAGAAGAAGACTGAAGCTCCTCCGTAAGGAGAAATCCAAACTTGCCGACTCTTTAAAGAACCCTCAGCAGGCTCCAAGCGGAAACATTACGGCGTTTACGCCCCAAGGCAGCTAGACTGACCCCAGGTCAGCACAGGCCCGAGCTAAAACAAGTTAGGCTGCTAGTTCAAAATTATCCGCATTTCAGCAGCTGAAGGTCTGTGCAGTCTAACCGGTCAAACAACAGCGGCGATGAAGCTGAAGTGCCACCATAATAGATCAATCTGGAGTTAATAATTCTGCTTCAGTGTAGGAGTTTAAACCAGTCTGACATTATAACCAAGGGCTCAGAAAACCCAAAGGCTAGATGAGCCTCCTCGCTGTCGGAGGACTCCGGATTACATGTTCTGAAATGCATTTTACTGTCTTCTACATCTCTAGTGAAAGAATTAATGAAGGAAAAACTGTCTGAGCACATTTCCAAGAATTCCCATTTAAACAGAAAGAGTATAATCCTGAAAACCTTTTAAATGCATGCAAAGCGGAGGACAATCCAGCTATCCTCACAAATATATGGCAAACATATGGCAGCAGACTCGGAGATGCCAAGCCCCTCTCTCACGGCAGGTACGGCTCTCCCTTTCGACTTGGACACTGGCACAGAACCGGACATGAATAGTTTTGAGAATGAGGGCATCCCTCCATCAGACAGCCTGGCAGGGTTGCCACATCTCACAAATCTGGCATTACATGCCCTCATGCAAGAAATCTTACAGAAAATCTATATTATTCCATCATAAACCTAAAATGAGCTACAACCTGGGGCAGTTTGCAAACCCTGCAGACCATTTATAAGACAATAAAACTGTCACATACATGTAAAAGAGTGTGCATGTGTGTGCAGAATTGTCTCGAATTGAAAATCTCTCTCCAGCTAGCAAAGTTGGCAACCCTGGCCTGGGACCACAGTGAACAGGCGCCGGAGATGGAGGAACCTGTTTATCTGACGTAATTCCAGCAAACCCTGGAGCCCCGTTAAAGGTACAGAACCCACCAGCCGGAGTCCAGACACCCCAAAGAGGATCAAACCCCGCTCTATCCTCCAGCACCCTAACCCCGCATGCAGGTCATGCATTTTAGTCCCACATTCACGGTCCGCACACGCCCCTCCCCAGGAGACCCAAATGCACAAATATCAGCCGTAAACATGCGCCCCTTCCCCGCGGCCGGCTGGCGGAGCGGTCAGAGAGGGGGGGGGGCGGCGGCGGCGACCGCAGACGGAGCTAGAGTCGTGATACCCGGGCGTGGAGCACGACGAGCCGCCCGAACAGCTGTCGCCAGTCGGCGTCGGAGACACCAGTGCCTGCAGGCGGACAATGAGCA
This sequence comes from Paramormyrops kingsleyae, assembly GCF_048594095.1. Taxonomy (NCBI): domain Eukaryota; kingdom Metazoa; phylum Chordata; class Actinopteri; order Osteoglossiformes; family Mormyridae; genus Paramormyrops; species Paramormyrops kingsleyae. The sequence continues at coordinate 14,442,119 of NC_132798.1, forward strand.
TCAGCGGCCGCACGGGATGATCGGTGCGATCAGACTCCCGGGCCGTCCCGTCCGCCGAGCGGCCGCCTTACCTCCAGCGTCGATGCCGTGCTGACAAAGAGGTCCTCGCCGTCCTCCACCTCCCTAAGGTCGGCATGCCCTACGCTCCCCGCCGGTGGAGGATCCCTCTCCGCCGCCATCTTACTCCAGCAATAACAAGCCTGCGAAAAGGCAGGCTGGGAAGCGAGTCAGGATCCGGGCTGTCATGTGATCCGGCCCAGTGACCGGGTCTTGTGACGGGGGCCCTCCTGGCGGGGGAGGTACAGGCAGCCGAGAGTCGGGAGAGTATCTCAGTCCTACCGGTGTCGCTAACGAGGCGCTTCGGCTGCAGAGACAACTGCGCAGTTTGACTTTTCCCCGGAGATCTCGGCTTTTTCCTCAGTCTAATGCAGTTTATTTTTAATGGTAAAATAAGTTAAGGATTTCCCGCACCCAATCAGGATTTAACAGGGTGGTATGTGACACACCCGTCCTGTTTGAAAATAATCTAAAGAAAAACATTCGCCGCCAGCGAAAGCCATGCTGAGACCCCTTGTAATGTCCGCATGGATAACCGAGAAGCAAACTGTCCTTGCGTTGACATGCAAAGACACCTTCATCTACGGCTAAAGCTTGTAAGCTTACTGTAACGCATCATTATTATTGTTTCGCATCTATAATCACACAAAACATGACCACCTTGCTTGTTTCATAGAATTAATTTCAGGAAACTTTGGTTGGGTAAGCAAAGTTTGTTTTGAAGGCTTATTTCATTCAGAGCAGTTGGAGAACATTTCCACAGCAGACACTATATGTTCTGTGGGAAACCCATAATTCCCAGTACAAATTACATCTATATAGTTGCAAAATTCCGCCTCATATACGCAAACATATTCAAACATCACAATTACACATAGTATGTGAATGTTTACGGTCCCGATATAAGCATTTTGAACTATTTTATACCCAACTGTGAAATTATTGTACTTCTTTGCAAATCCCCTTAATGTTTCTGTTATGCAGCTGGCTGCTTGCTGGAGAGAATATAGGAGGTAATCCAGCATGTCTCCTCATGTCGGTTAGCTGGAGCTTTTACTGCCTGCTGTTGAAATTGCCATTTGGCTCAGTATCCTTTGGCTTCAGCTCGTGTCTGTGATGCTCCTGGGCATCAGTGTTCTTCTGGGTGGTCCAGTCAGACTCCACTTTGAGTGAATTTCTGTGCTCTGTTCTTTCAGTACTCTCGTGCTGATGGCTGTATTGGGTTTAGCTTAGCAGTCTCCTCCATGAACAGTGCTGCATTAATTAAAAGAATGAAAACAGTTTTAATATCTACTTGCGCATGTAAGAATGTGTTGTGTCTATATGTACTTGGATTTGAACCTGTACCATATTTTGAGAGACTAATTATTTTCTCCTCAATCTGTCTTGAGAGTCTTTCATTGACAGCAGAGTAGTTCTGTGTAAATGTTATTGCTGTACTCCAGCTCCTATTGTTCAGGTGGAGATGAAGGGTGAGCTTTTAGACCTTCATGCAAGAAAACCATTAAGACATTTAGGACGTACTGACATTGTACTATGCCCCTCCCCCACTGACCTGCACTCACATTGCTATCGTCTTCACCGTGCGGCCTTATTTGTGTTGAAGGAAACAGGAAGGAAAGCACGTCAGAATGGAATTCATCATTAATGTCCTAATTTTGTGGCTCGATGACAAACAGATTTATCATTTGTGCGACGCAGCAATTTTTATTGATTTGTGTTGCATTTATAAGAAGATGCTCCCTCATTTTATGAAATAACTGCGTTAAGTAGTGCCACTGTTCTGATTGTGACACATTCTGTTCAGGTGACATCACAGCACACATAAGGACGTCAATGTGCAAACAGGGGGCTGGAGATACATAGAAATGTATCATACTGAGCTTCTGGGGGTGGGGGGCATAGGTACCTGCCATGTGGCACCTTTAGGCTGTAAACACACAGGTGTGACTCCATTGGCTGACAGAGAGTCCCGACCTGCCATTCCTACCATGGGGTGGTCAGTCACCCGCAGTGATTCATTCTCCTGCCGGGATCCTGTCTATCGCCCTTCCTGATTAGCTCTGCTCTCGCTGACAGGCCAATCCCAGGCCTTGTTAGTCACCGGCAGACGGCTCCCACCGTCCACTCCTGTCTCACCTGGGCAGCTTTCCCCACAAACACATCACAGCAGCTAACAGCGTGTAAACCCTCTTCTCAAAGCTGCGGCACGGAGGATTGAGAAGGCACCGGGGAATAGTTTTTCTACACTCTCTTACATCCTCACTGGCCTGTGGGGCACTTGCTACAAGGCATGGCTATGCTGACCACTGTGCTATTTCTCAAGAGCAATTTAAGGAGTTGTCTCCAGCCCATATATCTCTCTCTCTCTCTGTCGTTATGTCCTTCTGTGGAAGCAAGGGATGAGAAAAAGAGACAACCCAACTATCACCCAGGGAATAAAAATATATGATGTGTTTAATTCTTCTGAAACACCTACAGGTCATCGCATTTTTCTGGCGGGTAAAGTTGCCGTTTTAGATTATTGTAGTCAGTGAGTGCAAAGAATTTACCTCCCTTTTGTAGTGACGTGAGTGTCCACATGACTCCTGTGACGGTATGTTTCCAGCAGTGACAAAGCTAAAAGGGTCAACCTTTTAGTGTCCTAAATGTGTCTGAGGTTGGGCTGGATGCATCGCACTTTCCAGGACTGACAATGATTGACAAAAACTTGTATCTGCAGAAATCTGCCCAAATAAACCATTCGCTGATGTAAGTCCGGTGATGAAACTCAAACCCACCAGCTGTGATCACAAAGGATACATCGCACTAACTATCGCTTAACCACATTTAATGGATTTTTAGAATTGCCACTGAAAATTGACAATGAAATTTGAACCATATTGAGTCAAACCTTCAAAAAAAGACCATTGTTACTGTTGAATATGAGCAGGTCACAGAGTTTTGCCTTTGGGCTCCGTTTGTTCGCCTCGCAGTGTGTGCACTGCATTCTGTGCCTCTGCCTTGTTGTAAGTTCTGTTCTGGAAGCGTGAGGAAAAGTGCACTGCGCTGACAGCACTGGGCTGACTGAAGGCTAGAAGGTGTGTTTTACGCTGGGGCCAGGTTTTCAAAACACAAAAAAACAAGACAGCTGAGCAGCGGTGTCCCAGACACGGTACTTGTCAAAGCGGTTCCGCTGGCGCTGTTTTTCAGCGTGAGCGGGCCGACACCATGTTAGTGAGCGAGAACCACGGTGCTGGCAGTGGGTTAGCGTGACTGACAGGCAGAAGGTCTTCGGGGGGGGGGTAAATCATCCCAGCGCTTGGTGATGGAAGGGCAGTGGTGTATCAGGATGTTTTTGGGCAGATTTACTCTTTCAGCTTTAAAGGTATCCCTGAACTGTACCGAAAAGCAACAACATAATTACCGGCTTCTCATCAGAAAACAGAATCAAAAGTTCAGAAGTAGAATTCATTTTAAAAAATGCAGCTTGACAGGAGTCCACTGAGTTTCCTGTTTTTACGCTGAATTTAGCAGACAGAGGAAACATGGCAGTGTTGATGAGAGAGAAAGTCAAGGGTATGTTACAGAAGCCTGGATCTGCTGTCCAGAGGCATCGTAGCTGAACCCCGGCCTGGAGCTGTGAGTCAGACGCCCGTTAGCCCTACGCCATGTGGATTATTCAATAGCTACACCAGCAGACTGCGTTTCCCTGCCAACCCCGTCTGCCTGTTAGTTAAGGTTCATCCATTTTATGTCCAATCACTTTATACAGCTACCATGTCAGTTAATGAGATCTGTATGCATGCAGATATTCCACCACTGCAAAAAGCAGGAGAAACATGCATAACATGGGGAGAACATGCACATAATCTACATACACAGAGCAGGTGCAGCATTCAAGCCCCCAACCCTGGAGAGGTTAGGCCACAGTGCCGCCCACTGATCCACCATACGAAAAGCGGCCTTATGTATTATAATGTCAGTGTTCATCTGTCTACCTGTCTGTAGATCTGCCTACAGGTCTATCTGTCTGTAGATCTGTTTATCTCTCTGTCTGCCTGCAGTTTTGTCTGTCTGCAAGTCTGTAGATCTGTTTACCTGTCTGTCTGCCTGTCTGTAGATGTCTACCTGTCTGTCTGCCTGTATGTAGATCCACTGACCTATCTGTCTGCCTGCATTTCTGTCTGTCTGTCTGTAGATCTGTGTACACATCTGTCTGCATATCTGTAGATCTGTCTATATATCTGCCTGTCTGTAGATCTCTCTACCTGCAGTTCTGTCTGTTTACCTGTCTGTTGAACCGTCTACCTCTCTACCTGCAGTTCTGTCTGTCAGTCTGAAAATCTGTCTGCCTGCTGCTCTCTGTCTGTGGGTCTGTCAGCCTGTCTGCAGTCCTGTCTGTCTGTAGATCTATCTACCTGTCTGTCTGCTGCTGCCTGCTTGCTGATCTGTCTACACGTCTGTCTACCTGTCTGTAGATCTGTTGACACATCTGCCTGCAGCTCTACCTGTCTGTCTGCAACTCTGCCTATCTGTAGATCTGTCTACACATGTGCCTGTCTGTAGATGCCTGTCTGCCTGCCTCTGCACAGAAACACTTCTGTCTTGTACAGAAACTGTAAGGATCTTCAAGTAACACATGTCAGTACTGAACAGTCTGTAATTCAGGCTGTCAAATAATTATGACAATTCTGATACAGCATTTATCTCCAAGGTTCTGAGGACTGAAAGCTTTCAAACAATATTCTCAACGGAGACCTGCATTCTGATTTTTCAATTTATGGGTCGGAAAGCTGGAACGTTTGCCTGCAGTGCTTATATCCATCCATGTGTTGGTAGGTGTGAGAACATACTGTATAAAGGAAAGTAGATCAGATATGAAGGCTATCTGTCAGATCTTATGGTGATGGTAGTGAGGAAGAGGAGTCAAGCAGGTGTGTGTTTTCAGTCGCTACCTCTTACATAGGGTCTCCTTTGTCCAGCAACTGCATTTTTGAAAATGTATAATTCAGGAATTCATTTTTAGATTCCAGAGGCCAAATTTGAATTTAAGTGCTAAGGCAGTATGACTTCCTAGAAATCTTGAACAACACAATTATGTTATTTTTAAATCAGAAGTGGTACAAATTACTTTTTCTAGGAGTATTGCTTATAATTATTCAGTAAAGTGAATTTAGCATGAGAGCTGCTTGTAAACTCTTCAAAACGGCATTGAAACCTGTGATTAAAAGAGATCATGCTGAAACATCAATGAACAAAGAACGACACAAAAGGAAAGATCAGATTCAGCAGCGATGAACCATGATGAGCAGAGATTATACTGGAGAACCAGCTTGTGTCGATATTTAGGCAACGGTTCAAAAGTGGGAAGTTTTGATAATGAAACTGACATATCGAATGCTCTCCTCGCAAAGACAGAAAGTTGGACACCTCTGAAAACAGATAGTAAAAAGGCTTTCTATGTGTTTGGCTATTTCTTCAAGGCTGATTGAACACCTTGAGTCAAACTGGTTTTGTCTTGGTGTTATACAAACCAAGCGTGAAAGCCATACATAAACTAAAATTACCGTTACAAGTTTAAATGTTCAAGTGTCAAGTAAAAAAAAACAAAACAATAAAAATAATAATAATTCCCACAGACACACTCGAAAATGCTGTGGAAAGCCCTCCCGGAACAGTGCCAGCTGTTATAACTGCAAAGGGGGACCAACTCCATACTGATGCCTATGGATTTAGAAAGGGGTGTCATACAAGTTTGTGTAGGTGCAATGGCCAGATGTTCCAGTACTTTTGTCTATATAGTGTACATTGGAAGAATAGGACAAGCAGAGTGCAATATAGGACAAACAGCAACAAAGACAAGACAGTGCAAGACAAAACAGCGCAATATAAGAATGAGTAAAGAAGTAAGTAAGAAATATGTGTAATGGGCATGAGGATGCAAGCAGAACACCCGTGGTTAATGACATGCAAGACAAGGCTAAACAAAGAGTGTTTTTGAAAAGGATAATTGAACCATGATGGCTAACTTCTCGACGTGGAAGGCCCAAACCGGGAAGGAAGTACTGCAGCCTTCAGGAACGTTACCTCGGGTACAGTTCTCAGGGCGGAGCAGTGTTCCCTGGCTGTTCATCCATTCTCGTATCTTAATAACGATAAAATATTAAATTACGTTTAATAAATGTGCTACGTGGCATAAGTGTGTCCTGCCACGCAGCAGGCTAATTAAATCCAAGTAAAATGCAAGGATTGTTCACGGTTACATTTTCCTCGGAATTCATTCCAAAAAACGTGATGGTTTTTAAATATAAAAAGCAGCTTGAAAGGCATATTTATGAAAACTATGGATGCGCCCTGCTGAGGTTTCATTGTATCATTATCATTTCCTGCACATGGGACTGTTTTGTGTGTGAATCTTTAATGTTTCTCTCACTGTTGGTGTAAAGTGTGAAATTACCTGAATCATTATTGTCTTCCATGATTTTTTTTTCCAGCTCGGGAGTAATGCTTACGGTATGTCTACCTGATTCTTTGACCCGCAGCTGAGCCGAGCTTTTAATATTGCTGTATTGCGCGCCTGAAGATCTCAGCTACGTATCTCAGAGCCCACGTAAAAAAAGAGAAGGATGGCAGAGGCCTGAGGATCAATTTTAACAGGCGCACACAGAAACTCCGCTCATTACGATGGGCCAAATGCGTGGCAAGAACAGCAGTGCTTAATGGAAGCATGGCTCATGTTCTTACGGACATATTGTCTGAGGGTACACTTAAATGCATTGAGTCCCCCCTCCCTTTCTAAAAGCCATATTGTCTTTTGTGTGTCAGCACCCCTTCAGCACCCTGGATTTTATCATGATTCACCATTTTACTTATCATTGTCAGATTCTCTCCTCTATGCCTGACTGAGTGAACACCGTACCCTGGCGCCCTGGCCCACAACTGGTTTATCCATTTTCCATCCACTATTTTTAGCAACCAGTTATTGAATTTGGGTGATCTGGATTGAAAATGGATAAGAGGGAGGGGTGTTCATCCCGCCGCACCCTTCATTTCTAATGGTTAAAAGTTACATGTTAAAGTCATGCCAACCCTTTAAAACAGAACGCTGAAAATCACTGCAAAAACACATCATTCTGTAAAGGAATCAATGTACTCTGATTGAAACTTTTAAATGGGGCTACTTCAGACATGCTGGTATTTAGCCTGTAATAAAGTTGTACTTTTTGTGTCTGTCGTGCAGTATTTTCTGTTCTTTGTCAGTAATTCACCCAGTAAATGTACGGGCGCCTATTAACCCAAGGTGCTCTTTGAGAAGGTATAATTCCAGAACATCAATGGCTCCCTCTGCTGGCAGATAGCGCACTGTCACCCTGACAGTACAAACCCAAAAAAGGAAATATTAATTTACTAAAAACTTCCCTTAAAAATAAGCACTAAAATAAAATCTCACTAAAATGAAGGCAGAAACGTACATCACTGTGTTAGCAACGGCATATACGCATGGCGCCGATGTTTTTTTTAAACATGGGTTTTAGTATCAGCTCAGCTACAGTTTATGTTTACAGGTAGTAAAGATTATGAACATGTATGTAAAAATACACAAGCTACAGGGGTGATTTTAATGTGTATGGGGGGATCCCAGCAGACACGCCGCAGGCTGCCGCTTAAGGCATGCACTGCCGTTTAAAAACCTGATGCATCGAAGTGTCGTCCGCTTTTTTTTTCCAAAGGTTGTATTCATCAGTATCCATCATCTTGCCCATTACATAAATTAATACGGTTGAAGGGGTAAATATTTGTCACGCGCTTGGCAGAAACCTTTTCTCATCCTTCACCGGGAGGAGTTTCCTCGTAGAGCCTTTCTCTGGCATTAACCGCTGTCATCCGCCAAACAGCAGAGCCCAGTGGTGTCAATTATATTTGATTGACTGAGTAAAGCGCACACAAATAAGCCAAAACAATGGACACAAAAATCCATACATGACTCCCCTTGTCAGATAGAGAGCTCGTCTCCTCCATTTTCATGCTGCATGCCGGCCTCCGCCGCTTAAGCGTCTCCCCTCTGAAGCTGCTCCGAGCGCCAATTAAAGCGGCCCCTTCCTTCTCCCCTGGCGGCCGCCCAGCCCGCCCGCTAAATGGCCCCTAATTTATGGCTTTGACTTAACGTTAAAGTAACAGCTCCAACAAGTAGCGCTCTTTCATGCTTACGGGGTCCAAGGCTGCTTGTGAAATTAATTTAGGAGGCGTCAACGCAAAATGTATGGGGGAATAAATCATTCAAGATATTTAATTCGCCTGGATTTCTTTCTAAAGAGTTGTCATGCTTGCTCGTGAACCCCGTTTTTACGGTGATCAGTTTTGTAAGTGTTAAACAACGATGTTTGGTGTGAAGGTGTAAAATGTTTAGAAGGTGATAGGCTAAATTAATCAAAAATCAGTGGGATCCTTAAAATGAAGATTATTTGTTCAGTCAAGTGGTGTCTTACTTAATGTAAACATTTGCCACTCTAGCATATTTAGTCTATTCATATAAATGGTGATAGATAGATAGATAGATAGATAGATAGATAGATAGATAGATAGATAGATAGATAGATAGGACAGACAACAGAGGATAATTCCTTGAATCCTAAGCTTAGCTCGCTGATATATTATTTGAATGCAATGAAAAAATATCAAAATGTAATTATTTTAATGAGACTGATTTATGTTAGAAAATATAAGGGAAAATAAAATATGTCATTTACATATGTATCAGTCATATTTTGGTATTTTGTAGAGTGACTTTTTCAGCCTCTGGGTCAGTATGTACTGGTTCAGTACCCTGGTCAGTATTCTGGCTTATTCTCCCAGGTAGAAACATTGCAGGTGATGCTCGTGCAGCACGATTATCAAATGGTGCTGCAGAGTTTCACCTGGATGGAGATCAGGGCTCTGGCCAGGCCGCCACAGGACCCTCACCCCTTTCCTCCACTCCAGTGTTACCCTGGCCATGTGTTTGGGATCATTGTCCTGCTGAAAGATGAACTTTCTCCCATATTTCCATTTTTGGCAGACTGAAGCCGGCGCTCTTCAGTATTTCCCTGCTATTTCGAATAACCAAGCTTCCTTTTATTTTATCCAGGTGCCCAATCTCTGCTGATGGAATGCAATCCCACGATGTGATGCTATCCCCACCGCACCTTGCTGTAGGTCTGCTGTTTTTGATGCGAGGGGACCGTTAGATTTTGAATGAAAAGTGATCACAAAATCACAGGCTCAAGGGCCCAGTGGAAGTATGACTATACTGCAGAGGGCAAGATTTGAAGCGTCGCCATTCTGATCACAGGTATGGAGACCTAACCCACTGAGCCATGCTCCAAACATCTCTTTTAAGAAATGGCTTCTCCGCTACAGGTCAGTATTATGCGGAGCTCATAGTGGGGTTGACTGGTGCACCTTCACTCTGCTGTCAGCAGCTACAGAGTGATTGTTGGCCTCTTAGTGGCTTCTGTCACAAGTGTCCTTCTCGTTTTGAGGGACATCCTTTCCTAGGCAACATCTGGGTGGCTTTTCAAAGTACCTTAAAAGGGTTAACACAGGTCTAAATGACGTGTGTGTGGGGGGGGGGGGACAGCATTCTGAGCTGCACCACGATCATGGTTCACATCATGTTCTGAGAGGTACATGACCAGAAGGGCTTCAGAAGGGCCTGTTCAGCTGCTGTAGGAAGAAAAATGTCAGCGAGGCAAAGTTCCCCCCTTGAAAGATATCTGGAGTCAGTCCCAGTGGCCATTCAGGACGTCCAATTCATAAAAGGAGCAAGGACCATGTTAACGGTTCTTACTAAATTAGAACATTGGATCACTATTCAAGGTACCAATCTACACCTTTTGAATGAAAAGCCTTGAGATGAAAGTAAGACGACGGCAGAGACCAAGGTCCCAGCATTAAACGACCTTGAACCACCTTACAGAGATCACACACATGGAATATAGAACATCTGTTCTGCAGGAGTGGCTCTTTATGGATCTTAATGTTAGATATTAGGGCTTTAACTTCAGGAAATTCCCCTTAATATGAAATCAGGCCAGTGTTGTATGGGCTATCAGGATTGTGCAATGGGGCAAATAAATTAAAACATTACACAGTTACTCTGTTTTGTTTCACCCACCGTCCTTGTAGTACTTTTATCCTCTTCCTTGGTTAACCAGTTAACCAGTAACTACACAACAGTTCACCTGTGTGATATCGGTCCCAGAGGGGTCTATAAAGACCCCCCTCTTAATTCATCTGTATGTCAACATGTTTCCAGATGCAAGTGCAACCCAAGCTGTGGACCACCCAAGGTGAGATTCAGATTTCCGGAACGAGCCTCCCAGTCAACTAAGGAGCTGTATGATGACACTGACAAAAGCCCTAGAAATCTCCGGAAAAATCAATGATTTTCACAGACCATGAAGTCTGATGCAGTTACTTTTGAGGTGCATCCCATTTAACCAGCCTTTCCTGGAATTATTTTAGATTCACTGCTGCTCCCTGTCTCTGTCAGATAAATGGAACAAGCAGAGTCTCATCAATACGCTGAAAAAAATACATCTCCAAACTAATAGGGCCAAGTCTGGGGTAACAGATTCCCAGTAAAAATCACATATAGGTTTCCTACTTAGACAAAAGTGATTCCACCGAAACTGCCGGCCAAGTCCACACTAAATAGGGTTTATTTCATTTTTACATGTATGACATACTTCAATATTTCCTATTTCTGCGGAGTGGATAAAGACCATATTCTAACCTCTCAGTGGACGATGGAAAACTAAAGACTAGAAACTAAATTTAGAGTGGATTTTAATATAAATATCAGATTTACTGCTATAAAAAGTTAGACGTTTCCTACTCAAGTCCAGAGACACATCTTCCAGTGATGTCACGGTTTCTTTTGGAAAACTCCACAGACAGCATGCGAAGCACAATTTCTTTCCTTTCCAGTCGCATGGAAAAAAAAACAAAACTGCCCTGGTATTGTGAGTGGGGTATAATTCTGCTTCTACCCCAGTGATGTCATACTTAAATGCATAAAACCCTATAAAACGGATGTTCCTGCATTGTGCCTCAGGATATTATCCTCCTTCCTGGTTTATTTATTCATTATGCTATATGAACTTAGCACCATCATACCCTGCTTTTGCTTTTGGGTCCCAGCAGACACTCATCAGTGGAGAATACAACTTAAAATAGGAGTCATTTTATTTTTAGTCTTAACTCTTTGTAGGTATCCTCCCTTGTCAACAGCTCCTTTAGAAATGTCATTTTCAAATCTGTTGACAGCTGCTCAAGAACAACCCGAGTTATTTTAACACTTGCTAATGGTTCCCACTGAATCCACAGACATGCCTGTAGGGCCTCCAGAGAAGGTCCCCCAGTGAGAAAATGGAAGCTTGCAGCTTCACAGTACAGACATCTTACAGCCAACTCCGCATCCCAAATTCAACTGAAGATCTCGTGGGGCCTCCTTGCATCATCCAACAGGTAAACCCGCTCTGACCATGTTTGGGCCTTCAGAAACCTCTTGTGGAGAGGTGGGTAGTTCAAGTCCAGAGAGGAAAGGCGCTTCTCCACGGCACCAAGAACCACACTTTTGGTACTATATTTTAGGAACTCTTGCTTTTCCACTGACTTCTGGTTGAGTACCAGTACCAAAAGATCCAGTACCGAAAGTGCCAAACCAGCTGGGGTTCTTCATTGGTACTTTGGGGTCAGACTTGAACCACTTTCCTTGTCAACTGGTTATGCAAATAGTCCGCCTCTAAACACAATACAAATGGTGCATTGAAAGCAGAAACGGAGAAAATATTGATAAACAAAGTAAAAAAAAAATATCAATTTAGTCATAAGAACATATACAACAAAAATATCCGGATGGCATGACAAGAAGTTAAAAAGAATTTAGTTGAATATACTAATACATAAGGGATATAGCGAGCTGTCCTAGCGATGTGATTTTGTTGTGATAAATATTGGAGTATTTATAAAACAAAAAAGGAGTTCATAAATTTCTCACAAGCCCATCTTCAAGTGATTTAAACAGCAAGGATGAAGATGATTATGATTGTCTTGGAGAACGCATGCAGCGCTCATGCAAAAGCAGCGGGGGTAAAACTTTGAACTGATTTTTCATCATATAAGAATCTAAAAAAGGAATAATTAAAATTGCAAAGCTTGCTAAGTTTTTTTTCCCTATGACAGAGTAACACAGTAAAAATATTTTTGCGAAAATTAACCTATAATGTCTGTATAGAAAAGAGAGCAAGAAAAAGCCTTATTTTAATATAGCTGACTAGCAATGTATGAATTCTATGTGCATAACATGCAATGTTGATATTAGTATTGCGCGTCGCCAAGCCATATAATATACTAGGTCATTTCTCGAATTCAGCACAAAATACCCGCCTCGCACTGTGATGTCATTCAGTGCCGGTACCGGTTTTTACGCCAGTGGAAAAACAACTCTTTAAAGTAGCATACTTTTGGTATTTTCTCGAAGAACCAAAAGTACGGTACCAGGTGTGGCGGAAAAACGCACTGAAAGTCCAGACCCAGATTTTGTTTCAACCAACCAGTTGAGTACTCTGGGATTCTTTATACTCGGTCTGGACTTTTGCTTTCTGGACCTGAATTACCCACCTCTGCTTTGGAGGGTCCACACTGAGACCAGGTTTTAGCACAGGTACCTGAGGAAGTCTGACAGGCCGACTGAACACTTTCACAAAGCGATCGTGGACAGAGGCTCCACACCGGGAATGTTTATGTATCCCAACCGTGTTTATTGGGATTCTTCATAAATTGAAACATTGATTAGCGTTGTTCCTTTATAAAAGATTAGAAAAGAAAACATTTAAAAATGTACAAACTGTCACAGGGTACGCGACCCCCTAACTTTGTCAGTCAGGTTTCTGGAGAACACGCATGCACAAAAAAAAACTGAGGAGCGGTGAACATGCCACCTGGTTGTGATCCACACGCCATTCATCCCTCTCAAGGCTTGTCCCACATCACTTTCTGCTGATGACTAGGTGAAGGAAATAACTTAGCAACAGTGTCACTATAACCGGCATTAAGAGTGGCATAAGGCAGGCCTGCTGGTATCTCACTGAAGTATCTACTGGAAGACCTCCGCGAATTCAAAGGAAATGCTCTCCTGGTGCATCCTTGGACAAAGGAGATGGTGCCGAGTGCCTGAAGACTGAGGCCACAGGTAAATATAAAATACAAAACAGTCCAAAAATATATATTTCACTAGGAAATTAGTGACCCCCAAAATAACTGAAATCTGGGTAAAAAGTAACAGTAGATAATGCAGGGTGGGGGCCGCAAGCACCTGGTCCATGAGTCTCCAGTTAGCCAGACGAGAAGCTGGGGTCGCCGTGCACTCAGACTCAGCCCTTCAGCTCTGGGGGGGGGGGGGGCTAAGGCAGCAGGGGAAATCCCCTAAGACCTGCCGTTGTTCGTTGTAAAGAAACAAAACACGCCTTTCGGCCTTTCACTAGGACAGTGTTTCCCAACCCGGTCCTCAGGGACCCCAGAACAGTCCACATTTTTGCTCCCTCCCAGCTCCCAGCACACCTGAACCAATCAACAGGGAGCTGGGTGGGAGCTAAAACGTGGACCCTCACGGGGGGCCTGAGGCCTGGTTTGAGATATACTGCACTAGCTGAATGCCTTGCCTGTGAAACAAAGTGTAGAAAGGCACGGTCTACACGGCACTGCTCTTGTTTTTGGACTTGGAGAGGCTGGCGGGATTGGCTTTAGCATCCGCCGCTGCCTTCCGGCCCGGCGAGCCCTGTGCCAACCCCAAACTGGGGTGCTTCGCTTGGGCAGTGCACTGGCCATTGCTGTTGTTGCTGTTTTGATTCCCACCAAGGGACTCCATGATGGAGCGGAAGGTCCCGAACGGCCGCTTCCACACCTCCCCCCCCTCGGAGCCGCCTGCGGTCCTGGCCCCGCCTCCTTTCTCATGGGTGCCCCTGGTTTCTGTGTCCTGTCCTCCCTTGTGGGCGAGCGACTCGTCGAATGTCACCCTGAGTTTGGGGGTCTGGGAGGGCTTCCTCCGGGAGGACGGTGACTTCAGCGCACTCTTGGGGCTGGTGGTGGCCTTCTGCATGTCGGCATGCTCGTGGCCGTCCCCTGGCGTCTCTGGCTTGGTCTCGCGGTCGTGGTCGCTGCCATCCGAGGTGGGCGAGGGGTTGTACCCATCCATGGACTTGGAGGCACCGTGGACGAAGGAGAGCTTGCGCTCGGCCGCAGAGCCGTTCCGTTTGGCCAGGAAGGAGGCTTCATCGCTCTCGGCAAGGGCCAACTGGCGGGGCCTCTCGGCACGGCCGGCTGCTACGCCCTGCTTCTGCTCCTCTGCCGGATACGCATCCGAGTCCGACTCGCTGAGCGAGCGCTGCATCAGCTGCTTGAGCCTGGCCAGCTTGAGCTCCCGCCGGCCAGCCGGCCCCGCCCCTGGCCCCGCCCCTGCTCCCGGCCCCGCCCCTGGCCTGCGCGGCTCGCGGAACTCCAGCGTCAGCCTCCCCTGGCTGCACACCTTCTCGGCGATCTCCTTCCCCAGGAGTTGCCGCAACACCACATCCGAGTCGACGTCGCGCTGCCGTACAATGCACTGGCCCCCGTTGGCTGCCGCTTCTGCTGTCAGGGTCATCTCCGGCCACGGCACCATGGACGGGATGAACCAGCTGGGGAAAGAGGGAGAGCGGTCCAGCCGCTGGTCACATAATGTCATCAATGTCATGTACAAACAGAAACGGGAGACCAAAGCAAAGGGGAGACCCTTCTGATTGGAGAAGGAGCAGGGGCACTGAGCCAGAGTCCAGAACAGCAGACCTGGGGGAGCGGGTCGGGGAGCCGTCACGATGTGGTGAGTCCAGCAGCTGCTGGACCTGGTTCTGGAGGGTCACTCTTTCAGAAGTTTGCCTGCAATCACAGATGGCACCGTCAGGGGAGGGGCATTCAGGACTGGCTCACGAGGGTCAGCAAACTGGGCCACAGGGGCCAGTGTGTATGCGGCGGTGGGGGGCGGGGGCTGTCAGTCTATAGCTTATGCTTCAAACCTCCCTACTTGATTAGCACAATTAATTCAATATAAATGCCGCATCATAGTTCGTTGCAAATGGCAAATACAAATGAAATGTTCTGTGTTAACAAGATTACTTTGGCTGCATTTCATTTAATCGTTTAAGAACCATTTATCCTGGTCAGGGCTACAAGGGGGTTTGGAGGCCAGTGCATCTCAGGGCACCATGGGCTATTCAGAGACGCCAGCTCGCCTACACTACGTGGGGAGAACGTGCAACCTCGAGATGGAGCAGAGGTGTGAGGCCACAGCGCCACCTACTGAGCCACCGTGGCTTAGTCTTAGCGATGTCTCAGGCTAATCTGACGAGCGTGCCAATAGCAGAAGGACGATGTAATTTCTCTCAGTGTCGTCTAACTGCAGCATCAAACATTTTATTCCCAGCTGAGTGGCAGTGCTGCCCATTGCAGGTGCTGAGGCATAAATATTGTTAAATTTCTTTTTGTTGAAATGCCCTGTTTTCAGCAGCCACACAATGCTGGCAGTGATACAGTTTCCACAGGAAATGCGAGGCTTCACCGCCCTGTTTCATTTTGTTATGGACGTGTGAAGCCAGATGAAGCAGATTTGGGTTTCATAAAAGCCTTTGTTTATTTGATTTACCACCTTTTTTAGCTGATCTTGTAAGCACTTTGCAGACCAAGTGCATGCATTCATGGTCTTATTTTTCAGAGAAATATGAAATTAAGAAGCATACAACATAAGGCATTAGAACACACTGGATGGGATTCCAGTTTATTGGAGGGCACATACACATACAGTCAGACATTATGGGCCATTTGAAGACACCAATTACCCTATGCATGTCTTTGGATAAACCACATAACAGGTCCAGAAAGCAAAAATCCTGACCGAGATTTTGCTTCAACCAACCAGTTGAGTACTCTGTGACTGTGAGTCTTTATACTCAACTGGTTGGTTGAAACAAAATCTTGGTGGGGATTTTTACTTTCTGGATCTGAACTATCCACCTCTGATTTCCACACCAAAACAATGGAGGCAAGATTCAAACCCCTGACCACAGTAAAGCAACAGTGCTACTCATTAAGTCACCATGCAGTTTATACAATGAAAAACATTTATTTCCATTACTTATCTAGCTGAGTAATAGGTACATGTCAGCCTGTGACGCATGACCACAGAAGAACAGAGACAAACAGACGACTCACTCATTGATCTGCTTGGTCAGCTTGACCACCTGGGAAGCCAGTGACATGCAGGTCTCCACCACCACCAGGTACCGTGAGCAGGTGGTGTGACCCTGCCGCTCGGCAGTCTGGGAAGGCCGCTCTCCCTGCTGGTTCTGCACTGTAACATTTGAGCCATACTCCACGAGGGTCTGGAAGATAACCACCAGATCTTCTGTGAGCCCACCTGTGCCTTTGACATACACACCACTCATAAAATCACCAAGAGGATTATTAAATTATACGGCGTTTCTGCAGGTTTCAAAAAGTTATATTCAAGACTTTTTTCAGAAAATTAAAACCTTTTTAAGACCTATTTCATATCCATAGTGGCAAAAAGGTATGAAGGATACAAAGGAAAATCAGAGTCCCAGAATTATTTAAAGTAAATTAATTTATTCACATTCAACGTGAACTTACAGATTTATTTATTTATTTATTTGTTTGTTTATTGATAAGAGGAGACGCCACATTAGCCCACACATCACATAGTGACACACCAGCTAGGTGTCCATCAGTAAAACTCTGACCAGGCTACACAGTTTGTAGCTAATGGCTAGAAGGTAGTGCTTGTTGTCTCCATGTTGGTTCTATTCTGTAGTTTTGTGAAAGCATGATCGATACAAAATTTTCCCCAAAACATTTAAAAGCGAGACTTAAGTTAATGCAACTTTATAAATGCATAGTGGTCCCCCATATCCGTGGGTGATACGCTCCAAGACAATGGATACCTGTAACCGAAGATAACAGAGAACCATCTGCTGATCCCATATTTAACGTGATTTTCATGTACATAGATTTTGTTAATTGATAAATCACACACATTACTTTTTATTTCAGAGGTTTATTCTATTTTGTACCTAGTTCAGACATCTTATTCTAGTGTTGATATTTTATCTATTTATTGTTTAGTAGCCACGCTGTACACAATGAGTCCTGAGAAACTGTGTTTCGTTCTTATCATGTCAAGTGGTTTGAATGACAATGAAGCAAATTCTGATTATTCTGATTCTGCTGAGTAAGACATTACCAACATTAAATACAGTAACAATAAAATACACTGTACATTATAATATAGTTCTTCACAGTGCAGCACTCACTCGAAACAAAGGGATTCTGACGTTTTAGCCTAATTCTCAAGAGACAATATAGAAATGAAAAACTCAAATCAGGTATTTTTTTTATTTTTTATCATGAACCTGTTCATAACCTACAATAGAAAAAAATGTGCTTAAAAATATCTTGGCCTATCATGGGTACTCACCACTCACCAACCTGTACTCGCTTGGCGTGCGATTTTAAACTTATGAACCGCTCTGTAATTTTTACACTTTTTTTTCAGACCGCAGTAAACCGCAGATGATTTAATAATCCGATCAAATTTTCAGACCTGTCAAAATCGTATTTAAGACATTTTAAGGCCTAAAATTCACATTATTGGATTTTAGACGTTTTACAAAATTTTACAGACTCACTGAAGCCCTGTTATAAGAAATTATAGGGTCATATTATATTAGAAGTCTATGTTAGATGCTGATCCCTATTAGACTGACAGATCAAGTACCAAAACGTTTTGGCTGGACATATAATTAAAGTGTACTAAAATCAATGCCAATTATAAGCAACTACTGTCAGAGTAAATCAAACTACTGCAACAAATCTGTAGGATCTCAGATCATTGAGACTTCTTCTCCAATGAACCCCTTTAATTTATTAATTAGCATAATCATCCTTGTTCATTTGCTACGCGTGCTAGCTGTCTGTGACCAACACCAATGAAAAACCATTTCGCAATTTGCTCTGAAAAGGCATTGATATAATACCCAGACTGAACTGAAACAACCATTTAACCAAGTAGAATGGCCTGAGAACGTAACTTCACATACATATGGCTCTCTGTGAATTGGAGACCCTTGTTAAATTGCGCGTGAAATGACAGAACTGAAGTTGCAGGATCTTGCCAAAAGATGGCGCTGTTGGATCTGTTCCCCGAGTGTTTCTTTGCTGGTTCTTAACTTCACTGTGTTTTTCCCCTCTCTATGATCATATTCCATTGGCACTGTGCTGGCAGCTGAGGATGCCCACTGCCACAGCAAGAACCTCGGGTTGAAGGCAGAGCAGGGGGCCATACCTGGATGCAGCCCAGGTGTCCATACTGGGCTGCCACATGCACTGCACTGTTTCCCTGCTGGTCCAGCTCGTCCAGGGAGATTGCCTGCTCCTGCATGAACTGCAGCAGCCACAGGAGAATCTTTTCCTGAGGGGGACACAAGGTTGGATAACTGGCAGCGACGGGTTTGTCTGGGTGATGACCTGCGTCAGTAGCCACGCCTTGTGCTCTGGTTTCACACAGTGCTGTCTGTCACACTCAGAACCAGCACCTCGTGGAGTTTGCCAAACAAACAAACCACACATAAATGAAACGAATGCAGGAAAAGCAGGCAGGGCCCACAGGGAGTAAAACGAAAACAAACAAACAGACCTGCAAACCATCGTTATTTATACTGAGAATGCAGCAGCATCCAGTCATTTCACAAGGCCAGTATCTTCAGTGTATTTTCAGTGCCGCAGTCTCAGGGCCTGTGTGCACCCTGCAGTTAATGGCCAACTGCAGGGCACTGCTCCAGAAAACTCCTTTGTTGTGTATTTGTTTATTTGATCGGGACCAATGTGTCACTTTCTACAGTTTAAACGTTTCATAAACCTAATGATCCTTTAGTGCAGCCTTTCCCATTGTTGGCCCCTGAGACCCATCGACAGTCCACATTTTTGCAGCCTGGCAGAGAGCTCGGAGGGAGCAAAAACATGGACCAGCTGTGGGTCCCTGGGGAACGGGTTGGGAAACACTGCTTTAGTGAAATGATCACCAGCAGTCATGAGCCTGAGACCCGACCTCAACACCAACAGGCTTACCTGGCCGTAACGTGCGGCATAGTGGATCAGGCTGGGGTGGTCCCGGCTACAGCTGAGCTCAGCGATGGCTTCCGTTTCGCTCACCATCCAGCGCACACACTCCAGATGTCCGTTCTATAGGAAGTTAACCGTTAGCCAAAATTTACAAGGCGCCACAACAGCTGCCTACTGGGTAGGACACCCAGACTCCCCCCACTGTGCCTTGTACCCTTTGGCGCCACCTTGCACTGAACTGACTGGCTACTTTTCATTCAGGCTCCACCCATAAAACTGACCCCACACTCTCTTTAGCTACATCGCACATAAGCCCCACCTCCTTGGCTGACTCCTCCCAACCCATTTGGCTACCTTGATGCCAAGGCCAGCTGGTGTGAGCTGTTCACTGTTGCGCTCACTCAGACAGTCCTCCCCCATGAGCGAGGTCAGGTGTTGCAGGCACTCCGCGTGGCCCCGTGAAGCGGAGATGTGCAGCAGGTTGTTCCCCTCCTCGTCCCGAATGAGCTCCAGGTTATCAGCTGCCAGATGAGGCTGCGGTGCACATGAGGGAATAAAACAACCAGGTACAATCAGGTACCTTATACTTGCACTTATTCACAATCTACAGCTACCCAAAGTGGACCCAATAAAACCACATTAAAGACCTGCTAGAACCACTGGACTGGTGACCAGGTGGTTAAACTGACCAGAAGAGAGATCTGTCCTCCTCGGATGATGCTGATGATGTTCTGGGCCTTTTTGGCATCTTCGTCGCACTCTCCATGAGCCCTGGGGCTGCCCCAGGCACCGCCGCAGTCCGGCAGGGGGAACATCTTAGGCTGACTGCCAGGCACCACGGGTGCTGGCTTGTGTGCTCTGGGTTCCAGGTAGGTCCGGCTAGGCAAGAGCTTCTCCAGCTCGGAGGTGGCGGTGCTCAGCTGGGAGTGGTTGTGCCGAGCTACAGACTGCCGGAGGTGCTCAGGCTCCATGGACTTGGACTTGCGCATCTCTGGACACTTGACAGGCGACAGCACGCAGTATGGGGGCATGAACCCTAAGGTCTCTGAATGTGGTAGGGTAGCGGCTCTACATGCTTGATTTCGGTCGCTGGTCACTGGTGTCCTCTTCTCCGGGGTGACCCTGGGAAGGGTTCCCATTTGCTGGCTGGATTTGATGTAAGGCACGTCCAGGATCTCATCCATGTCCAGGTCATAGTGCTCCAGCTCCCCAAATAGTTCCTCCCCTCCCACGTTCTTGCCCTTGAACCCTTGCTCATCCACTCGGGACACGTTCGCCTGGGACGCCTTGTCAGGGCTATCTTCCTTGCCG
This sequence comes from Paramormyrops kingsleyae, assembly GCF_048594095.1. Taxonomy (NCBI): domain Eukaryota; kingdom Metazoa; phylum Chordata; class Actinopteri; order Osteoglossiformes; family Mormyridae; genus Paramormyrops; species Paramormyrops kingsleyae. Next base: position 14,462,675 of record NC_132798.1, read on the forward strand.
CCATCTTCACTCTGACCCTTGCAGTCCGTCTCTGTGTCGGGGACTTCCGGCTGGTGCTTGAGAGGGGACACTCGTTTGACGGGTCGAAACTTGCTGTGCACGTCGGCAATGCCTGTGGGTTTGATTCCATTCCCACCGTGTGAGTTGATCCCACGACTCCAGTTTATGGCCGGAACTGAAAAAAATCACATCAGGCAAAATCGGTGATCCATAAGTATAGTAGTCAGGTTATTTGCATATTCTACATGGAAGGTATTATGGTGAAAAACAATTGTGGTGTACGACTGATATCCTTGCCTTGTCTTTCTTCGCTCTGAGACTCGCCTCTACGACAAAGCTCAGGAATATTCTTCAGAGACGTCACAGAATACTGCAAGGAAAAAAGTGATTTACCGTCTAGGTCAAACCGAACCTGGCAAGCTTTACAAACTCACAGATGTTCTTCAGAAATGTCACAGAACACTGCAAGGGAAAAAACGATTTTTCACCCAGGTCAAACTCAACACTGCAAGCCTGACAAACTCACGCAAGTCAATAAACCAGATGCCCTCACAACCCACTTCCTGCATTTTATACACAATCACTTCCATTTAACTACATGGTCCAAAGGATCAAACCCCATCCAAGATGCCTGGACTTGTATTTCAAGCCTGGAGTTGTAATTCAAGCCTTTATTAAATCCCTCATGGAACCTGAATACAGTTATTTATTCATGCAGAGGCCTCACGTTAAACCCCGATCTCCCTCTATCTAATTGCTGCTTGTGCTCCTTTCAACACGAGGTTCTCTTCCACTCACCGCTAGGTCATCAGTGAAGTCGATCTCATCCAGATCCAGGTATTCAGGGGCGTCCATCCTCTGCCAGCATAATGGCCCGCAAGGTCCTAAGGAGACACAGTCCTGGGTGAGCACAAGCCCACGGCTTGAAGAGAGTCATTTCCGAGCATCTTTGAGAAGGCCTGCCTGAACAAAAGCGAGGCTCGATACACAAGGGTCACCGTCGCACACTGTGAAATCACACTCTGGATAAAACCACCTGCTGAAGACAGAAGGGCTTCTTCCTTTCTGTACAGTCCTGAATTTTGAGGGAAACAGATGTGCGGATTCTGCATTAGTCACTTAAAACATGGTTTTAAAGGCTGAGTTTAAACACAACATTAATAAGGCAGAATCTAAACATGAAGGAAACGCCTTGGGCCTGTAACTATGCGCTACTCTGAGCTTTTTATTACAGCCAATAAATGAGGCCATTTCCTTTTTTTGTAGTCGCAGCGGTGTGGTTGACACGCCCCAAAAGCCTGCAGTCTTTTCCGTCGTCTTCTTATTGCAGCATTATTCAGCTGCTTAGGGAAGACTTTTATTCATGGTGATTTACACAGTTTCAAACCTTAGGCATGTATACAGATGGCGATTTCACCCAAGCTAGCAAGATTAAGTACCTTCTCAAAGGGTACAACAGCTGGCTTCTCTTGGGAACCTTTTGATAAGATACAGAGCCCTGAGCACTATAAGACTGGTAGCTGGTGGAAGGAATGTTTTCTTGGCAATGAGGATAATTCTAAGCTGGGAACATCATTACATTCTATGCCATCAATTGGCACAGCATTATCTGCCGTCAGCCAAGCATAAGCTACACCAACCTGGCCGGGTGGTACTGGAACAGAGGCGATCGAGTGGACCCAGAGCCGGTCTCCTTGAGGATTATATTTTTCCACAGAACCGCTAACTGCTAGATAAGTTAGCAGGAACCAGACCGCCTGCTTCAGACTAACGGGATCACAAATCAATTCAAACTCACACAAGCTTCACCTTGTTCAGCTTTAATATCCCAATCTCGAATTTCTCCAAAAAAAATATGATGTGTGCACATTGTCTGCAAAGTTTTTATGAGACCAGCTAAAAGAAAAGCTGGAATATCACAAACAAACACAAGCTTTTTTAAACCCAAATTTGCTTCATTTGGCTTCACACGTCCATAAAAAAATGAAACAGGGCGGTGAAGCCACGCATTTCCTGTGGAAACTGTATCACTGCCAGCATTGTGTGGCTGCTGAAAACAGGGCATTTCAACAAAAAGAAATTTAACAATATTTATGCCTCAGCACCTGCAATGGGCAGCACTGCCACTCAGCTGGGAATAAAAAGTTTGACGCTACAGTTGGATGAGACTGAGAAAATTGACAGGCGTCCATCTGCTATCAACATGCTCCTCAGGTTAGGCAGAGAAATCCCTAAAACTAGGCCACGGTGGCTCAGTAGGTGGCGCTGTGGCCTCACAACTCTGCTCCATCTTGAGTTTGCATGTTCTCCCAGTGTAGTGTAGGCTAGCTGGTATCTCTGAATTGCCCATGGTGTCCTGTAATATACTGGCATCCTGTCCCGAGTCTTGTGCCCTATTATGCCTGGAATACCGGAATAACTTCCAAGTCCCCCAGTGACCCTGCCCAGGACAAGAGGTCAGAAGAAGGGTGGATGGATGAATTCAATGTGCCCACTGCAATGACATAGATCACGTTGGATTTATGGGCAAAGGCTTTGGGCACACACAAAACAAAAAAAAAGCACAAGTGAAACACTGCAGTGACAGATTAGGGCCCTAACCCTATATAATGCTATACGCACATGCAGATATGTCCTGACATGGTGTCATGTCTATCCCTCATTGTACTGACGAGATGCTTCTTATTACACACCATGAAATTCTGATATACACTCTGTGTAACGTGTCAAGTGTGTGCTGTGTCCCATACAAACTAAATACCAGCAAGGGAGCCATTGTCACGTGTGTGTGTCTTTTTTCCCATAATTCACTTCATCCTTTAAAAATAAGTCCTGGTTTCACTGTCCAACAAAAATTAAACATGTATGCTTTCTTTTTTAGCTCCATTTTAGTGTAGAAGTACCTTGCACTTAATCTGGCTTAAATGGAAATCCAGACTGGTGGTGTCCTCTAGTTAATCTGGTTTAAATGGACAGCACCACAAGAGGTTTACTGCAGTTCACAGAGTTTACATGAATATCCACTCAAGGGGAAACTGCAGTTTAATTTATATGAAATTAATATCCCTGTTACAATGACTAGCTAGTTAACTACACATCCACTAGTTGGTTAACATTTTCAGGTGAGAAATGGCGTTTCCAAAATGGAATATGAAACCTCATTAATCAACACCGCGACCAGACAGTAGTAACTGGACAAGTATTACATTAATTAATTAATTATATAAGCGTGTAATCCTATAACAGACCACAAAATAGACAGTATGGGCGGACAGAGGATGCAATTTACAGCATCATGTATATTCATTTTCGCATATCTGGATACGCACTGCGAATATATAGCATGTATGTATTACACATGTTATATATAAAGTGTGATATACAGAAATACTGCGCTTTATAATATGCGTAGATTTGTGGTGTGTAATATACAGAGACGTGTACTGTACAATAGGCGGAGATCTGTAGTGCAGAATATAGCCCACTGTATATATTCCCTTTTTCTGTCACTGCATTTACTAGCGGTCCAGATGTCCGATACAGCGCTAGCCGAACCCGGGCGATATATTGCTGCACTAGTTAAGCAGCTGGTTAAGGTTAGTTTAACATGCCGAGAGATCAAAAGGAAAGCCGACGGAGACGCAGCCGGGCCTGTGAATACCCCCCACCCCCATCCTTTTTTTAAAGCCCCGTTTCCCAGTAATACTCATAACAGTATAAATGATAATAATAATGGTATTAAGGACGCCGAAATCCCCATCAGCCCCGGCAATAAGGATAATGATGGAGATGGTAGTGAAAAGCGGCCGTGCCCCGGCGGGATGGCCGATCCCCTGCCCGGTGCCTTTGTCTCACCGCTGCCCGTTATCTCAAGAACGGCGCCCGTTTTATTCCTTACAAAAAGCGGAATAAAGCCGCTCCGGCGGCCAAAAGAGCGAAAGCGACTCCGGGCCGGCTTTACCTGCGGTGAAACGCCGATAGTCCGGGTCCCAAGGCGGCCGATGTGCGCCCCCGACGCTGGGCTGGGAGAGTACGGCTCGGTCCCAGTCCGTCCGACCGGAAATCCAGCTGCCGGGACCGCGGTCCGGGAGAGGGTGGGAGAGCGGCGCAGTCAGCTTCCCTACGCCAGTCACCCTGTCGGCCGCTCTAATCTGCGCACCGAGAAAGCGAAACCAGCGCAAAGGCGGCCAGCACACCGTAACGCAAAGTCAGGCAGGCACACAGGCGATTTCCCCCCCTAAATGACATCCCCAGAGCTCAGACTAATCCAGCGTAACCAGTCTATATATATCCTACTTAAGTGCCGCTCTCCATGTTCAAAGTGAGCTATTGCTTTAGGAAAGGGATGTTCAGCCAAGCGTATATGCTTATTAACAGATAACTTGTGTTTTTGGGCTGGTAATCTCACATACTCAGAATCATCCTTCAATTCACCGGCCAAGCCCGACAACTGTGATTTTCACGCAACAGGGAATGCTAAGGCACTTGGCGGTGGGATGATGTTTGATTCTCCTGCGCAGGAATGAGAAGAGGTGCCCGGGCTGGTAAATGCCAAGAGCATTCCCACTTTACGAGTTAAGCATAATATTAACGCATTAAGAGCCAGGTCTGAAAATTTTTCCTTTAAACCTACCCCTACAGTGAGTTTGGAATTAAGTAGGGCTACAGTCAGAGCAAGCACACAGAGCCCCTTAAGTTTCTCAAACCAAATAGGCCTAACATAATTGCACTGTAACACCCAGAGACCCTGAACAGGACAAGCGGTTTCAGAAAATGGATGAATGGATGTACAGTAACATTTCAAATGGATTTCTAATTTATGGAAATCAAAATCAAAAAAGTGTCACTACTGATCTGGGTATTCCAGGTGCAGGAAAGATCACCAGAATGCCTCTTGAAATGCTCAGAATTCTGAGTCCTCAGTAACTTAATGTATCCTGTCCGTCCACATTTGTCTATAGCGGATTGTTTATCACTTGTTTACTGTTTTTTATTACCGTTTTTATAGTCTTACATTTATAGGCACTTGTCTGAAGGATGCATGTAAATAAAAATTTTATTGTACTCTGCACACATAACAATAAAACTTTGAAACTTGATATTAGAGGTCTCCTTATATCTTGTTGATTTTGAGGTAGAAAACTCAAGTGTGCCCCCTACCGATGTAAATGAAACAGTATCATGAGCTTGAATGAGGCCTGATAGCTGAAACCTGGTACATCCAAGTGGAAACAAACACATTTGCTACTTTAGAAACTGAATGCAAACTAAATGCAAAATCAGTTTGTTTCATTCTAAGAAGTGAATGACTCAGTGTTTTATTTGGAAAGGTATCTATGTGGCATTTAATGGTTAAATGTGTGGGATTCTGAGCCACATCGTATACAAGTAAAAGGAGTAAAGAATAATGAACAAAAGATACAAAGTAAACTAGGCCACCTACTGCTACTAAGTCAGACCAAGACTCCTTTCGTAATTAAGCACACAGAGAAAATGCATTCATGAGATTGTAAAGATGTATAATTATCACTGCATATTTATCTGAACACATTTCGAACCAGTGACAGGCGTGAAGCATCCACGTGACACATTACTGGTAGTTTCCATTTTTCTGGCTGGTAATGGCTGAGCTCTGATTCATGTGTTACCTTGGTCACCTAAAGCCAAAAGCAGAAGCGATATATAATCTGACCATGCTGGAGGGTGTGACAGGTGCCACACGGAGAGTTGGCAATCAGGACAGATAATGCAGATTTCTCCCCAATGTACCCAAGTACCTGTGACCACTCCTGACAGAGTATTTAGACAGAAATATACACATCAGCCTCCATTTTACCCTGGCGCTGGACAGCCATCCTGTATAGAGTACACATTTCTCTTTGTTCATTTGACCTTTGTAACACCACAGGTCATATAAAAACTGATACTGTAGTGTAGTGAATTGTTATGGGACTGGCACACCTGATTGGGCCACCCACACTATGATTTCTGCCTCCGCTATTTGGTCTAAATAACCACTAAGCGAATAAAAACAAATTACTGTAGGTGACATACAGATATAAGGAACACAAGTTGAGAGATTGTTTCAAGTTTACTCAGTTTTTCCTAACAGATTGAGATACACAGTAATATATTCAAATGAAGAAAAAGGATCAGTAAGAATGTGGACATAAGACACATTAACATACCATCACGTCCCTCCACTGTGAAATTCACAATCAGCACTATGATAATATTAACATAATACATATTGCGTTGATATGGCTCCAATATTCTACAGCTAACCCTTATTTCTAACTATACAGCCTAAATATGAGGACGATCTACACTATATGCCAATGACTCTGCTCATACCTCTTTTAAAGCGACAATGTACCACAAAATAATGTTTTTACAATTTACCTGACAGAGGAAATCAGTGACTGTGTTACACGTCTACAGATACCTATATGCTGCTAGCGGTCTACAAGCTAAGGATAAAAGAAAGCAGAAAACAGGAAATTTGACTATACAGAGGCTGGAAGTTTCCCCCGGGGTATGACCCCCGTCTCCCCTCACGCCGGCATCCTCATGTTTAGCGGGACAAGCAGAGTCTGGCCCTCCATCCTCCAAGACCAGATTTCAGAGCGTGGTTCACATTTTAGTACCTGAAAGATAAAGAGGACACATCAGAAAGCAGAGGACTGTTCCTGACTGGTCACATGCTCAGCAGACTCAAAACACATGGTAAAGCACTAAGCATATTTGTTCTGAAAGCGAAAGATAAATTAGCTCAATTAGGGCTCCAATTCACCCGGCTGAGCACGAATACATCACATATGAGAGAAAGGCTGATTCATTAAGAACGTCGAATGACGGACTTCGGAGAACTGAGCTCTGTTCTCCGTATATGTGTTGATCACAGCAGGTCAGGGTGGCAGAGGGTAAAGTCATGTGACACAGAGCAGATACTGAGACGGGAGGTGGGGGGATAGAAAGGGACACATGGGAAGGTAGAAAAGGCTCACGGGGAGACGTGACATCCTGAGGTACTGGCATAATTGCCCGTGTAGTAGACCTCGCAGCGCACAACGTTGTTGGAGAAGTCCGACTCCGGGACTTGGAACTCAGGATTGGCTGTGATCTGTAACAGAAGCGGATATGAGGGCAGACTGCCAATCAGCATGTAACCACTTACTCTGGTAGGGGCCATGATGTCATTTATAAGATTTGGAAATATTTTTAAGCTCAGGAAGCAACCCACTTGCCTTATGTAGGGTCATGGGGGTTCAGAGCCAATCCCACAATAACAGGTACCAATAACAATTTGGTAACTCCAATTCTCCTAATCATGTTTTTGAACTGTAGGAGGAAACCCCATGGCAGCACAGGAGTACATGCAAACTCCACACACATGGAGCCATGGCAGAAACTCGAACCCTGAGGCATTAGTGCTAACTGCCATGCCACCCTGATGAGAATAAAAGACATTTATATGTAAAATCCAAAGGCATTTTGATTGTTTCATATTGTGAAGAGATGGAAGGGTTTAAAACTGCCCATGTTCTACAAATTTTACACACTACATAACTCAAGGTGTAAGTGTGTGAGTATATGTAGTATGTGACACACAACAGTGTGAATGGGACCAATGGCCACTGATATTGTGTCAAGACAGTGTAAGGAAGCAGGTGCCTGTGTAACGACGGCTCGTCTGACGGTGCGTGTTGGTCCTTATTTACAAAGGGCCACACTTTCGGCAAGTACGACGAGAACAGGCTGTTTGTACAGGTGACTGGCCTTGAGGATGTAGGTCCCAGGCTTCACGTCTGTGATGTCGATCCACTGACAGTCGATGTCTGCGTTGTAGGTGTCGTAACATCCAGGGCTGAGGCCCTTTAAAGACACAACAACCAATCAGTGAGGGACATGTCAGCTGACCTGGAATCACATGGTGGCCACAGGAACTAGGAGCGTCGTGCATGCAATGCGTCAGACTCTGACACTTTGTCATCTGCGTTCACTACAGATTCATATTCAGTATAACTTCACATTGATTTCTATGTCTTTATGTAGCCAGCTGGTTACTGAGTTTGTCATAAACATTGGTTACCGGTTCAGTCTCGTATCAAATTCAAAATATTGCTTCTCACTTATAAAGCTCTGCATAACCTTGCTCCTTGCTACCTCAGTGAACTCTTGACTCCCCACTAACCCTCTCGCTCTCAGATCCTCTAATAATAATCTCCTTGCTGTTTCACGCACTACACTATCCACCATGAGGATCTGAGGTCCTTCAGAACCATGGCCCCCAGACTATGGAACTCTCTCCCACAATCACTCCATGACTGTTCTCCTTTCTCTTCCTTCAAATCCGAATTAAAGACATTTCTTTTCTTTGAACATTTCTGTACTGTCTCTTCCTCCTATACCGATTACTGATTTTTTTATTTTTTTTTGTGTAAAGCGACCTTGGGATTGTGAAAGGCGCTATATAAATGGAACTTATTATTATTAAACTCTCTACCTGGGTGTGTGCTGTGCAGGCGAAGCGTCTGTAATAGCCTGGGTCACACGACGTGTCCTCCAGGCAGAAGCTGGCCTTGTGTCCTTCAGCTACCTTCCTCTGGGAGCCCCTCTCCAGCAGGTCGTAGCGGCTGAATTGGTCCATGCTGTGAAAGTGCCTGTGAGGTCAGAAACAGCTTTGCATAAATGCTTGGGTGAGTTCGGTGTCTGGGGCTCGTGGGAGTTTTACTTACACGAAAATGTTCTGAGGGCAGAACAAAAAATGATGGGCTCAGAGGGAAGACAAATCAGATTGTACAGGAGGTGGGTCCAAGCAACTAGAGGAGGTGGGACCAACCAATCAAATGTCTCCCACGAGGGTCTAGGGCCCTCTCATGGCTCCACAGTACAACCTGCTGGAGGCAGGGCATCTACAGGTCTCTCCCTGAGTGTGTCAGTGAAGTTCATAGCCAGGGTGTTAAAGGCACATGAGTTTTGATAGCAGACATGGAGGAGGAGGTATGTACTGGTCTTGGGTGTGGAGTGTTGGGGGAGAACTACAATGTGATAAACAAGCCACGTACTGTACAAGAAAATGCGGCTTTTTTCTGAGCCACGAGTTTAAAATATTCTGTTCAGATTTATCATCTCTGACCTCTGTACGTTGCTCTGGAATACAAAAAGTAACAAAAATTCCAGGGAGATTCATGTAACGTGTCTGTGCATAGGAGCCAGGATAGACCACACTGATGTGTCATGTGGCATCGCACAGGGAATCCCGGCTGCCTTTGTCAGAACGCTTCCAGCCTGATCCTGATCCTGATCCTGATCCTGATCCTCAGCACAGCTCCTCCAAGCTCCTGGCATTGAAATGTATCCACCTCTCCGGTAATAAAAGAGCCCCTTAGCCTCAAAGACCCATGGGAGTCTTATCACTTTGTACCCAGCGGCTCACAAACAAATCAACGTGAAGGACAGTAAACCGTCTGCTGGCTCAGGCTTCACTGTCTGTGATCAGAAGGCCACCAGTTCAAATCCTGTCCTTAGCAGAATAGTCACATGTCTATGGCCCCCTTGAGCAAAGCCCTTACCCGCCCCCCCCCCCCCTCCAAAATGCTCCAGGGGTGTTGGATAAATGACTGATCTTGCACTTGGACCCCAAGCATCACTCTCAACTCTGTGTGTGTGTGTGTGTGTGGTGTATATATGAGTATGTATGTCTCAAAGGAGAGAGGAAATTGAAGAATTCCTGTACTTATGCAAATAGAAAATAAACCGTAATTTCATTTTCACCTCATTACACTGAATCAGGGTTTGACCTGAAGCACCGGGACTCACCGGTGACAGCTGTGCCACTCCCAGGCGTAGCGTGGCCGGCTGGGCAGGAAGTCTGCCGTCCCCTGGTTCTTCACACGCTGCGGAAACCGCAACAGCACACGCGTGTCCCAGTCCCTCACGCTGGACCTGTATGCTGTACTGTTAGGTTGCAGAGCGGTCAGTATTCTTCACTACCATCATGGGTGCAGTCTTCAGACGAGATTTACTTTCCCAGTTTTCCTTGTACAATTCCATACCTCCATCAGAAGAGCACCCTGATATGTCCCACGGCAGTTCGATGGGTGGAATGGATTCTGTCACTAAGAAAAGACTTCAGCAAATTGTCACTAAGGCCTCAAAGATCTCTGGTGCTGACCATCCTCTACCTGAATGCCTCTAAATTCAATGCACCATAAAGGTGTCCAAAGGGATATGGAGACCCCCTCAAACCCAGTTCATGGTCTGTTTCAGGCAGACAGCTCATACTGCTCATCACATAAACAACAGCTTCCTCCCCTCTGCTATCAGATTCCTTAACAGTTCCCCCGCTTGTAATCAAACAACAATGCAACATTTGCACCATTTAAACGTTTACATCTGCATCACTAGAGACCCCTGACAACCAGTTTGCACATTATAACTGCATACTTGATGTGATGCATGTTATGTATGATATGTATGTATATGCCTGACATTTCGCTACATGAATTTGCACAACCTGCTGTATTTTTGCATTTACTTATTTCCGTTGCGTAACTTGTGTCTTGTGTTTATTCTCTGTTATGCCCTAATTGTTAGTTTTCTATTGTCCTGGTGTCTCCAGCAGTATAGGAAGCTGAGCCAGCAAAAATTTCCACTGGCCACAGTCATGTGGCAGTTTAGAGTTAGAGGCTGATTGTACAAAAGGAAATAGGACCTTTTCACAAAGGCAGCTCCCGAGTCTGTAAAAACCTGTGTGCTTTAACCCTTTCAATCCCCCAACCCCTACTATTTGTCTTAGGGGACCATTAAGGAAAGGAGATGTGAAGTATGAGTTTACTAAATCCAGGAAAATAAATAAATCACCCCCTCTGTTTTCTTTTGCAATTTTTTTTGTGTCTGTGTACCATGTTGGCTTTAATTACAGCTACAAAATAAATTTAGTAGCGAATATAAAACACGTCACGTAAACCCGGCTCTCTGGACTGATGATAAAAATACATTCGTGCGACTGTTAATTTAAAACTAGAAACAGAGAAGACAGTAACAAAACTAATCAAACTGCAATCAAATGGTTTCTGCTGGCATCCCTCAGAATTACACGCAGAAAACAGACCGTGCGTCACTCTCTCTCCGCTGAAATTTTACTGCTTTTGCACGTTTGCACTTCATAAAATTGTCGTAGAAATGTATCTAATTCATAAACTGTAATTTTATAGATCTATTAAAATATCTAGAAATACTAAAGCAAATGAAAAATAAGACTTTCGAAAACTGCTTAAGTAAACATACGGCGTCACCTCATAACCTTATTTCCTAGGTGCTTCGTTGCCATGATGGAATTCTGGGCAGATAGATCTTATTTATCATCGCATGTAACATCTGACGCACCTTGCCAAGCAGTTCTCCTCTGCTGCGCACCTCAGGTTATACATGGGGACCCTCTGGATGTACGTGGTGGTCTGGATGTAATAAGGATCTGGAACCAGGTCTGGCAAACCTGTGGATCACGCACATACGGAGATCCCGCAGTAAAGTACACTGCATGTTAGTCAGGCGTATTGTTCATATCCCGAAACGCCAATGAAACTTACCGTTTTGAAAAAGTCGCGTACCGTACCCCGGTCTCTGTCTGCCATCAGGTCTTTGTCTGTTATAGGTGTCATGTGTGTTATAATACGGGTTGTTTTCGTCAAGGGATTTGTAGGGGTCGTATGGGTCGTCCGCCACCATTGTATTCTCCGGTCTTAAATTGCTAAACTGGGGGGTATTTTCTCTGCTGGAATCGCTGGTCTCTGGTGATCTCTCGGCATCGGGTCTGCGCTGCTGGGATCTTCTCGCAGCTCCAGCTTGGAACCATTGGCGGCCGCGCACTTGCCCCCTTGCTCTCTGCGGATCTCCGCGACCGACTTGAGAATTTTCTTCGGTTTCATTACTGCTCTGGATGATGACGACGGGATTTGACCGGACCGACCCCGTACTATCTTCCCTTCGCCTCGGTGCCTGTAACTGTGATGCACGACTCAGCAGACTGTGAACCCTGCCGTTGACCTCCCATCTAAACCTTCGCAAAAAGCCGCCGGATTGTGGGTCGCTACGCCGCTCATCTTGTGCATGAACTATTTGTAAAATGCAACTCCATAGACATAAGTGTGCACATGAGAATACAACAACGTCAAAGACAAAGGTTCTCATTTTAAACTTTCACAGAATAAAACAGTGTTCCGTGAAAATTGCTGAATAAATTGTAAATTATAAACAATTAACTTGCATTGTTCAGAGAGCACACACGATAACATAAACTGAAATGAAAATATTTATAAGGTCTGCATATAATAATTAAAAAGTTATAAAAATGCCTTACATCAAAGGTTTCTGTGTTGTCCAAGCAAATTCACATCTAGACCTCCCTAGCTGGCGTGTTGAGCGTGACCAGGAGAAGGGACTGGGTTTTAAAGTTCTGGAACCGGTACAAAGTTATACAAGCGGTTCTGGCAAAAAATGTACCTACGTAACACGCTAAAACGTGAGCACAGCCACTTACTCACTGCGCTTAACCTTGCAAGAGTTCACAGATGGGTACAAATAACGGAGAGCTACAGAAAGTCGCACTGTAATCATGTTAATGGAGGAGTGTGAGCAGGACTGCCTGTCATGTAGCCGCAGTCCACGACGGCAAGCTTCCTGTCACCAAAGGCTTAGACTGCAAAGTGTCATCCATAGATCACAGGTCTAAATTTACACGATATTCATGAGAGGTGGTGCACTGAGAATCATAACAAGTGTAAGTAAGTGAATAAAACAATGATCTTGAAAATATTTATCACTTGGGAAATTAGCCCTGCATGGCCATGCTGTACAGTATATTGATCCTTCATGTACCACATGAAAGACTTGCCTGGGGGGGGAGTTTTCAGTGTAACAGCCTCAGGTGCAGAAATTAAGTGATTAATTCCCATAATTCGGTTTGTGGTCTGCTGTGCCAGGCAGCAGAAGGGGAAACTGCTGTCTATGCGATATACTGAACACACATGGTCCCTTATAACTTGACTTTTAACTTCCACGGTCTGTGAGGTGCAAAAAACTTCTATATTTAAACAAATATCTGCTTGGTTGCTTGGCTACATCAGCCTATATCTAAAAAGCTTAATTTAGCTCCCTGTAAAAACAGGCTTTTAAACCACTTGAGATGGTGATCTTGTTATATTGTGTTGATGGTGATCAGTGTTATACTGATTATGTTCAAATGAAGGAAACTTAAATCATTTGAAATGTCATGATAAAAATCTAGGTATTGCGTATCAGTTAGATTTATTTATTTGCCAGAAGCTTTTGCCCAAAGCGACATACAAGTGAGGCACAAGCACACAGGTGTGAGGAGTCATCTAGGAACAAATGGTGCAAAGCTGATCTTCCAGTGAGTAACCAGAATCAAGTGCGAGGTGTTTGTGGGGATAACAGTGATGGAACCGCTCCTTTAAACCTTGCGTCATAAACAAATGTTACCTAGGAGAGAATGCAGTAAGAAACTCAAGTCTAAGCGCAATATACAGCAACGCAGAAGAGCATCAGTGTCTGTTGGCCTAGTTATGTTATACGGTCAACCCTTCCACATCTGGGGGGTTAGGGGCACAGGCCCCTCGCGATCTGGAAAAAACGTGGAATTTTTTTTTGTCCCCTCGGCAAGCGAAGCACATTGAAAAGATGAGGAATCACTGCAAGATATCACGTGAGAGGCTGCAGTAAACACGCGTGACATCTTACAAACCAGCACTGTACATATATTTTATGCATTTTAGTCACTGAACTTTTTGTGTTTCGTCTGCTGGCCTTTATGTGATGTCTATGGCTTTCACGAAACTTCAAAAAATTCCCATTTAATTTCTTATTGCAACCCCATGATATTTCAAAACCGTGATGGGGAAAGTCCAGGGTCAACTGTACATGCATATCTTAATGACTGCATCTTACTTGATGCTCCTCTCTGTTGTCTTTGTCATAAACACTGAGTACTTGCACAGAGTAACCTTCTCATTTAGTTCATTCTGTCAGGTCACTTTGCATCACAGTTAAACCTACAAAAATCCACACTGTTGTGACTCATCTGATGATTGGTCAATGTTTCTTCTGGGGGCGGGTCCAAGTGCAACGAGTTGACATGTGACTGTATACAGCCCAGGCCTTTTACAGGAACAAGTGGTTTATGCTGAAATGTTGTTTTGCTCTAAACTTTGTTATGTGGTTTAACCTTCGAAAATGTGTGAATAATCATCACAGTTGTGCTTTTGTACAGTGACCCTGAGAGCCCAGAGTTAACGCAACGCAAAAACGTTAATGTAAAACAAAAAGACAACACTAAAACATCAAGACAAAAAAATAAGCTAATTTAATTTTAACAACATCAAACCGACTCACTTAACCATGTCCACCAACAGACTTATTTTTGTCTGTTTATGACATTGGGCCCTCAAGTCTCCTGTTGCGCCTTGGTGCAGGTCCTGCAGTCCGCCATCAGTGGTTTTCTCCCTGGCAGTTCATCCTTTTGGCTTCTGTGATTTTGTGAAACTTGATACCAAACAATTGGACATCTTACACCTAGTGGCCACTTTTTGTTACACCTGCTCCCTAAAGCAGGGGTGGCCAGTCTTATCCGCAAAGGGCCGCTGTGTATGCAGGTTTTCACTGCAGCTCCCTAATTAGATTACTAATCAGAGGACTGATTGGCTGAAGAGTCCTCACACCTGGGTTTGAACAGCTGACTGGCTGGATACATGAATACAAACAGCAGTCAGGGTAAACAAAAAGTACACTTAGTGCTTGACTTGGCAGTATAATAGCGATGGCGAACAGCAAAGATCAATATGACTTCAAATATGCAGTTTTTGTTAGTGTCGTATCTGGCAGATTCAGCCACACTCCTGGGATTTTCACCTCTATCCTGTTTGTACTGCAATTTCTACATTTTACAGAGTATGATGCGATAAACAGACAAACATCCAGTCAGCAGCAGTTCTGCTAATGAGAGAGGTCAGAGCAGAATGGCCAGACTCATTAAAGATAATGGGAAGTGCTCAGTGTAACAATGGTGTGCAGAAAGGCATCTCTGAACATACAGCTCACCAACTACTGAAGTGATTCTGGCAACAAGAGGGAATCCAGCCTGGTACTATGTAGGGGTGCTTAATAAAGTGTGTGTATATGTGTGTGTGTGTATGTTTGTGCAAGCGGGTTTACCTATCCTTATGGGGACATAATGTCACCCTAACGTGATAAATATCTGTTTTTTTCCCTTATGGGGACTGGTTTCCTGGTCCCCATAAGGGAAAACTCTATTTTATAAAAATCGGTGACTGCTATGAAAAAACTAAAAACTCTTGTATTTTGTTAGGTTACTTATGGTTATGGTTAGGGCAGGGTAGGGGACAAGGTTGTCATAGTTAGCATTAGCATTTTTCCCATTGAAATGAATGAGCGGTCCCCATAAGGATATGTTTACCCTACATGTGCGCACATGTGTGTGCACGTTCGTGTGTGTTTGTGTGTGTGTGCCCGTGTGTGGTTGTTACTCTACCTTCCTTGCCAAAAACTGTATTTTATTCATATTTTTACGCCTTAACAGCACTTCCTTGTGAAGTCCCAGCTATATGCTTAACCCTATCACAGAAGGTCCCATATGACCTGCCTGGACCACATCCATCCTGATGTGGTACAGGCCTGTTGTTCTGGAATTAAAAGCATTTAGAGGCCTGCATTTGATGCAGCACCACGGCTTCTGATGCTGATCTACATCCATCCATCCATCCATCCACAACGCGTATTCAGTACAGGCTCAGTGTGTGTTGATCTACATCCATCCATCCATCCACCTTCTACACTGTGTATTCAGTACAGGCTCACTGTGTGTTGATCTACATGCATCCATCCATCCACCTTCTACACTGTGTATTCAGTACAGGCTCACTGTGTGTTGATCTACATGCATCCATCCATCCACCTTCTACACTGTGTATTCAGTACAGGCTCACTGTGTGTTGATCTACATGCATCCATCCATCCACTTTCTACACTGTGTATTCAGTACAGGCTCACTGTGTGTTGATCTACATCCATCCATCCATCCATCCACCTTCTACACTGTGTATTCAGTACAGGCTCACTGCGTGTTGATATACATCACTGTGTGTTGCTCCTACCTACACCTTCCATGCTGCTTGCCCTTTTCATGATGCCTACACACATTCACACGCAGCCTTTCGTCTGACTGCCTGCTTTTGAAAGCCTGAG
Source organism: Paramormyrops kingsleyae (assembly GCF_048594095.1). Classification (NCBI taxonomy): domain Eukaryota; kingdom Metazoa; phylum Chordata; class Actinopteri; order Osteoglossiformes; family Mormyridae; genus Paramormyrops; species Paramormyrops kingsleyae. The sequence continues at coordinate 14,478,959 of NC_132798.1, forward strand.
TGCCGCACGCGAGAGGAGCACACACACACACACACACACACCGCGGCTGCTTCCGTCAAAGTGCGACTCATTTCCCACCTTTTCCCTCTCTGTTCCATCCGCCCTGTTGGGCTCAGTTACATTTTTCTCTGCAGCATTTTCATTTTAAGCAGTGCTCAGGATACATTTCTACACTTTATAATTCTATTGTAATTTCATGTTTTTAGTCTCTTGCTTGATTAATTAACTTTAAAGCCCCCCCCCCAATTAAGAAGCGTGGGCTAAATGCTATATGCTTTCTACACTATCGGCCGACTCCACAGTCATTATGAAGTTGTGACTTGATCTCTGAAATTCATAAGTTTTCACGGTGATATCACCTATTTGACAGTGAATGAAAACATGTATTTGTTCATGGAAGACCATTTAGGAGAATTAATCCTGTAACAGTGTGAATATAGAGGTGCTGAAATACTGCCCTCTATTGGTGGTGCTGTGGTTAAAAAGGCTGGATGTCTTGCCCCATAGAGTTCACTAGGCACACCACCTCATAGCTCTGTTTGTTATTTTTTCATATTTAGGTGTTAGTCTTGACTGATAAACACAAGGCGATGACTTAATGAAGATTAAATGAAGGTAGATTCAACAGTAAAGGAACATTATAAGAAGTACAAGTACTGTAGATGCTCGGTTGGTCAGCTGGCATGCCACATCGTTACTCTCTACTCTTCCAGCAATGGCTGCCCCACCATCCCTGTGAGGGGATTCCCTGGCCAAAGCGACGTCTTTCACGCCTCGCTCTGCGCCCTGACGCATGGCCGTGACCCCGGGGGTCTCCGAAACCCCGGCTCGCTCCTCCCCATGTTTGCGATTCCAAACTGTGTTTCTGAGATGTTTGTTGTTCCATTTCTGGTGCATCATATTTTTACCTTTAAATTTCCCTGCAAACAAATCAACAGGATCATTATTTTGAGAGCGAAATGAAAATAAAAAGTGGTGAAAAACACTCGGCCTTTTAACATACCAATCATGGGAAAGGCAGGGCTTCTAAGGCTGTGCTTTCGGAAATCTGAATCACATCTTCTGTTCTTACTGCAGTTTTCTGCTGCCACGTATCTCCTCTTTCTATCCGACTCTGCCTGATCCAGAGTTGTTTTTTGTGTATCTGAGACTGAGCAAACAGAAGCCTGGGTAACGAGGAGCTGAAGACTGAGCTGCAGTTAGGGCGAGTTTACAGACGGAATCCAGGGGACACCTCGCTACCTGTTTCACAATGTGCCATTTACTATAACGACGGGTTTCATCGGTCACCAGGACTACATGGACTCTTGTACGCTGACAGTCATGCGCCCACTGTCACACTCACATGCTGTCATAGACCATGGGAAGTTACAGATCAGTAATCTTACGGAAGTGCTGCCTTTGAACGGCAAGAGGAAACAGATCAACACGATAAAAAAGCACGCAAGCTTGAAGAGAAGAGACCACTGTGCAGGCTGGTGGTGGTGGTGTAATGGTGTGGGGGATGTTTTCTTGGCACACTTTAGGCCCCTTAGTGCCAATTGGGCATCGTTTAAATGCCATGGCCTACCTGAGCATTGTTTCTGACCATGTCCATCCCTTTATGACCACCATGTACCCATCCTCTGATGGCTACTTCCAGCAGGATAATGCACCATGTCACAAAGCTCTAATCATTTCAAATTGGTTTCTTGAACATGACAATGAGTTCACTGTGCTAAAATGGCCCCCACAATCACCAGATCTCAACCCAATAGAGCATCTTTGGGATGTGGTGGAACGGGAGCTTCGTGCCCTGGATGTGCATCCCACAAATCTCCATCAACTGCAAGATGCTATCCTATCAATATGGGCCAACATTTCTAAAGAATGCTTTCAGCACCTTGTTGAATCAATGCCACGTAGAATTAAGGCAGTTCTGAAGGCGAAAGGGGGTCAAACACCGTATTAGTATGGTGTTCCTAATAATCCTTTAGGTGAGTGTATATAGTGATTCTAGCACATATGTCGCCCTTGCCAAACCCCCCAAATGTGTTTTATTTATCACCCCCCACCCCCCTGGCCAAAGATAAATAAATAAATAAATAAATAAGCACCATTCAGCTCTATCTTTCATTTTTATTACGAAATTTGGAACGATACAAATAATGATAAATGTAAAGCTGATTTTACTAATTGCACTGGTACTGCAAAAAGTCAGAGGTGCGCTGTGTGATAGATTCCCCCGCTCCCCCCACCTTGGGCTTCCAGTGGGGTGAGCCCAGCCCTGCCCCCTCCCCATCTCCTACTCCTGAGAGGTAGCCTGCCTAACTCAAAAACTAAAATCAGGGCGCCCCCTCCAACAAGGTTTATTGACCCACACAGTGATATGACACCATTGGCGCGACATGCAGAAGAGCCATATAAAACCGATGGTGCAAACGTTTCTCGTGCGGGGGGCCCGGACTCCGGCGGCTGCTCGTGTCGTCCTTACCTAAATCTGCCAGTGATATATATATATATAGGGAGGGGAGTGTATAAACTGGCATATCCAGGGAGCCCAGCATTGTATATGTGTGTGTAAACAGACACTCCTCTACTTACAAACTTTCAACTTTACGAACTTTCAGACATACGAACGAAGAGGACCAAATTGTGTTCCTCGGGCTCCCGTTTCCTGTCCGCAACATCATTTTTTTTCTTCTGAGTGCCAATTCCGCCTAGCACAGCAGTGTAGCGTGCGTACTCCCGGCATCGTAGCTCTTTATACTTGCGTATACGCTTAAAATGATGTTGAATAATGACTTACGAACATTTCAAGTTATATCTCGTTCGCAAATAGAGGAGCGGCTGTATATATGTGCGTGTGTGTGTATTAGGTTTAAATGACATTGTAGAGACCAATTCTTCAGGTCCTCACAAAGATTTGTGAATGCAATCAAAAAACTAAAAATGCCGAACGTCTCGTATTTTGTTTGGTTACTTATGGGCAAGGTTAGGACTGGGTAGGGGTTACGGTCGTCATATTGGGATTGAGAATGAATGGATAGTCACCACAAAGATATAATTACAAACCAGTGTGTATGTGAGTGTATGTGTGTGGCATAAAGTGATATATTCAGTGAATATTATTCTACTATTCCATTTTCCATCCTTATCATCTCAGGTCTTTCACCTCCATCACATGCAGGCCTTTATTTGCAGGATCACCTTGTCACCCAGTCGCTTGTGTTGCCTTGATGTGGTTCATATACAGAGAAGCTGACAGTCAAGCTGCTTGTTATTGTTCAATAACAGCTCAGCTTTGAAATATAAGGACAAATTAAAGCACATCTCCGGAGTAGGAAAGCGAGTATCGTGTAAAGATCTGAGAAAAAGGCAGCGACCTGTTTGAGTGTCACTAGGCCCGTTAAAGAAATAGAGGTAGAGAAACACCTGCAATGTGATAAAGGGAAAGAAACACATTTCAATGCAGCCGGAATGGCGGAAATAGATAGTAAAGAGTCTCGTATGAGCTGAGACATTTTCCCTCATCTCTGGTCTCTGGACACTTAGTGTGCTTACCTCCTCTCTCCACTTTCTCTGCGTATGCAGACGGAGTTAGTAGGAAATGCTATTGTGTAAGAATCTAACACATTGGTATTTTGCAGAATATTAAAGTGCTATTGTTCAATAAGTCAGTTTATATTTGTGTTGCTTTTTGGGGTGATATCAACCCCGCCCCCCCAACCCCAACAGCCTTAGTTTATAAACCATGTCAACAACAGTAATTTAATGCAATCCAATTATGAAGTTCTGTCTGGACGATTTTCATTTAAAGAACAGGGAAACTACAAGGGTGTTTTTTTTCCAACAGGGGATTTATGCTCGTGATTCTGCAAGCAATTATATCTGACCTCCATATATTTATATCTGAAAAACCGAAGTCAGCTGGTCCATGACCAGCATTGTTTTCACTTCACATCTGACGGAGTTTGATTTGGGGCCAGGCAGTCGTCCTTCAGGGAGCCACATCTGCTACCGATTAGCTGCGTTTCTTCGTCCGTGTTGCTGGGGCGCTCCACCCCTGGCTCTGCGCATGCATAGCCTGCATATCTGCAGCGGCCCATCCGAGAGGCACGTCGATTATTTCCATGAAGCGCGGCTGCTCACGTAAACACCAATTACAGAGGATGAGGATGAGGATGAGGAGGAGCCAAACTGCCGCTGAGGACGGGAACGGTATTCCAAGCGTGTGAAATCGCTCCAAGTTCCATGATCTTTCTCCAGATGCTCTGGTTTGGACTCTGAAACGTGTGTTTACTTCCTTCAGGTCTTGGTTTTGTTTGAGATGCTACCTCCATGATCCTCAACCCACAGTCACGGCTCCAACCTTCTGCATTGTCTTTCTGCTCTCCTCTTACCGCTGTGGAATCCGTCCCGATCATTCTTGCGGCCCGGTAACACCCCCGAAACCCACTGGCTCTGGCAAACGTCAGCCCAGAACCACGACGGTGCATGTCAACAAGAACAAGGGACAGTGGGCTAAACATAGACGAGAAGTCGGTCTTCAAGAGAAGCACCCAAAGTCACATCTGTTTCAGGAAACTGCCTGCAGATGTCTGATAAAACATCATTAAGCAGGAAAGCCAGACCATGATCTTTACTGAAAAGACGAGCACAGCTTCATCTGCTGCTACGTCATCATTCTATGCCATTGTATTTGGCTGAGGCTCTCAGAACCAAACTTTGACTACTTCATTCAAGGATTCAAAGCCTTTTATTTGTCATAAGGTATACAGTCAGACATTAACCTGCAGTTAAATGAAAGGTGATCAAATCCGCCATAATAAAAATAGTATGGATGGCAGGACTGAGGGCCTATTATTACAGACACCCCCACATCATTCCCACATCACCTTTCGTCTTCGTTACATCACCTTCAATAATAATACATTAAAAATAGAGTATTTTCTTCCATTGATGAGTATAGAAAAAGATCCATCCAAGCTTACTGAGGTGTTAAAGATTTTACTGAACTGGATTTCAATTTGGTATTTTGGTATTCATTTATATAACCCTTCAGCGCACAAAACATATGACCTCCAGTGGATAAATAAACCCGGGGGCAATTCACTGGACACTTTCTGAGGAGGAGCAAAGGCAATTTCAGCCTGCTGGGAAACAGACCCTGCCAGAAATGATGGGAGAGTTTACCGGAGGGGTGACAGGTAAACCCTGACAAGATGGCAGCCCTTATGCTCGAACAAGGGGGCTACAGCTTTCTGACAACATTGCATAAAGCAACCAGAGACCAGGGGTTGGTTTCACGAAGCATGGTTTCTTGCTGTGCCGGATAACTTGTAAGTAAGTGAAAGAAGATGAAGTCAATTTAGGCCAGACTACCTCAAATCCGACAAGTTAGCTGGCTAAGCAAAAAAAAATAAAAAACTTTGTGATCCAGGCCCCCGCATAGTGCCTGATGTTATCAATGGCTGCTCAGGTCTGAATTCAAGAAACCATCATTTACCAGTGCAGAAAGAATTTGTGGTGCATTATATGGGCTGGTCCACTGGCTTTTTGGCTGCCAGGTCATTACTGGGTCCCATTGTGCAGCTTTCCAACCATGGTTCGAATTACGGGGGGTATCGGGGGGTACTGTACCCCCCCAATCAAGACCCAGACCCCCCAAAGAGACAAAAATAGCAGTTGGGGGGGGGGGGGGTACTAACATTTTTCGTTTATTGTAAAAAAGAAAAAAGATAACCTCACCTTGTAGGAAAATTTTATGTAAAACGATTTCAAACACCCCTAATGTGGACCGTACCATTTAAACCACCTCGGCGCTAAAGGAAGTCGGTTGCGTCATTCATTCTAATTGAATGACCTGTTGTCGTGCATTGGTAATTGTAATTAAGTAGCCTGTTGAAGATGTGTTATTTTACAACCTTCATTTATTCGTTTAAGTGTTTCATCTACTAATGCAAGCTGACGTCTTTATAAGTTGAATTACTTACCATTGTCCTTCTGAGGCCGGTACAGTAAACGTTAGTTACGTTAACTAGCAAGATAAGTTACGTTCTCTATTTAAACCAGGCGTATTCGGTGAGGTAAAATCGATCATGGTCATTTTCCAAGGAGATGAACTCCCTATGTTTTCATTCTCATTTTATCATGAATAAATTGTGCCATTCTGAAATTATTTCGCCACTTAGCCTGTGTGGTTTGTTATTAGGCTAATTTTAATGCATAAGAAGATCTAACGTTATGCTCTGAAAAAACATTACTATCAGTGAAACCTATAGGGGCAACGTAAAAAAAACTAGCTAGCTAATAATAAGCCCTATTATTTGAATTTTAGTGGTATTGATTCTGCATTCCACAATTTCATATTTATGGACATTTTTAGAAGCTTCATCTGATAGTCCAGATACTGTTTTGTTAAACATATATTAGATTATTAACATTATATGTTAAACATATATATATATCTTTATATATATATATATTCCCCCCACATCTGGGAGGGCGGCGCCCGAACGCCCCCTATGTTCCAGTCGCCACTGTGGTCATAGAAGTGTTATGAAGGCAGTACCCACCAATTATGGAGGGGTAATTCACACTCTGTTTCCAACCACATGGAAATCCAAACACACCAGTCTGAAATGTACTTTAACACCGAATATGTGGACCTTGTCTAACCTGGTCACACCTTTGTCCTCTTCCGGAAGCTCATCTTAATTTAACGATGAACAAGCACAGATTGAAAGGCTGAGCTTCATCGTAGCATCATGGGATGTTAAGTAACCTGAGGAGAGAGACTGGGCTAGTGGTACAGCCCCCCCCCCCCCACTGTCCACACCCCCTGAGATGTTACCAGGGCCTGCGGAGCACACAGATATACAACCCAGACAATACTGCAAGCCATTCTGCAGTCGTCGTGTTTTTGTGAATCATTCATCATGGAAACTATTCCCTTTGAAACTTTTAAAGATGATGCAGGGAAAAGGCTGAACCATATGATAACAGTTTGAAAATGCAATAATGGCTATGATAAGGAAGTTTAGACTCTCTCTAGTGACTTAATCCCTGGATTTTAAGTGTTCTGCTTGTCTTTCAGCATACAAACAGTACTGTTTCTCTCTTGTTTGAGAGTAAAGAATTTAATCCTTTTCTTGACTGCCAAGTTCAATAAACACTTACAGGATGAAACCCAGGGACTGATATAACTGTATAACTGTCCAATAAAATATGATTAAGATTTAACCACAGTTCCATTTAGCTAAGGGTGATTCGGATATTAATATCCATAGTTTTCAATTTTTAAAGTTTTTTTTTGTGATGCAAAATCTAGTTATCTTTTTGCTGATTCTGACCAAGATAACCACATTCAGCATCTGACATGAAACAACACCCTTCTGTGGCTGCGAGATGAGGTCCTTTCTTCATTCATGGCCATTTGCTTCAGATGACTTTGAAGTAAGAATGTTCACGTGTGGGATTCACTGATTAGAAAAATCATTAGAATGAGACGAGTCACAAAAGAGGCTTTTTTTCTTCTTTTCCTTCCTCGACTCAGATCTCTTATTTCAGTCGCTCTGGGCTCTCATAAAAAGGTAAGACAGTAGAAGACAGAAAGGTTATGTAAAGGAACCTCTTATATCCTTTCTCAAGCTGCATTTTCCCTTGTTCGAAATTAATAGTCCATCATCATGTCTTCATGAAGGACATGGAAAGGATGGAGACCTTCTCCTCAAGCATTTTCTAAAATAAAAACCAGAGGTATTTTGTGACAAAGCTGTGCTGTGGCCAAACAAGTGTCACTGACATCCACTGCAGCCAAAAAAAAAGAAGCAGGAGGTCTTTGGGAACCACAAACCACCACAAGTAGGAGCGAGGTCTCCAAGTCCGTGAGATTTGGGGACGCTTTTGATTTCACGCCAGCCTTAAAAGCTGTTCTTGAAATGTGCTAAATGTACAGAACTTCTGGATGAAAAAAAAACCTGCAGAAAGTGGTTTGAGACTTTTGAGTCACAAATATGAGCTGATGTGTTTGTTTCTTTATATATAGTTTGTATGTATCTGTAGTCAGTAACCTTGACTCAGAAATCAAACCTCAAAATGTTCCTAAAGGCTTGTCTGCATTTCTTCTAACTTTAGCTTGAGGTTCATCTGTAAAGGATTTAGCATAAAGCTCAAAGCAGGCAGTAACCATGCAGACGGTGCTGTTGACTTTAGATAAAATGACACCTGTGTCTTGGCTGAAGGCCTGAAGAGGCTGAGAGCGCCACCTGCTGAGATGTTTGTCCTGCCCCCTTTTGTACCATAACCACATCTCCACCCATCCAAATCAGCAGAACAGCGCCACACTCTGGTCCCACTGGGATGTGCCACCCCTGCTCACCCATGTGGTCAGATCTGGATTATTTCCTGCTGGCTGTTTGCTTTATGCTGTTCGCACGCGTTCCTGCACCATGCATGACCACCAGAAAAATAATCAATTGCAGTTCTGATATTTATATACTGTACGCATTATCTTTCTTTCTTAAATGACTTACCGTGTTAAAAGTAGGGATGCAGGTTGTCTCGTTAAGTTCGGTATGACTTTAGCGTGGAAGCTAAAGGACTTTGCTGGATGGCGGAAGAGGGGATGGAATATAAGCTGTATCTTAACTGTGGATTTGCACACCTGTTGCGGGACTGACTGGGCGATGCAGTCTTGCGTTTGCTGCATTAGACTGTCAAAGCTGCTAATTCTACATCCCATTTCCTTTATTCCGCTCAGAGACCTACAGATGTAATGCTGAAAATGTACAGCTGGATGAAGTTGTTTGCCATAGATATAGGGAAAGAAACAGACAAGAACTGAAGCTCTGGAAAAGGATACCTGTTTAGACAATGCTGAATCTGCGGCTGCTCTAGTGCCTCAGCAGCTGCCATCTGCTCTATATTCATCTAGATCTTTGACTGTAATTATTAGCATCTCTCCCCTATAAGTTTCCAGGTCTGTTGGTGGTCCTGGTAAGGCTTAAACGTTCATCCATCTGTCCATATTTTTGGTCAGGGTGGCGACGGCACCTGGAGTCAATCACAGGCAGCAGTGGGCCTAAATGTTCAATGGATACTGAGACCAAAGGCAGCAGAAGCCAGTTAATTTGTAGTTATTCAATTATGTTCATTTAGTTTGTTCATTTATAGCTTTCATATTTCTTATTTTCATATTTCTTTCTGTCCTTGCTACTTGCTCATCATGTTCTTTGTCTATCTCATATAACTTACTCTCACCAAGGCCATCTGACCCCCCGGCTCCGGGAGTCTATGAAGACCATAGATAAAGGGTCTGCTTCCCTCAGGGGGGGCAGAGACAGACACAGACAGACACTGAACCGGCCGTGCGAAACATCTTTCTGTAACATCTTCATTCTGTCTTAATAAACTGCTTAAGCTTAAGGAACTTCCCTCATCATTCAAATAAAAGAACCTGAGGTTTCACTGAAGAAATCTATCAGTTGGCGTCATGAACAGGATCGGTGAGAGACAAGGCTGAGAGACTAATTAATGCTGAAAGACTGAGGACAACAGTAAAGCACATGTCAACAGAGGTAAGATCTTCTTCCTGTCTTTGGCTGAAGGTTAAATAGCCTCTCTCCTGCTCAAACACCCGATCAGAGAGTTGTTTGATGAAGAAGAAGTAAATGTAACTAATTGTGAGATTTCTCTATTTGTTGTGAGCTCAAAAAAGATAAGTTGACTATAAGGAAGTTTTTCCGTGGCTGTATCGGGATAGAAACAGCATTCTCTTGCATGAGTTTTCCGTTTTACTGTTCGGGAAAATAAAAAACAGCTGTTTACTGTTCGGGAAAAAACAGAAGAACGAAACTGTTTTTTATTTTCCCGAACAGTAAAATAGCTGTTTGACTGAGGGTTTATAGCTTACTGCTGACAGCATGGGTAGTATAACAAAGTTCTGCCGCTCTCAGGTGATTTATCACACAGAGGGTGATGAATTTTTATTGCACTGCTGTGTCAATGTTACGTACAGATATAACATATGAATATGTCTGGATCTCCATAGGATGACCTATCTGTACCTGAAGCTGTCTGTAGGATGATCTCTCTGTACGGGGGGCTGTCTGTAGGATGATCTCTCTGTACGGGGGGCTGTCTGTAGGATGATCTCTGTACGGGGGGCTGTCTGTAGGATGATCTCTCTGTACGGGGGGCTGTCTGTAGGATGATCTCTCTGTACGGGGGGCTGTCTGTAGGATGATCTCTGTACGGGGGGCTGTCTGTAGGATGATCTCTCTGTACGGGGGGCTGTCTGTAGGATGATCTCTCTGTACGGGGGGCTGTCTGTAGGATGATCTCTCTGTACGGGGGGCTGTCTGTAGGATGATCTCTCTGTACGGGGGGCTGTCTGTAGGATGATCTCTGTACGGGGGGCTGTCTGTAGGATGATCTCTCTGTACGGGGGGCTGTCTGTAGGATGATCTCTCTGTACGGGGGGCTGTCTGTAGGATGATCTCTCTGTACGGGGGGCTGTCTGTAGGATGATCTCTCTGTACGGGGGGCTGTCTGTAGGATGATCTCTCTGTACGGGAGGCTGTCTGTAGGATGATCTCTCTGTACGGGGGGCTGTCTGTAGGATGATCTCTCTGTACGGGGGGCTGTCTGTAGGATGATCTCTCTGTACGGGGGGCTGTCTGTAGGATGATCTCTCTGTATGGGGGGCTGTCTGTAGGATGATCACTCTGTCCGTGATGCTGTCTGTAGGATGATCTCTCTGTACGGGGGGCTGTCTGTAGGATGATCTCTCTGTACGGGGGGCTGTCTGTAGGATGATCTCTGTACGGGGGGCTGTCTGTAGGATGATCTCTCTGTATGGGGGGCTGTCTGTAGGATGATCCCAGAGGCCTTGTTTTAGCTTGCAAATGTGCTGCCAGGTGGAACAAAGCTGCCATTTTCTTAAATAATAAATGGCTAATCAGCACATAAGCAAAGTTTAAGCATTTCTTTTAATGAATTGTATGGCAGCCCTTTGAAATAACCAGAGCATTGCACAGTGCCTTGCCGGAGAGGGACACTCAAGATATAATGACTTTTCTAGCCGGTTGCAAGGGAACACCGGCCCAGGCTGCTCCTGTCTATCCCAGCATCTGTAATCACTCAGCTCAGAGGCAGTTCCCAAGGCCCCAAGACCACATTCACAGTTTTGCTATTTATTTTTAATAAAACGTTTTCTTATTCATTTTCAGCCTTTCCATACATTTCAGGCACAAATAGCCTCCTCAAGTGTATTTCGCAGTTTGGTTCATCGACAGCAAAGCCATCAAGCTGAGCTTCATTCCTTGCAAACCAATTGAGTTTGAGATGTGAATCTGTCTTGCATCAGCCAAGCATCAGTGATATGAATAGACTTCGCATGTTGACAAGTTTTCTGGCCAGTCTGTACGAACCTCATCTCCAGGTGATGTGATGCAGATGAACTGCAGCGACACCAAGCACACTCATCCTCCCTCATTCCACAAGTGTTCATGAGCGGGAGAAAGAGACGCTGGCATTGAATATGCTAATTAGCATTAGCGCTTAGCAAAGCAAGGCTATCATGCTATCTGTCTCAAAGAGCAGGGCCTGGCTACATTTTTAATGATAAGGCAATGGTTTCTTGGCAACTAAGGTTACATTTAGCCTGAAAATATGTCCCCCCACCATGCCGAAGTGGATGGATTCAGACATGTGAACATGTTTAAACCTGCCCATTCATAGTGTGCTGATCATTCAGCCATCTGAGCTACAAACAAGGCATCTAAAAGCTCCAGACTTTCATTGACTGACCTCATCCAGCCTGTGTCACCAGTGACAGTCAAGTCTGTCCTGAACAACACCTCTGAAATTGGAACTTCAGATGGGGAACTTGACGTACCAGTCAACCCTTAGGCAGACTCACCGTCATGTAAAAAAGTAAAGGGAGATACAGTACTGTACAAAGGTCTAAGGCAGCCACAGAAAATAATGTTTAGATGATCTTTATGTTGGCATTATGTTGGTTATTATGTCTGTCAAAGTGTCAGCTTAGCCATTTCAAAACTCCTGCTAAAATCACCCCAGTATTTACAGCAACCATACGATACACCACTAGCACACCTCGTACAGCTAATCAATATCTCATTGACTTTTTACACTAATTTAATTAATTAATTAAGGGAGCTGATGGTGAAATTTAATTAATACATGGAGTGGCTGAGGTGGCTCCGTAGAGAGGTCTGGGAACTGAAGCGATGTTCATCTAGCCATCCAATACAGAATAGAAGAAATTTTTCCCTGTTTTTATTGTATTATACTTAATTTGCATATATTCTAATGTTAAACTGTGTTTTTTTTGTTCTGAGCAAAAGTTCACTTACTACTCAGACAAAAAGCTTTAAACATTTCTTTGGCCAGTCTAAGACTTCTACACAGTACAGTATATGAGGAACCTGATTGGTCCCAAAAAGAAACAGAGGATGTCTGGGCATTACTGAACAATTTTGTAAGGTCTTATGTTTTTACAGCAAAACATAAGCGTTTTTTACAGCGTTTTTTTTTTACAGCTTTTACAGCAAAGTCCTGTTTTTACAGCCTTCACCACCCCATGCCAAATTTGGTGCTTAAACATCTATGGCTCTGCGAATAGTTATATTCAGTGATGTGTATATAGAATATGTGTTTATTACTTTACATCAGTGTTTCCCAATGAGGTCCTTAGGGACCCACAAATGGTCCACAATTTTGCTCCCTCCCAGTCTATGGACTGGGAAACATTGCTATAGATCAGGGGTCTCAAACCACTGGCCTACAGGCCAAATTGGACCCATGATGTGTTTTTCTGTGACCCTTTGCTCCTTTTTGCATCAAAGTAGCGACACCACCAGGGTCACGTCTCTCACAGAGCTCTGTTTCATTTATCCACCGGAGTACTGGTTAGGGCCCTGAAAGAAGAACATTATATAAATGGCTCTGGATTACTCATTATCCACTTTGAAAGGCTGCTTGATCCAAGAAAGTCTTTCCAGACAGGAACAGATTGTAAAGTAAGAGCAAGCAAGCTTCACTCTACCAGAACTGGTGTCAAATTATAAACCTACAGGTAAAACACAGCATCGCCGCTGGCTTTTGGAGATAAGGTGTAAAAATTCTACAATTAGCACTAAATCCTAAAGTATCAGCCTAAATCTTCCATCACCTTACTGATATACAATATGAATGTCAAGTAACTATTATCGAAAACCAGCAGAGACACCTAATTGGCTATTTATGCATCAATTACATGTAAAATTACATCAGCTTGCAGAGACAGACATCTCCACTGGGTAAGATGAGGCAAGCAGCAGAACGCTTTGCACAAAATAGTAGCACTTTGGCGATTCAGCGGGAAAGCGCTGCTTGGCGTGAGGGTGTGTGCAGAACGCGAGGCTTGATTTTCGGGAGGTGGGGACAGAGCTGTCAGAGACACGCTGTTCCTCCAAGAAATTCTTTTGCACGTTTTTTTCAGAGCCGATCCGTCTCTTACATCCAGCACTCATCCGAATTTCCATGTATTTTCCAGGTGCCTCTTCATGGGCCGATTGGGAGGAAGCCTATACATTAGTTTTAAAAACACCAAAATGAAAAACATCATGAGTAGCTGTTTCCGAGCTTCACCATGACTTTCAAATGTTATTAAATTTTGATATGTTACTGTAGATCTAAATTTTTTTTTTCACAGCAGATGCTGAAAAAAAGGCACAAAGGAAATGGAAAAGCGATTATCCTAGATGTACTTAACCTGAATTATTCCAGTAAAATATTCTGCATGTGGCATAAAGGTAATCTATGCACAGCCCTCTGGGGGGAGGTAGCAGAGGAGTGAGATCGCACTCTCCTTTAGGAGTGGGAGGATAAAAGTGAGGTCTCACTCCATGATGTGGCCAAGCAATTCCTTTGCATTTTTCCCATGCTTGAAAAAAATCTGCCATTTGAGATTTTCACTGGGGTAGCCGTGTCAATCTGGGGATGGGGGTATCCACTGGGGAGTGTCATGGCAATGGTTAGATCTGTTGACTGGGGGGGCATTGGGCCCATCCATAGCTGCACCCCTGGCTAACAGGCTAATCTTTTTAGCATCATTCTTATCCCACAATGTTACTATTCTGACTATTTAATTGCCAGTGGCTGGGACTCCACACAGTGCAGCTGTGATACAGAGAAATGTGGCCTGTATTTTCTGACACGGACAAGTCTGACAGTCCTGCACAGACGTTACAGTCGTCCTTATAAATCCCGGCAAGCCTGTCAGGTTTTCTGGCTGATAACATGAACCGCTTCTGTAAGGAGACCAGGCTGCCGTATTAATGGCTGATGTTAATGGAAATACTGGTGTGAAGGTAACATAAAGTGATGGTTTATAATCTGTGGTATTTAGTTAAAAACGTGGCATTAATTAATTATTCATAAGGAAAGCTGCGTCTTCATGCTGACTGAAATTTACACAAAGTCCTACTCAAATATGAATTTTGGGAAAAGCAGGTGTTCAACAGAAAAGCTACTTTACTATGATTTAGAGCTGAGATGCTTTTAACCCAGTGTACATGAGCAGATGGTGTTCATTTAAGGAACACGCATGTTGGCTGTGGTCATATTAGAAGCATGTGTGCAAACTGTGTTCATTTTAGAAGCACACGTCTGAACTGTGGTCATTTTACACTGTATTCATTTTTAAAGAACACTTATGGACTGCGGTCCTATTAGAAGCACACGTGTGGACTGTGTGAACACACTACGGTCATGTAAGAAGCACGCATGTGAACTGTGGTGATTTTAGCAGCACACGTGTGGATTGTGTTCATTTAAGTAGTGAATTCGTGGATCATACACACCGGATAAAACCCTACACGACTGTTAAATATTTGAAGGTCCCTCACATTTAAAGTGTTCTGCTATTTCCCTGCAGATCATTATTATAACATAAGGCTTTTTGATCAAAGCGCAGTTTCTGAGGGGAACCTTCTGGGACCCTTTTGAAGTTAGAAGGAGATGTTTAAGCCCTTAAAGTTGGGTCTTCAGACGCCACACCGTGCACAGACTCTCTCTGTCTCTCTCTCTCTCACACACACACCCACGGCAAGGAACATTAAAAGGAGTCGCACGCACTGAAATCACCATTTTACACACAGGCTGAAAATCGATCTGTATTAGAGTGACGTATTAAAGGGGACGGCACACCAATAAAAAAACAAGGGAGTGCAAAGTGGTTGGTAACCGTTAAGTTCTTGTGAGGTTCATCAATCCCTGTTGTCGGTATCTTCAGTTCAAGTTCCTTCAAGGCAGGCTGGTGCTATCTGTGGCCTACAGGAAGGTGACCACTGTGTGGGCCGAGGTGACGGATAGTTGACAGAGCTCCGCGACCGCGGAGCCGCGGATCCAGCCTGGAACAGCTGTCCACGCGCTCCATGGCGGGAGCACGGATGGGATCACACTTCCCATCTTCCCAGGTTCTTCCTGGCAGAGTTTTTCACGGATCACGTATTTGGTTTATTCTCCTTCCTCGTGCAGTTCCTCTATGACTGTCCTCCATAATAATTAATGACATCTTTATATGAAAGTCATATCGTTGAACCATGTTTGTATCAACACGGACCAGCCTGAGATCCATCGGCAGCTCGGACATGGCCAAGGTTACCGTCTCCTAAATACCCCTCTGATTCCCTCGATAAATTCTGTGAAATATCAAAAATACTTCTCATTTCTATTTTAAAATCTCATAAAAACACTCTAAATATATATATATAGAAATAAAATCTGATGCAAATTATTTTAAGAAGTGTTTAAAGCTGTATGTTTCTAATGGAAGTTATCCCACAATCGAACATTCATTTGAAAAGTATAGTGTAAGGGGTTATAGGAAACACTGTGATCCTGTGCTGGATAAGTGAGTATCAGAGACAGATGGATGGTCACATTCAGCTGAGGGTATTAGCTTATGTTAGGGCTTCTCCTGTGGAGAAAAGATTCATGACCTTTGGGGTTTTTTTCTTGGTTATATTGGTATTTATAACGCCTTCTGCGTCCCGACTCGGACCTCAAGTTGCTCCCAAAATACCCTTTGTTACTTTCACAGGCTCAGTGTTAAATGCTATTTAGCCATTTTCGTGCTGGTGTCACACCCGACATGCCTTGGGGGTGGAAGCCAGAAGGGACCACGTGCGGTTTAATCTGCATCCGTCTGTGTGGGGTGGGGGTGGGGGTGGGGCCGGGGGGGCTGCTCTGAGCTGGGCCGCATGCCTGCTGGACGGGAGTCTGCCTAATCCAGACTGCTTCTACTGTACCCGTGCTTAACCCGTGCTGCCAGCAGATAGATGAGGGAAGCCTGGCCGCTCGAGGCAGAAAGCGCCACGCGCACAGCCGGAATATTCCGGGGCTGTGCCACCAACACATGGGGTTTTGACCGTTTAGCTGATTTTTTTCCCCAAATAACCAGGAAGTGAAGTCTCGCTTTATTAACTATTTTGTTAATGCCTGCTCTTGCAGATAAATCATGAGCGGTGCCTTGCCGGATTGTGCACAGGCAGGCCTATCTTATCTGACCGGGCGTGATTATGCCGTTGCTCAGGGTAACAGACGCCCGTCCACGTGGCCAGCGGGTCACAAACGCCAAGGAGGGTAAGAATGGCTACCAGGATCTACCTGGAGAGGCCAGTCAGGGATTTGCTCCCAGAAAGACTGTTCTCCATCTGGGGGTGACAAAGACAGCCAGACAGACTTAAAGTTGACCGGACTCAAACGCGACCTTTCTGGTCGAGCGGGACGGAAGCAGCTGGCAGAGCTGCCAGGCGTGATGCCGTAACGCTGAAAGACTCGCCTTGGAAAGGGAGCACTTCCTGTTCGCAGTTTCAGAACAGGAAGTCGGGAGCCAAGCTCAGAGCAGAGTGACGACTCCACAGGAAGATACATCTCACCTGTGGTCCTGGGCCAAGCAGATCGGATGGAAAATTATATTTATAGGCCTATGAAATGCACTATATAGATTTGAACTTGACAGAGACCTACGAGCAAGTTTTTAAAGGATAAGAAGCAGTCAGTGCTTGGGAGGTTAGCCGTGAATGAATAACAGACCTTGTGTTCTTTTTTTGTGGTAATAATCTGGTTTGTCTGAGTGTTCTCCACGGTCTTTCGGTGAACACGCGAGACGCAGGCTCCCTCGAGCTCTGACAGAAGGCATCTTTTAAAGACGGTTAACCGATTGACGTGCGAGCTCGTCCCACACTTCATCCAGGGTCATCTTACACTCCACAGTCCAAACGCTGTCATACTTCGGCTGTGGATGGGGCTCTGCATGTCAGACCTGGACTTTGCCGTCTCTGGCTGTGAATCGTTCGCTGGTTGCCCCACCCCAGAGGGCCGGTGTCGGGGCACAGGGCCGGCCAACGCTTACTGGCTGTGAGTGGCACTTTCACTATGGACCAGGAGGACCTGCAGGGACAAGATGGAAACACATTAACGAGAGCAGTGTGAGAGAGGACTGCTGGGAAAGCAGCTTGCCTGCCGCAGTCACCGAACGACAAGGTTTGAAGGGAGCAGATTAATGCAGATACACCTGGAGGAATGAGGGCCGTCTCCCCAGATAGGAGACGTGACTCCGTCCTCCAACATTCAGAGATCAGAAGGCTTCATGCATTTCAAATCTGCACGTTTAAATGCGACATCTTTCCACTTGTGCAATTTACTCATAAACGCTGTTACACCAAATGTCTGCCTCCAGAGCATGTAACCAGTGTGAAAGACACGTTTAGGGTGCTGTGTGACATCACTGAGCCAGAATCACACATTTTCCACATTGAGTAGACTCAAGCTTTCCTAAAACATTTCCTAATGATTAATAAATTAAATTAAATTAAAAGAACAAAAAAGGCACATGTCTTAATAATATCTGATTAAGATGTAAGAGAATAGATACACACTTAAAAATACCAGGACTTTCCTACGATAAAAAGCGTACGATCAAACAGATCCTGTTGTAGTGCTGACTGAACATTTTCCCGGCCAATGTCCTCCTCTCGTTACTGGAGTGTCCTTAATTATGAAGTGTCTTTTCTTTTTTACCTTCTGCTTTTTGATTGGCCAGCACTTCCTGTCTCCTTGCCCCTAACCCCGCCGAGCTAGCAGGTGTCACGTTGTGATGGACGAACGACTCGAGGGCTGGTATCAGGAAAACAAAATGGCCTTTATTAACATGAGCGGGGAAACAAATAGGACCACAAGGGGTGAAAATGGGAAGACTGACTCGGGGATGGGCACAGGCAACAGGAGGACTGACGTTAATGATCAGACTGGGGATGGCGAGACAAACAGATACGTCATTATCAAGACTACCGAGGGACAACAAGCAACAGGCACAGCTCATCAGGGTCACACAAGGGAGGAGACAGAAGTGTCACATGGACATGGTGGGCAGGGCATAACAACAGGACACTAACTCATCTCTTTGACTCATCGCTGCCCTGTTCCACCTGTACTAAATTACTCACCCTCCATGTTTTCAGACACATTTACACCTCACGTGTACCACCTGCACTGTCCTACACGCGTCCTGGTTCTTTATTCATTCATTATTTACTTGCTTCTTCGGGAGGGAATGCTGTGTTGGACTTGTTTATTTTTGTAAGTCGGCTGCCCTGGGGGATCAGAAAAGCTCTATCTTATCTTATTAAACACGGATGTTCACTCGAGCGCAGCCCCTAGGACTCCAGGGCTGCTAAGAATGACGTCACAGCGAGACTCATGTTTACCGCCTCCCCAGGCATGGGCAGCGTGTCACGGGCAGCACAGGAAGTCTGCCGAAATCCTTCCTGTGCAGCCTGGGGGGGGTCAGTCTGCCAGGGGCAACAGGAAGGAAGGACAGAGTCAAACCTGATCAGATGTGCCGGGAATACAGGAGCCTGAGACTGAACGTGGCAGCACATTACAGAGCTTCACATAACAGGATTACTGTTCAATGACTACCATGACCCTCAGCAGGTAAAGAGAGATATATGGATGGATGGATGGATGGACAGAGACAGTGTATCCATATTTGGTGACATAGCCAGTTGTGAAGAAGGTTCTAAATGCACGTTCTTGTAGATTGTGCAGGTCCTTTGATGTTGTTTTTCACTAAGAATGATGGTGGAGTGGAGAGACATATAAGGACACAATACATCTAATTGAAATCACCATTCCTATTTACCTCAGAGGTGCTCTGCTATGGTTTTGGGGTTGCAAGGTGTTCCAGATTTTAAGTTCTCTTTAAACTGCTAATAGCCAAAACACAAAGGGTAAGAAAAATAAATTAGACCTATGGGCATAATTAATAGTGAAACTGAGTGTGTTTTATTGCTGGGCCAGATGGCAGTAGCTTCACAGCTGGTATAGCAGCAAGTACTAGAGAACGTAGAGCCCAACTGCAGGTAAATCATAGCAATTGCTTTTAATGGGAGTCATATTAAGATTAATAAACTGGTAAAATGCACCCACCGAAGACAGCAAGGTGCCTGAGTTCCCTGATCTGCCTGAGTAGGTGGCAGGCTCACCATGGTGCAGTAATGGGTAAGAGCTTATGGAGATTAATAGGTGGACTGATGCACCCAACATTAAGTCCGGGACATTGAGGACCTGCGCAGGTGATATCTGGTGACAGATATTAAGGTAAATGTCTTCAGAAACCCATCAAATATGGCTACCCAACTGAAGAGAACAGGGGTAAAATAGGAGCCAATGGCATCTCAACAACCTCTTCTAAAATCATTTCTCTTTGTCATTGGACCGCTAGCTTAACTGACCTTCAATCATCTCACCATTTTGGTACTTTAGTAGTAGATTTAGATCTTCTCCAGGTGCTGTGATCAATCTGGGTCTTGGTAACATGTTATCTGGGGCTTGCTGACCTTCTGCACTATAACTAGGATTAATGTTGGGTGAAGAATCCTACAAGCAGTCAGTGAGAACAAGCTGATTATGAATCATCCCCTTTGCTTTTAGCCAAGGCTGCTGCTGCAGGAGATGTTCTACATGATGAGTATCAGAGAGAATAGATTCTATCTCGCCATACTATGGGGCCTCCTTGGTTCTTGTGTCACCCTGATTTTCACTTTCAGCACCTCACTGACCCGCACACACACCACTTCTTAACAGGGCAGCTTCCACAGAACAGCCCAAAACCAAATCCAGCCTGATTACCTGTCTTCTGGCCCAACACGAGCTGACAACAGCCTCTTTTATCCAAATAAATGCTTTTCAATTCAGCCCATTACAAACCCAGCTGATTATACAGAGATGCAAGTGAGTAAAATTAAACCAAATGCAACTCCCCAATCCCTCAAGTTGTGACTATACAGCTCTGGAAAAAGACCACAGGACATTTTTTTGTTTCACTCATTTCTTAATTTATGGTTATGCGTCTGTGAATAATATATACATTTCTTTTGTAAACTCAAACCTGGCTCTTCTCTGTTTCTCATTGATGAAGGGCTTCTTCCTTGCTTTATGGGACTTCAGTCCTGCTTCTAGCTCTAATATAAACTAGCAGTGCACTTCACACCTGCACTTAATGTTTCCCATTCTTTTTGTAGGTCACTTGATGTCATCCTACGATTAATGAGGCACTGCCGGATAAGTCGACAGTCATTTCTGACATCAGAAAGTCACTTCCTCCCTCTACCTGGCTGGTTTCTGGTCATTCCCAGTGTCTCCTGCTTCACCTTGTTCTTGTGTACTAAAGACTTAGAAATTTTGAGCCTCGAAGCCACCTGCTGCTCAGCGTAGCCTTCCGCCCGCAGAACCACGATTAAACCAGGATTAAAAAATACAGATTTAAAAAAAATATAAAGGTACTTTTTTCCAGAACTTTATTCTGTATGCCTAACCAACAATGATAAACCTGTGCTTAAAGGCAGGGCTCATTCTCAGTGCCTGAGGAAACTACCGTGGATGGACTGCAGTGAGGTGTTTGCTCCATAAGTACCAACACACCTAGGAGACATATGAGATGCATGAAACTGATTGGCTGAACAGAGTGGATCTGAATCAGTAATGAGGCAAAGTTTAACCCACCTCTGGTGGACTGGCTGTGTTCAATACCACTTCAATAATCTGGTTACCCATAATGCACTGTAGCACAATGCCTATCAACAGGTTATAGCACGTTAACTTAACAGCACAGTCTATGTGTCGTGTGGGAGATGGTCTAACTTACACATGTAAGCCAGATTTATAACAAGGTATAAGGCAGAACGTGCTTCACTGAGTTTGAAAGGTACCACTGACATGTCAGACTGTGTGGAATAGAGAACTGCAGTGTTTAACAATATGCATCAGCAGCTCCTCGGAAACCAGCTTCACGCCCCCCCGCTCTGTGCCGTTAATGACATGCATGCCGGCCATCTAACCCTCTATTACTGCAGATGACTAACATCAGTGACGATTCTGAGGCATTCTGCTGAATAAAAAATGATTTACACTATTAAATCGAACACGAACAGAGCCTTCAAATGTTCATTCTTAGCTCATGCACCAAGCGACACTTGAGACTGCTTGCTGATTACTGTTCTTACTGATTATGTGATTGCAGTGGCACTTTGTGTCTGTTTATCACCCTTATTATGTGCATTGACCTGACGTTCACTTTCTCTGGCTGCTAAACATACGGAAACCTGAACAAATAGGGCTTTTGGTCACCAAAACGATGCTGGATGGTTGGCAGGAATATTGTCACCGTGGCTTGTTAGTCACCCACATTAGGAAGTGAAATTAAGTTAAAATTAACACACAAAAGGCAGCTGTGTGTTATAGTGTGCAGGTGTGTCACCTACGCCAAGCTGCCCGAACACGACTCAGATGCTCTCTTGCTCTGAAGGGTTCTCCCGTTGTCTCTCCAGGAGAGGTTCCCCGTGATCTAAAAGAACGTGACGGTTTCTGTACTCGCACACGCACACACACACACACACACACACACACAGGCACGCCTCTCAGCACATGCAGATAACTCAGCAGATAACTCACAGGTTTACGGAGCTCCTGCCCTAAGAGCCTGCAAGTGTTACTACGCAGAAGTATTGAAGGTGGGAGGGACAGAGGGAGAGGATGAACGCAGAATGTTAGCACTGATGTACATTAGATCTTTTTGGCAAGGTTCTGTTTGCTGTTTTGTGCGTACGACTATCACTCTGCTGGATTTCATTCATTGCTGACCGGACTGGCTTCTTCTTCCTGAGAGGAGGTCTACCCTGTCACGGATTCTGGGGGCATATTTTTTCCCAGCATACTTGTCTGTTTGCTATGCACTGCTCAGGTGTCATGTGACCTCAAGGAATGTCCCTGGACAAAGCTGTGCATCCTGATTTGATACGCGTCCCAATGAATGGGATGAAAACACAGCTCCCAGTCGGTCTCCAGATTGGGTGGACGTGAGGAGTCTGGTTGGCGATGAAAGGGCTGGGCTCCCTACGGTGCGCTGAGGTGTCACAGTACCACAGAGTCGAGGCGGTGCTCTTGAATGTCTTTTCTGCATCACTATGGCGTCAACAAGCCCCATCTCGCTAGCGTGAACTCCCCCTCAGCCTCTGTGACTCTCTCGACGCCCCAACATTCCCTGCCTTGCTCTGAATCTCTCACTCTTCATCTTCTCTGCCCCCTCTATTTTACCTCCATCCCTTTTCTCTCTGTCTCCACCTTGTAGTCCTGCTCCAGATTACCCTTCCGTTCTCGTTGTTCATTCCACGTTTCTTTTTTTAACTTTTTTTTCTACGTTTCTAAGATGTAGCTCCAGTTATGACGAATCAAACTAGCTGGGCTTCTGAATCCCCTTCGCGGTTTCACGCAAAATCAATAAATACACAGGATCTGATTATCATATACTGATGCATCATACATCTATATCTGCAACTCTGTTTTAGTCCCTCTCTATCTATTATTTCTGCAATTTGTCTACATTGGACTGGATCCAATAAAATCAGTTCAACTTCTCTACAGTAAATGTATAAACCATGCAAACTATCTAGAAATGATCACTTCCTGCTTCCTGTAATCAGCGTATAAAAATGACCGGATGGCAGCTCTGAAAGGACGAAATTCCCCTTCGTCTTTTCACACAAATTCAAGAACAAAGACTTCTAGCACGAGTATGGCGGGTACTTACCAAGTCTCCCCACGTTCGCTCTTTTATTACTGATGATGACTTATGTCCCTTTCTTTCACCCTTTTTTCTTGGAGAATAAATGAAAAAAAGCTAATCTATCAGTACGAGAATATATCTGCTGTGGCACTGCTGACATTAAACGGTGGTGGTCGTTGTCTTCCGGAGAATGGTTTTCTGTGGTTTGGGGTTGATGGAATGAGGCACGTATGGTGGTTTTGTGGGGGGGTAACCGTGAGCGACGCCAGGACCCCCGTTCTCCAGCGTCCGGCCCGAGCAGGTGTGGGAGGGGCTCAGGTGCGTGTCGGCCAGTTCACACTCCAGAGACAGGTCCTCATTTTGGACGTCGTACTGAAGGTCGCAGTCCGGACAGTAGCCGTGATACTGGACCTTCTCGCTGAAGCGAACCCGCTCCCGCGTGACCTGGGGGCACCTGCTTTTCTCGTGCCGAAGCAGGGGCGTGAGCTCCGCCCCCGCGCTGGACTTCTTCTCCGTGATTTTGGGCACGTGACACTGCAAGTCTCTATTCATCTGTATCCCTGGGAAGATGCCGTTCTGGAGGGGAGCCCCCGCAGCTTTGCCTGAGATCCCTGATAGCTGGCCCTGGCCGTGGTCCTCCACTTTCACGGGGGTCAGGCGTGGTGGGGGCAGAGGGGGGTGTGGCTTCTTCAGCACCGTCAGGACAGTGGGGTAAATGGAGGCGGGCCTCGGGGAGAGGTCGCCGTGTCGCAGCTTGATCTTGTCGATGCTGGAGGCCGTGGTGTTGGTGGTGGTGGTGCTGCTGGAGCTGCTGTTGAGTGTGTCCGTCTTGGAGCTGTCTGTCATGTCCTCCTCCAGCTGCAGGTCCGAGGTCAGGGTGTCGATCTCCTGCACCACCTGCGGGCCACGGTATTCGGTCAATTACACCAGAAAGCTTTTCTTTCATTGTTTCTTTGTTTCCCTTGGGCCTGTCAGGCAAATCCAAGAACATGAACTGAAATAACTTTAACAACAACAACAACAACAACAACAAAAACACTGAATTATTAAAACTGCAAGACTTTTCAACCGTGAATGAGAACTGAAATACTCCATTGAGGATCTCCGGAGTGGAAAATGACCATAAACACAATTTTTGGTACAAAAACAGCCCCAGAGGCATCATTCAACTGACGCAGCTCCACTCCAAGGCTGATGCTCAGCAAGCAGAGCCCTGAATACTTAAAGCTCATCTCCAGCTCCTCCACCAGTTAAAACCAAATATAGCCTCATGTACGGAAGGTGCTAAGTGTGGTAGAAACGAGGCTGACTATATGTGGAACAAGAGGCCATCACCTGGACGTCCAAACCTATGGCGGACGGCAGAACCTGACTCAGGCAAATAACAGGATCGTGGCATTTCAGGAAAGGCATGACTGAAATGTCGCTCCCCTAAGCTACTGCTGAGCATCACACTGAAATGTTGCATCCTTGTCAGGAGAAATACAGGGTAACCCCTGTCTAACCCCCCCTCCCCCCCCCAAAAAAAGTAACTCCCAGGTGACGCGTGTGTAAAGGATTCCTCCTGAGTGGTGATGCTTCCGGAAACCAACGTCGTTCCCCTCCTCCTCCAGAACTCTTCCAGCTGGTTCACACCCACAAGTTATTTGCTCTCACCAGGACGGCCTCACTACTGACCGTGCAAAGAGAAAGAGTGTATGTGGCCGAATGTGGGCACGTGTGTAAAGGAAACGGCCGCCGCTCACCACGAGACCATGTGACCCGCCTACATCGGAACATGTGATCCACACGTATGTCACGTGGACAAGGAACCACATTTGTTAAATTCAGCAAGACAAAAGTCCCTTG
The DNA here is from genome assembly GCF_048594095.1 of Paramormyrops kingsleyae. NCBI lineage: Eukaryota > Metazoa > Chordata > Actinopteri > Osteoglossiformes > Mormyridae > Paramormyrops > Paramormyrops kingsleyae. The sequence goes on from NC_132798.1 coordinate 14,503,926, forward strand.
GATGTATTAAACAACTCTGTCCCTCAAAAAGATATGCAGAAAAATGAATGTGCAACTGGACGGGAGTGTACAGCGAGCCCCGAGAACAACATATTCCTCAGATTACAAAAACAGGTTAGAGCACATTAACTTATAAAGAGAATTGGGCCCAAAATTATTGTAATAACACAATTCAAATGTGAGTGGCCAGGATGCAGCGTAAATAATGGGCTTGTATCCTTCACACCCAAATATGGTTTAAATTACCCTGCAGCAAACAGTTCTGTATATTTGTGTTAGCAGAACTGCAGCTACAGACATGGTCTGTTTTCAAACACCTGAGTAAATTCTCTAAAAACAGGTTACTTCACAAAAATGAGTGGCTGGACCTCTGACCACAGATGTTATTAACTTAAATGTTGTCTGTGAAAAGGACTTCTAAGAGATTCAAACCTACTCTTTGCAATTATTATAAAGCTCTGGGTTGTCTTCAAATAACTTATTCAGAAACAAAAAAGAAGCATTTGAGTTGATGCTCTGTCATGTTTTCACCTGGAAATTAGTGAAATTGTTGTTATGTATAAATGTCAGTCAAGGTGGCCCATTCACAATGCTCTGATGGACTGAGCGGCGGAATGGAGGCCCAGCGCTACACGCTCCCGGCAACGCGGGGGCGCGCATTTCAGCACTGAACACCGCAAAACCATCGTTCACATTCATTATCCAAGGATAAACGAACATCTTTCTGTTTAAATACAAGTTAAGGTTAAAAATAAGATATCATCTGAACAGATGGCTCAATGAACGGATAAACATGTGACTAGTGACGATTTACCTCCACTCTCAGCGCACTGTACAGCATGTCCAGATTTTATTTTATAGTCCGAATAAACCCGTGAGCTAGATATGTGCTTCCAAATATATAAAGCATGCACAACAACTGTGTCCGGTGTATTCCCTAAATCCGCTTTCTAATAGTTAAAAGGAAAAATAGTGGCTTTCTGTATTGGAGATTTCTAAAAACTCTTATCGTAGGCTATAAAAAGACCACAGGGTTTATTCAACAACGGGCATCCTATTGAAAAGCATTAAAAGCAGCCCTAAGCTTATTCAGTTACTCCTGGACGCAAATTAAACGCGCAAAACGTAACAGCGTCGCCGCACAAACCTCCTTAATTTCTTTTGCCACATCCTTTAAGTCCCCCAGGATGGTTTCTAGATCCTCCACGATGGTCTTGATCTGCCGTTTCACTTTAACTTTGGAGACTGCTCCTTCTGACGTCTTGTTCGCCTTGCCTGACATGCTTCGATGCGGCACGATAAACGCTCAGCGACCGGATCGCAGCGCCGATGCTGCCATGGCGAGGCGGTGGACGCGCATGCTGGCCGAGGCTGTGTCTCCTCCACTTGCACACATTGCAGATGAATGTAGCGAAGCACGGCACCGGACTGCACGCCTGCGCCACAGTCCGTATCAGCATCAATGTTTTTTCTTTCTTTCTTTTTTTTTTTTAACGAAACGTCACCCAAGTGGCGGAGCGGGGTGCGAGGGCATCCCTGTGCGCGCCTCCTCCGTGCGTCCCCAAGGTCCGATGACGATCTTAATGTGCAGATCTCCGGGGCAAAACCCCCGCATTTTTCCTGTTTGTTTATAAATCCGCTTCTTCACATCACCGCTTTCTGAAACTCTAATGTATCAGAGTCAGACGCAGGGGAAGAAAGCTGGACCATCCCTTTATCGCACGATAATGACAGCGCTGAAGCAGGTTAAAGTCCGGACAGTAAAACATTGACATTCTCATCTGTTATAATCACTAAGCCCCACGAAGATGCCGGATTCTCGTTTTATAGTATTTCATAATTCCCACAAATCGCGCCGCATATGTGTTTCATTCTCTGAAGGCAGTGCCAGGAAGAACAATGTCCAAACCAGCAGGCTTCTTGCGTTCATGAGTCAGCGAGGACCACCGCTACTGCGGAAACGGGCGCATCCAGCATCCGATGGCGTCTGCACGCATCGGCCAGATTCGCTCGGTGTATGAATGGCGACGCGGTTCGGAGGTGGACGCACACAGATCCGGAGTAACAAAATTGCGAAGCGTGCACTGATTATAAAGTGGATAAAATCATAAAATAAATAAAATAATCTAAAAACTCACTTCAAGTGACACGTATTCGAGCTGACTTTAAAAAGCTAATGAAAGTTAAAGTTTTCTCCCGTAAACATTTGAGCAAATCTCAAGAAAACATGATAAAACCTAGATTAAGTGTTCATGGTTTATCATTACATGTTCAGTTCTTTTTCTACTAGCATTATGTATTTAGTCAAGAGTAAGTCTGTAATATGGTTGAGAAATAAAACTAAACAGTCATTCACATGCAGAAATTTTAAAATTTTTAAATAATCAAAATAATATTTCATTGTAATTGTGTTCATTGTACAGGCAGTGAAGTTAAAGTGAAACAAAACACCAGTTTTGATATGTGCAAATTCTGTTTCTGGTGTAGATGTGGTCAGCCTAGTATTTTTCTATGAAAAAGGTTTTATGCTGGGCCCACATTGATATAATCAGGTCTCAAGAGGACATCCAATTATGTGCCTTATAAGCATAACCAAGTGAAATTCTCATGGCTCAGGGTTTAAAATGACATTGGAATATCAAGTGAACTGCTTTCGTGAAACAGAATATACTGCATACAAAGTAATGGTGAGTTTTTAACATCCACCAATTGCATGCAAACAAGGTGCACATGCCCTGCTGCTCATATTTTTAGCCTCTCTGCTTGAAGACTTTGTGGACTGACATTCCAACCCCGGTGTATCCCTGCCTTATGTCCAGTGCTGCCAGGAACAGACTCTCATCTCCCATGCAACCCTGACCAAGATGTGTCTGGAAGATCGAGGAATTAGGAATTTAATATGTAAAATTGTACTTGTGGTGGGAAGTGTTTTATGTCATATCTGGTGCATATCTCACAGATTAGCTACCCTAAGTGTGGTCAAACACCACAGCCACACCCACCTAAAGATGAGTACCCTGAGAAATCAATAACCTGGAGAAACTCTAGCTATCTATTACTCTATTTAAACTAAATCTGCTCTATCCTTTCCCAGTTTTGGTTATCTATTCGCTAAGGCTGGCTTTCTGGATCATCAGTTTTTGATCTTGCAGTTTCTTGATTCTGTCTATTTTGGTTTTGACTTCGAGGATGTTCTCTGGTTTCTGTTTACTGGCCACCTAACCCTGCTTGATCTATGATCTCATCCTTGGCTATCTCCATTTCATCTCAGCACTCAGCGTCTAACCCATCTCATCCCCATCTTTCACAGCTAGTGTCCCAAAATCTGTCAACACAAGGTACCCGGAGACCAATCTATCAAAGAGGTAAAGCTCATTGTGTGGAAGACCTGGCACCATGTGGCAGACTGACATCTGCCAGTGTTTCTCTTCTAGATTTAAAATAATTAATTAATCTCTAATTTAAAAAAATCCTTTAGCTATGATGCTGTAAAGACAAACTTTTCTGAATTCTGCTCATTCAAAGCATTTAACAAGCATATCATATTGAAATCCTAGGTTCACAAGGATATGGTGTGTGATCATATGCATTCGAGTATGTGAATTGGGAGGCGAGCGGTTGATATCCTTGGGTGTCCCAGCCAACTCGACCGATTCCATTCAGTGAGAAGGAGCACCGGCTCTATGTCAAGGTCCCCCTGGTGCTCTGAACATCCTATCTTGGAGAATCCTGTAGAGAAACAGCATTTCAGCCGCTTGTACTTGTGACCTTGTTCTTTTTCTTTTCATTACCCAGGACTCACAACTGTAGGTGGGGACAGGCATGAAGGTTGACCACTGAAGTGCGTGCCGAATCCAAGGACTTCATTTCATCACTATGGATCTCCTCAGAGCTCGCAAGACTGCAGTCACCGAGCGCCAGCCTATCCGTCTCACCTTCCATCTTATCATCACTCATGAGTAAGATTCCAAAGTGCTTAAACTCCTTCTCTAAGGTCAGACATACCTGAAAGGACCAATCTGCTGTTTACTGAGACAGTGCCACGGCCTCAGATTTAGAGGTGCTCATTCTCATCTCTGTCACCTCACACTCAACGTTGAACTGCTCAAGTACGTGCAGGTGGTCCTGGATGGATTCGAACAAAAGCAGTCTGTGACTATTTTCTATTCCTGCTACTTCTCCCTGGTGCTGTCTGTTTTCATCTGACACCATTGGTGCATTCCTCTAAAATATGGGACTAATTTTCTGTTGTAATTACGGGTAATCATGCCTGCTGCTGGAATCTGACCGGACGCTGCCTGTTGGAAATGCTACCTTTGCACAATCTTTGGCTATTTTCATTGCACACCTTAAAGGGCAAAATGTTAGAATCGTCTGCCTAACACACTGGACGTGTTTTCCATGCATGCTGTTTGGAGTTGCTGTGGATGCTGGTTCCTGAGGCTAAAGTTATGGCCAGAGTTGGAGTTTCCTGCTTGCACACTTTCCCACCTTCTGCGAGCCTCTCCCTGCCCTTTCAGCATAGTTAGCCAGGACTCTTACCAACCTCACGCTTTGAGCTTTCATCCTCTTTTGTTGGCAGACTCTTGAGAAATGCGCAAGACAATTTGGAATTGTTGGATTTCCAGGTGGTAAACTTAAACTCCCTGACACATCTGGCTATAGACACAGAAGATGCTCTGTTACTCTACAACCCAATTTTGCACCATGAAGGTAAGTGGACAAGGCTATATTCCTTTTTAGAGTCAATTTGTATTTGCATTATGTTTTGTGCATCGTTTGCTGCATGTATGTCTCCCCCTCCTGGCTCTCCCTTGATAATTTGCATAAGTAGTAAGTTTGGAGTTCAAGAAAGTAGGAGCTCGAGTGAGATGAGGGACATCGTATAGCCTTTTGGCCACACACACAAACAGAGAAAAATAAGTGCAAAGCATGCCGAAACAAATACATGCGTTCACACCCACAAACATGCTTTGAGAAAATTATTGCTTAAGTTTATTTTTGAAAGATCTATTGGTTACAGCTAAAAGGAGAAGTCCCTGCTTTCGTTGTAATTATTTTGGTTGGATCAGCAAAAATGGATTTTGCTGTAGAAATTGTGAATCAGAATATCCCCCATCCAAACCTGTGCAGCAATCTTGAAACATTCTTCAAAGTCTTTGCATAAAAAAATCTCAAAATGCTTATACTTAAATCCTGATAAATATTCAAAGCCTTGTCCAGACGTATGCAGGTTTTTTTTTTTTTAAATGTAGCATTTTCTATGTGTTTTGGCCCCTCGTCCAAATGCAAACGGAGCTTTGTGTCAGTGAAAATGGAGCTTTTGTAAAACCCCGTCCAGGGCGAAAGATATTCAGAAACTCCGTTTTTTGTGTCTTAGTGTAGACAGGGAAAACTCTTTTTTTTTTTTTTGGCTTGTAACGTCAGATTGTGCGTCGTTCACTCTTTAGCAGAGCTGGTAGGCTTCTGATTGGCCAACATGGCTTTAAGGTTAGCGTTATATCGCCGCCTGTTGGTTTTGCATGCTCTTGACAGTGCGTTGTAGCGTTTTCATATGGACAGATTTTTTTTTTATATATAATGCAGGAGGAAAAAACACCCTTTTTAAAAATATCCGTGTACGTATGGACGAGGTCTACGTCACATAAAGTCACATCAAGCAGTGGATGAACTCTATCGACTTAATACTGATAAAATTGAGCTCTGCTTATCAGATCTAAGACTCTTGTTGCCAACCTACCTGACGCAGCTAAGCACTGATGTTGATGAAGTTCCTTTTAAACCCACACTCGCAGTTGGTCGGTGTTATTTTTGATCACTGACTCAACTTCCAAATCTAGATTAGTTCCCTTGTCCTGACTGCATTTCCTCTGCCTTCTCTGCGGATACTGAACTCCTACTTTAATTCAGACCCTCATCATCTCCCCTCTAGACTACATGCAATGTCCTGCTTATTGGTGTGCTTTCCAAAATTGTCTAGATTACAGTATGCGAAAAACTCTGCAGTACAGGCCCTCAGACGTAAGCACCCATTCTCTGGCACAACTGTGCAAGAGAGAGGAGTTGACCATTATCATAAAAATCGTGCAATAATATTAATAGATCATATATACAATTTGCAGAAGAAGACTAATTTGTATATATTTACAGTTTCGATTAGTAGAAAAATCGCAGCAATAAGTCGTAAAAAATACTGGATTTTTTAAATCTAAGTAAAACTGGAAAAAAGTGGGAAAATAGTCCTGCTTTTGCAGGACAATACGCATCTGTCTGACGTCCAAAATTGCTGGGAGACAGGCTGGAATACATCACTTCCGGTAAAATAGGGCTCGCGGGGATTTAATTGGGCAAATCTTCTGAAATAGGCCACGCTGATTTAATAAAACTGCTGTCGATTATCTAGAATTTCCCGCCCCTCAAGAAGAAAAAGCGGAAGCAAAACGGAAGTGTAGGTTGGTTGTCAACAGCTTCCTCAGAGTACCGGGTTGCGTCAGTGCGCGTAGCTGTCGTTTGTGAGGTCGATAACCAGCGATTAATTTAGTCATGGCTCCACTGAGGTTTGATGGGAAAGTTGTACTGGTTACAGGAGCTGGAGGAGGTGAGTAATGCGGATAGTCTTTATTCAGTTCAGCAAGATGACGCATACATATTTGATTAGATTGATCCAGTAAAGCTAAAAAGTAATTTGCATTGAGGTGGCAGGTTGTCAGAATGCACCTGCAATTCGGCTTTGAGCAGAGCCTTCAAGAACAAAATCTAAGGAAAACCCGAAGCGTGGTGTTTGGGGAAGTAAGAAGTTACATGAGGATGCACTCTCATTTCAGCCGAATTGCTGCGTCCATGTGGGACAAAGGGCGCCGTGTGTGCAAACTGCAGGCACAGTGTTAAAGTTCGATCGTTATGTAGAGGTGACAGCCCGAGCCAGGAACGCGGGCTAGCATAAATTACCCCCCATAAGTAAATAAAGTTATTAACGTTAGTGTTCAAAGTACGGGCTTTTCTTATTACTGTGTCTTCTCTGCAGGACTTGGAAGAGAGTATGCATTGGCCTTTGCTGATCGAGGTGCCCTTGTTGTTGGTGAGTCACAGTGACTTTTGGGCTGAACTGGGCTTTCAGGTTGGGCACCTGTGCGCAAAAACCGGAAACACGATCGTGTTGTGTTCAGGTGTCAGCAACGCGATGCGTGGTTTCACGTGTCGGCTTCATCCCTGGGACAACTTATGTTTTTATCAGTCCCCATTTGTGTCAGAGTGAATACCGGGGATCATGGTGAATTCTGATGGACCTTTTAATCAGGAGATTTTTTTTTCTTAGCCAAAATATTTCGCTGCGGACACAGGCAAGTGTTACCACAGACACGTGTGTCCGTGCATGGATAAGCTGACCAGCCGTGGTGAATACGTTGGCCCTTCCAATAATAATTCTGATAATGATGATTACTGGTTTTCGTTTCACCCAGTGAATGACCTTGGCGGTGACATCAAAGGGGATGGCAAGAGCTCCAGTGCTGCGGACAAAGTGGTGGCTGAAATCAAAGGAAGTGGAGGCCAAGCTGTAGCGAATTACGGTGTGTAGTGTGATCAGATTCCCGTATCTCTACAGCAATAAAGTGCTGCACCAGGCATTAATAAATTTGGGTGCAGAGTGCTTGTTAAGCAGTAACCACACTTTTATAAAAAATAAAAAATAAAAAAAAATAAATAAAAAATTAATGGTGTTATAAAAAAAAATAAATGGTGTTAAAATAGAATTGACTGATTAGATGTTGCACAATACCATAGTAACTCTGCCTGAAAGTTTGTCCTTTCGAATTACTTCCTCGGAAAGGTATTTATCCAGAGTGTGTCTGGTGTGCGGATTCCTCTCATGAATCACAGAGATGCGGCTGTCTCTAATTGTACTCCTTCTCTTAATCATGCTGTGATTGTAGCTGCCAGCTGTCAGTCTCTGAACAAATAGTTTATTAACAAACGCTGGTTAACTTGCTTTACGCTGTATTTGACGTTTGGCCTGGCCAGGCCTCTATAGGACTTGTGCTATTGCAGTGTATTGTAGCTAAGTCACACTCGGCGGATGATGCAGTCCGTCATGCCTGTATGGTCACGTATAACAGAGAGAGTTAGGGGTGTGGCACATGACCTGTTCAAGAGTGCAAAGATGACAGACTCCCGGCTTGCCGTTTCATTTCCAGACTCTGTGGAAAATGGGGAGAAGCTGATCCAGGCTGCTCTGGACGCTTTTGGGAGGATAGGTACAGTAACAAGAGGGAACCATACAACTACGTTCAATTAAGCTGCAGTTAAATTCTTCGATTTGACTGCATGACTATATGGCTACATTGCTAACTGGTAATACTGTCTTTGGGAGTCTAGTTAGCATATAGTTAACTATTTTTAATACTTTTTTTTTTTTCCAGATATTGTCATCAACAATGCTGGGTAAGTACACATTTGAACTGCCGTTGCACTGAAATGTACAAATACTAAAACAGCTCAAATCTTATTTAGAGCTAATATTCCTAAAAAAAATCTATATTGGATTTTCACCAATGCTAGGATACTGCGAGATCGCTCCTTTGCTAGAACGAGTGACCTGGACTGGGGTAAGGAAGTCTGCTTGTTTTCCCACCACGGGTACTGGGCTTCTGGGGTTGCAGGCATGCGTTACAGGCTGTAGCCATTCCCAACGGCAGGTGGCTACAGTGAGGATTGTCACCCTGACTTCCTCGCCTGTCTCCCCTCTGTCGCTTTCTGGCAGACCTCATCCACAGAGTGCACCTGAGGGGTTCCTTCCAAGTCACCAGGGCTGCCTGGAACCACATGAGGAAGCAGAAGTTTGGCAGGTGTGGTTAAATCGGCCTAAGCTACACGGAAGCCCTCGATGATCGCAGTGACGGTGCCTGTTCATCTGTTAGGGTCCACAATGCATTTCCTTCAGTGTGTGGTCCTGTACAGTCAGGATCTGTGGGAATCTATGGTGCATCTTCTGCTCTTGTTTTGCCCAGATGTGGAGGCTGACCAGCACTGCTTCTCTTGGCAGGATCATCATGACCACGTCGACTGCCGGCATCTACGGGAACTTTGGGCAGGCAAACTACAGCGCGGCTAAGCTGGGGCTCCTGGGCCTGTCCAACACGCTGGCCATAGAGGGTCAGAAGTACAACATCCACTGCAACAGCATCGCCCCCACGGCCAGCTCCCGCCTCACGCAGACAGTCATGCCCCCAGGTCTGCTCCCGTCTCACTCAGCGCTTGCTGTAACTTTATTGCTTTCTCTGCTCAGTTCTGTGAAAGGTCTCCATGACGCCAGCCTGCGGTGTTGGGATAATCCCATGGGGGTGGGGGGATCCCCTTGGAGGTGGCATGATCCCATGGGGTGGGGTCCCCTTGGAGGTGGCATGATCTCCTGGGGGGTGGGTGTGTGGGGGGGGTCCCCTTGGCATGTCTGTCGGGCGCTAAGTGCCTGAGTGACCTGTGCGCTGCATGTTGATTCCATGCAGCCGGCTTGGCAGCTTTTGGAATGTACTGCACAGCTGTTCAGCCTGCAAATCAGGATGGGGGGCCCCCCTGTGGGGGGATGGGCGGAGGTCATTTTTATGCTTTATTCCTGGGGGACGATGCTTCGAGCTGCAGTTTGTACCCAGACCCCTGTAGGGCTGCGCAGTGGAGCATCTCCAGCAGTGCTGCATGCCTGCACTGTCTCAGTCAGTTTCAGCGTGATGCCGTCTGTCTGTGCTTTTTATTCACCATCACATGATGGGGTATTTTTTATTATTTTTTTATTTTTATTTTTTTAAACCCTAGATTTGCTGGAAGCCCTTAAGCCCGAGTATGTTGCTCCTCTGGTCCTCTGGTTGTGTCATGACCAGTGTCAGGAGAATGGGGGTGTATTTGAGGTGAGAGAACGGCACCCCCACCCACCTCCCCACAGAAATTTAATAGGAACATTAAAACCATTACATAAAGGTGATATTCCCATAAATCTGACTGCTGCTTGTTGTTCTCAGGTTGGAGCTGGCTGGGTTGGAAAATGTGAGTGATATCGACAAACTGCAGTATGAGTTACTAGACACGGTAGCTTTTTGGAGTACTGGAGTGTATGAGACTTACCACTGGGAGCAGGTTTCGGGGCCCCAGCTGCTCCAGAACACTCCGGAAGGTGCCTGCTGCAATCTCTCATGTGCGTGCGCCCTTGTGCTCTCGCAGTGCGGTGGGAGCGCACCCCTGGGGCTGTTCTGCAGAGCCGCAGTCAGCCCATGACCCCCGAGGCTGTACGGGACCGCTGGGACCAGATCTGTGATTTCCGGAATGCCGTCAAACCTACCAGCATTCAAGGTGCATATTTGGCAGCTGCTCACCCAAGCACCCCCCCCCCCCTTCCCATGGAATATGCTGAATTGAGTCTTTTTTTTCTCTTTTCCACTGTCATTCCCTTCATAGAGGCCCTCAATACTGTGATAGAGGCACTGTCTGACAAAAATTCTGAGAACCTGGTTTCCAATCCAACCAGCGCTTTCACCTCCACTACTCCAGGGGGCAGCAGTCCTGTGAGTACAGTGGGCTGCACCATGGCCCAGCCACATTACAGCTAAAATGGCTTAGAACACCACTGGTTCAGAAATGGGTTTGAAATGAAGAATAATTTAGCCTGTCCCAGTTTACAAAATATCATTTAAACTCAGGTGAAAATTTGTAAATCAGAGACATTGTTCTAGTTGTTTCTACTTGCTGAAACGATTCACTCTGTCTACAGACAGTCCCCGGGTGAAAAACATCTGACTTAAGGACAACTTGCACTTCTGTACGGACTGCTATAAAACCGATTTAGCCAGAATTCTTAACATAAATGGTTTGTGATAAACAAACACACACACACACACACACACAACTTCGTGATGCTCTTGAAAACAATGTGCGATTTCAGCAGTTCATTGGCTCGGGGTACAGTACTGTATGAGGTTAATTCTATTATTCCTATTACTATTTATAAATGTAAATCATTATCACAGACATTAACTTGATCAAGCTCGGCTGTGAAAATGTGAAACGAAGTGGTGTCTGTCCCCCAGAGATGTTACAAAAGGGCATTGTCGTAAAGTATAATTCCTGCAAATGTACAGACATGCAAGGTACAACCCCATTTCCAAAAAATGTTGGGATGTTGTGTAAAATGTAACAGAATGCAATGATTGCATATATATATAAATATAGTGAATTGAAAATAGAACAAAGACTACATATCAAATGTTGACACTGAGAAATTGTATCGTTTTATGACAAACAGATGCTCTAATTGAATTTCCCAGCAACATGTTTCCAGTCTTGACTTTAGAAACATCGTGTAACCCGTTCGCCCCTCCCATCAGCTGGCAGCCATCGGGCAGAAGTTGCCGGACATATCCTTCAGCTACTCCAACATGCACTGCATCCTGTATGCCCTGGGCGTGGGCATGTCCACCAAGGAGCCCGACCACCTCAGGTTCCTGTACGAGGGCCACGAGGACTTCTGCTGCCTGCCCACGTTTGGGGTGATCCCGTCCCAGGCCTCCATGATGGAGGGGGGGCTCAGCTCCATCCCGGACCTCAACATCGACCTGACTCAGGTGAGACGGCCTGCATCGGGGCGAAACGCAGCCCACACGCACACAGAAGGATTCTGGGTCAAATCCCCCTGATTGGGAGAGTGATTTTGCCATTGGGCCTCTGAGCAATACCTAATTGCTCGAAGGACTATGTGACCCTGCTTTGCCAAAAGAAATGTCTGCCAGATAAATAAAAAATGTAAATGAACTCTTCAAATTGATTTGCAATATGTAGTCTGCATGCAGCCATGCAGTCTGAATCCTGCTGAGACACGCATCGCATTCATGCTTTTCTGTCTCTTCTCCATCCCGTGACGTGAATCCCCCTCCGTCCCTGTCAGCTGTTGCACGGAGAGCAGTACCTGGAGCTCTACAGGCCCTTGCCCATCTCAGGTAAGCTGTGCTCACGCTCCCTGCCGTCTGTCTGCGACATTACCCAGAATTCATGGGGGTCCCCTTTACTGCTGCCCTTCACTTGCAGGGACGCTGACCTCGCGGTCCACCGTGGCTGATGTGCTGGACAAAGGCTCTGGTGCCGTCATCCTCCTGGATGGTGACTTGCCGGCCGTCTCCTAAACGCATCCTCAGATGTCGGGGTGAGCCGCATCTTCTCATACTCCTGCTGGGTCTCCCCTCTCTCTCCATCTGCAGTTCATACGTACCATGGTGAAGAGCTGGTGTGTTTCAATCAGTTCAGCTTGTTCATCATGGGAATGGGTGGCTTTGGGGGAAAGAGGAGTTCAAGCAAGGCAAAGGTAACATCAGACTGCCCCCCCCCATAGCTGCGGCACACACACACTGCCCTGCTGATGCTTGTGTTTTCGCTCACCCCACCCCTCTCCTCCTCCACAGGAGACAGTGCCCCCTCCAACCAGAGCCCCGGACGCAGTGCTGTCTGATGTGACCTCCAGGGATCAGGTACTATTCCACCCACTTCCGTTTGCTTCTTTCGTTGGGTACACGGCTTCTCCGCATCAAGGACGGACAAACGCGTGTGGTAGAATGGTCTCCCGTTAAGGGTGGAGCAGATCTCTACGACTCGCCAGTGCTGACCTTATGACTGAAACGTGTGTGCACACACACACACACAACTCACTGGTGAACCAGTAACGATAACCTCCTGTCTGGTGACAGTGAGACGAAATGCTCTGTTCTGTTACTTGTGTAACTGTGCATGAAGTTTAAAGGTGGGATCACCTAAGTCATGTGCGCTCATTTCCTTGGGAATTGTCCAAAATAAACCCGGGAGATGAGAGCTTTTTTTTTCTTCATACATCGGTGAATCCATATCTGCAGTGTCAGACTCTGTGTTTAATTGTTCCTTCAGTGCCTCCCAGACCACAGGAGTTGAACACATCATTGATTTTGGTTTTGCTTTGAGCTCCAGTTTTGTCCTTTTCCTTAAAGTACAGTTTTAGTGAGCTGGAGCTGATGTTCTGACTGTCCTGTTAATGGTCCTGTATAGAACCTGGCTGTGACAGAATTCTGTCTTCCAGGCTGCCCTGTACCGCCTGAGCGGGGACTGGAACCCACTGCACATAGATCCCAGCTTCGCAGCCATGGGAGGTCCGTGCCTGTCTCTGTCTGTCGGCACTTACCCACTGCCACCAACCACTGAGCCATACTGCGAAATGGCAAGCTGTATCTGAGTCGAACCTGTACCTGTGCCGTCATTCAGTGGGAGTTTCACCACCGTCTGGTCGAGATGCTAGTGTTCAGTGCATGGATTCTCTGAGGGAGAAAAAGTCCATATTCCATTACTCGTCATTAGTTTTGCACATCACGATGTATCAATGCATTTCTGATTACTCAGAACTTTAACCTCCCTCCTATAGAACAGCTTGAACAGAATGGATTTGTAATGCAAATTCATGCAAGCAAATGCTAATTCCACTAGTGTTTGATGCAACACAACGTAGCGATTCTCACAGATGATAGAAATTTAGGAAATTGCACGCAGTACATCATGGTGTACACTGTGTAAACAGTAGATAAGCATCTCTTCAGTTTTACTTCACTGCCTCTCTCCAAACCCGACAATGCCTTTAATGAGCAGACCCTTCTGCAGTGGAAAATCAAAGCAAGCTGGAACTACTTCTATATCTATTGTATAGACATAGAAACACGGTGATTGATCGATTCATTGTGGTTTTTGTTAAAAGAAGACTCTGGGGATTTTCCCAGATAACTTGCTGTGCCAGCGGATTACTTCTATAAGGATGGGGCATCTGATCCAGAACTTATCCATGCAGGTTTCAAAACTCCCATTCTGCATGGACTGTGCTCCTTTGGCTTTGCCGCACGCCACGTCCTGAAGCAGTACGCCAAGAACGACGTGTCCAAGTTCAAGGCCATCAAGGTGAAGCCGCTTTCCACGCCATGACCGCTGTTCTGAGCTACTGGATCACAGATATCAGGGCAAAGAGAAACTTGTAGTGGCAGTAAGAACATGTCATTGTAGAAATCGGCACTAGATCCATCAAATAGTATATTTAGCCATAATGTCTGGGTCTGTGCTGCTCAGCACAAATTTGACATCCTTTGGATTTCAACCAATAATCACAGCTGGTGTACCTGCCATAGAGATTTATGCTGATCTTTCGGGTGGTACTCTGCTGCATCCTTTTAAGGGTAGAACGATGTCAAACGACGAGGCTGCGAGCTGTATCCATAACGTCTGTGTAGATGTGATGACGTGACCTTGTCTTGCTTCCACAGGTACGTTTCGTGAAGCCGGTGCTGCCTGGTCAGACAATCCAGACAGAGATGTGGAAAGACGGCAGCCGGATCCATCTGCAGTGCAAGGTGAGGAGCTCCCGTAGTGCTCACCCAGAGAAGGTAGAGAGGGAAGGCCTTCACATCTCCTCTGGACACTAACCTGCCATCTTGCATGATGCATCCAGGTCAAGGAGACTGGAGATGTGGTCCTAGCGGGAGCATACGTGGATCTCCAGAACGTGGTTGACGTCAAGGTGGACAAGGTGCCAGAGGTGAGGCCTTGGTAAAGTTCTGTTGAGCTGGTGGAAGAGGAGAATTGGCTGGAGTGTACGTCTTTCATTAAACCTATAGGTGGGGAAGCTCCAGAGCGACCTAGTGTTTGCAGAGATCGGGCGTCGCATCAAGGACATGGGGGCAGAGCTAGTGAAGAAGATCAACGCCGTGTTTGAATGGGAGATCATCCAGGGAGGGCAGACCGCCGCCCGCTGGAGTAAGTTCATACATGAATCTAGAGAGCATAGCTCAGGAGAACATGGAGAAAACACGCATGTGGGGCGCTGCATGGCATGTGGGAGGGTGTTTTTGGCAGTCGCAGAGCGAGAATGTGATTGACTGACAGACTATTCTACACCGAAGCTCGGGGCCAAGAGCCTCTACTTAATGATTAACTGCCCGTTGGGTCAGTCACCTTCAGCCGTCTTTCTTCTTTTGGTGCTCAGCCATCGATCTGAAGAGCGGCACAGGTTCCCTGCAGAAGGGTCCCTACAGTGGCAAGCCGGACGTAACCTTCACGCTGTCTGATGAGGACTTCATGGATGTGGTTCAGGGCAAGCTCAACCCACAGAAGGTACTGGGTCCCGCATGTGATGGAGAGCGGCAGTGTCACAATGTCCGGGCACTTTGGTTTGTATGCATCCCTGTGCTTCCTGTTTACACCACCTACCCCAAGGACTCCCCTGGAGACCTGTGTGGGCAGGCCAGGGTACGGCGATTCACAGGCCCCTCCGGGAGCTGCTTCCATACCTGCTTGATAACTCTGCCACAAGCTCTCCTCCCTAAAGGGTGTGCAGAATGGTGGCAGAAGGGTTAGCGAGATGAGGGGCTTAACTGGTGTACACAGGAGCAGGGAGCCCAAACCCTGTGCTGAGTGAATGAATCTGAGACCTTTCAGTGATGGCTGCTGTCTTCATTCTCACAGGCCTTCTTTACCGGGAAGCTCAAACTACGTGGGAACATCGTGCTCAGTCAGAAGCTGGAGGTGATCCTCAAAGACTATGCCAAGCTGTGAGGTCTGCATCCGGCTCGGCCAGCTCCGTCTGTCTGGTGGCCACCGTCTAGCCAGATGGGAGACCATGCACTGCTCCCGCTCGGCTGTACCACGGCTCCTTGGTGCGTTTCGAACCCGGCGAGAGTCTGCTCCCTTTCTGAAGATGATGAAAACTAATCAAATCTAATCAGCAGTTTGTGTTCAGACTTCAAACATGGTTGCCCGCTGTGAAAATTAACTTTTGCCTGAAACTGTAAATTGTATATTAGGACTGTACATTTAACCTGTAATATTTTCAAATTAAAAGCCTGAAGCATTTGAGTGAAGGACAGTGAAGCACCCACCCATGGTTCACAAAACGTCAACTTGCCGTGTTTGTTACATCAAAGCGATTTATTATAATATTACTTTCCTTAATACATTTTGATTTACAACGTTTCCATATTAATTATAAAAATGACTCCCCTCTCCTTCACAGCTCGAGGGCTAAAAGCACTGGAAATGAAACAATCGTTTGGTTTTATTCCGGTTCTTGCCGTGACTCCTTCCTTCCCCGTCTCGGGAAATGGCACCATAGTAAGCAAGGCGGTCTGTCGGATCCCTCGGCAAAGCAAACAGCCAGCAATCTATACATGGTTAAGGTTCATGAAATTAAACCCAGAATCTCACATCCTATGCGTGTCTGGATTTTCCCATGAAATTTCATAATGGGGCGGGCAGGTGGACCTAAAGCATGCTGACTAGGCCGACTCCTACACGGATAACACGGCTCATAAATATCACTGCTATTCCACACACTTTTAAATTTATATGGTGCCTCTACATGAACAGCCAATGAGGTGTTTCGGCAGTCCTAATAGCCTGTTTACTTATTTAGAGTAGGCACAAATGCTTTATCTTCACACCATGGAAAACAGCAGGGAGTCTTGTCTCCGGGGGTCACAATGAACCTTTTAAATGCAGTCACTGAAGCTGAAAAGCCCATCTGGTACCCGCCTTCAGGAAAAGCACACACTTGCATGAGTATCAGTGATCACTGGGACTGAGGCTATGGGCTCTATAAGAGTGAGGTGAAGATGTGCTTCCACAAGTATTCAAGTAAGTAGTACTCAATGTTTCAAATATAGGAGAGAAGGTTCCACAGAGTCCACACGTGGAGCAAGGCTGAGTATATCACTGATCAAATCAGGTGCCCCCTTGCGGGCTAGAGGACAAAGCGCACATCACCCCACGGATTGCCATTGCTGATGCCGAATCGGTCAGGCAGCATGCGCATCTTCATGGTGCCATCGGCGCCGCAGGAGAAGATGTGGTTGGCGGGGCCCACCTCCAGCTGCATGACCCCGGTGCCCAGGTTGCGGAAAAGTGACTGGCGCGCGTGTTCGTTGGGGAAGACGTGGAGCAGCCCCTGGTCAGCTAGGCCCCACACCTAAAGCAGGAAGGCCGGGAAAGTCATTAGCAACGTGACGCTAACAACTCAGAAGGAGGGAACCTGTGCGGTTACCTGGGTAACGGGGAAATTACAGCTGGGGAAAAAATTTAATACAGCCACTAAAGCATGACATGCCAGGACTTCACAAACGGTACCGATGTCAGAGGAACACCTGGCTCACCTTGATGTTGCCCTCTGAGGAGCCGCTGATGAAGCAGGTCTCGGTCGGGTCGACAGCCAGCGCCTTTACGGCTGAGTCGTGGGCCTGGAAGGTCTGCCGCTGGGTACGGAGATTCAGGTCCAGCACACTAATCCAGCCCTTACGCCCCCCCGAGATCAGCAGCTGCTGCCGGGGGGCCAGACAGAGCACAGTGGCCCCCGTGTCGTGGCAGCTAAAGGCTTTGAGACAGGAGGAGAGCTCAACTCAGTGCAATTCACCGACTCGGTCAAGCTGCTGGATGCTTCTTTCAGGTTCTATATGACTTACCATGGACCAGGCTGTTAATCGGGGCAACCAGAGTATCCCATAAGCACACGTTTCTGTGGAAACACAGAACAGAGGTTCTCATGCCGCTATTGTGTCAACCAGGCACGGACCTAACCCTAACCCTAACCCTAACGCTACCTGTTGTCTGTGGACAGCCCAGCGGTGGCAATGAGGGATGATGACCCCACAAACACAAAGTCGTTCGCCGTCTTGTTGTGGCACTGCAGGGTCTGACAGAACACAAAGATGCCAGTGAGGCACAGTTTGGCAGGGGTGCCAGAAAGCACAAGGAAAGGGAAGATCTGCTTACCAGATATGGTTTGGGTGCGTTTCCCGTCATGTTGGTCTGCCACAGGCTCAGGCCCCCGTCTGCATCCACTATGCCAAACTGCATCATGGGAAACATAGCTGTATCGGGCCACATCGGACAACTAGCAGACTCAAAATGTCAATAAGGGGGTGTTCATTTTTAGAAAAGCCATACAATACATCTTCCATCAAACACTTACTTTGTTGCCTTGGTAATTAAAACGGACCCGAGTGACCCTGGAGTTGCCGGGGCTCCTGTAGCAGATGATCTGCTGGGAGTGTCCCCACTCAAACATGCGTACGCTGCCGTCCTGGGCTCCCGTGAGGTCTGCCGGCAAAGTGAGAGAGGGCTTCAAGGCTCCTGCAAATGCTCTTAGGGGAGCAGTTAAAGAAAAGTCACCAAGTCAGAGAATAAACCCCAGTACTTACAGTAAGGTAAGTTGGGGTGGGAGGTCATCCTTCTGACATTGTTGATGTTCCTTTTGATCATCTGTTGAGAAGATCAGATGTAACACCAAAAATCAGTGCTGCTCAAGCAGTCACCAAATTATTCAAAGGAGGAGCAGTGAGGAGGAGAAGCATAGTGAATGCACACAACCTCAACTTTTGTTTACCTAAGATTTTATATGCATTCATTGTGCTACTGGACCAATCAGTGTCCGGCCCCGGTCTGCCTAAAACCAATCAGCTTCCGGGTCCGTCCAACCCTGTCAGGTGGCCTTCAGTTCCTTACCACAGAGGCACCACGGCCTGTCTGCATGCTTCCCAGCCAGGGCATGTTAATAGGGGTTCCAGGGCTGCTGTTGGTGTAGGGCGTGGTGCCATGGGCAGTAAAATCCTCCCGAGTGTGGATCACCAGGAAGTCCTCACCCCTGATGCGAGAAGGAAGAAAACCCCATTAAAGTACAGGTGCAAGACAAAAATTTCCTAAAACAAAGATCCCAGAACACTTCCCTGAGCACCTACCATTATTTTGCCTTCCTTTTCAGACTAAACCATCAGTGTTTATTGGGCTATACCATTTTATTGGTATTCTATATATTCTTCATTACACTCTGGACTCACCCTTTGTTCTCAGTCTCATCATCCACCCAGGTCAGTATCTGAGTGGCCAAGATGGAGGACACATCCAACTCCTGGATGTCATGGCTTGAAGCGATCACCAAGCAGTTACGGTTAGCCTGTGAGGAGGCATGAACCCAGACTCAACAGGCAATTCCGATTCCTTCGGCTACTGCCCTTGAGGAAAGTTTGCCACATACCTTATTGATGGCAAAGGCTGTGATGATATCAGACTCTTTGTGAATGATCCGGGGCCTCCCACCTGGGTATCCCGAATCGGACTCAATCTGTACGGCAGAGACACGCTCAGTCAATTCCAGGCTGCTATTGTCTTGACTCCCCGGAGCTGCAGATTTGGCTGATTTTCAGTTGCCTTCAATTAGTAACTTTTACACCGGGACCAGCCAGGTACACTGACTAATACCATCATAAAAAAAAGCAGAGTCAAGACTATCCCACCCCGCACCCAGTGAAAGACATGCATGTTACAGTCTAATATACTTTAAAGCATAAAGGGACACAGTAAAACCTTGGAGCTCAACACCTCTTAACTAAGAAACCTACTCGGACATCGAACAGGTCTGTTCGACCATTTTTTTCTACCAAAATCTTGGAATTCGATCTTGAACGGTGCAGTCAAGAAAAATCTAGCCGCAACTTGACTGAAACCTCGGAACACAACAAAACAGACATGCTAAAACTTATACGACTCGAGACACGTCTCTGAAGGGTGAAACAAAGGCAAACGACCTACTGGGATGTTCATGTCTATGAATTACTCTCAGTCTCGTGGTACCTCTCAACCAAGTTTGACGTGCGAAAGCTGTGTTCGGTGTGAATTTTTTTGTGCTTTACCTACAGTATTTAGTGATACGGTAATCATGACCCCTAAGAACGTGAGCAGTGATACCAGCAAACCAAAGGGTAAAGTAATGAGAGTAACTGTAGAGCTTAAAAAGGAAATTATAACGAGACTTGAAGGTGGTGCATGTGTCTCTGCTCTCACTTCGGAGTGTGGGATTGTCATTATTTTCATGTTTATTGCTTTTGTATGTGTGCATTAGTTTTATATGGATTGTTAATGCTTTTTATCATTAGTCACGTACGTAAATGAGCAATCATTTGGGGGTCTGAAACAGATTAAATTCACTTACATTATTTCTTACTGGGAAATCTGACTTTGACCTTGACCACATCTCAACTTGACCAGCCATCTGTAAATGAATTAAGTTTGTGCTCCAAGGTACCACTGTGCTTTAAAACCAAGTGCAATTGTAAGTACTGAGATTGACAAATGGAAAGAACCTGTGCAAACAGTGCTGCTTTTAATGTGGCAACTGACTACAGGCCAAAATGGATCCTCACTCTGCTAATTCAGTGCTACGTGAACCCAGCATATTACTGTTAGATGATCTGATCTCTGAAGATTGCTAATCCACTGTTAAAAACATCTAACCTCAATTACACCCTTTGAGAATATTAACATGCATTTCCAACAATTACTCTGATTCGAGCTGAAGGAAGGTAATCTAAACATGAAATAGGTTATGATGAGGTGTTGATTAAAATAATAACGTCATGTGAACATGAGTGTGGGCCACAGCAAAGTATGTTTCTCCCTGATAAAACCAGGCAGTTTTTGGTCTTTCACAAAGTCCATTTTGGCCTTCTCGGTTCAAAAATGTGAAAAGCCATAATTGTAATCGGTGAGAGGTCTCAGGGGATCAGTCACATGATGGCAAACTGCAAGGTCTTATGGGGGCACCTTGACATGCGGGTGAACTTTAACCCCAGCAGCTTTCTGAAAGACCGTACCTGGTTGTGAGAACGCTCTTCTGCCACAGAGTGTGTGTTACTGTCAGTGCGGTCCTCAACAGACTTAAACATTCACGGTGACAAGACAGACAGAAATAGGGTGTGAATCATGCAAGTCAGACTGGAATGCAGAGAATCACTGTTAGCATTGCACTAAGGGTCGATGACATCGTAAATACGTTCACATTCACTAGGTTACTACACAACACTCATTTGACAAATGGCCAGGGTAGACTGTTAACTCTGTTATGGTCAGTAAACACCCCAGTAAATGTTCCAGTGCTAATGTGTAAACATTAGTGTTTCACTGTCAAAATTCCAGTGTTTTACATTAAATCAGTGTTAACCCAGTCCTTGGGGACCCTGAGACAGTCCACATGTCCAGGTTGAGAAGCGATGCTCTAAATGTTCTAGAGCTGTTTCCAGTGTTTAATTGTTCCAGGGTTTCACTGTAAAGGATCCACTGCTTCAAAACTGCTATTTTACCAGCAGCCACTGGAACATCTACTGCAGTAGTTTTTGTGCCATACACAAGCTTCAGGAACACAAAACGAGTATTACATGCTACCAAAACACAGTTAACAAGCATTACCCATAAAATTATGTGATTACATTTTTTTTTATTAAACCATGTTATTTAGCCATGCAAGGAGACAAACGACAAACTATTAAGTCTAAAAGTCAGGGCTGCAGAAGACCAGTGAACCACCCTTCTCCGAACACTCCAAGCATACTCGGCAAGCCTGATACCTCGTTCTGCTCCCTCTTCTTGGTGAAGATGTTCCGGATGAAGGTCTCCTGCACGGCTTCCTGCTTGACCAGGTACTGCCAAAGCCTCCGTACAGGCAGAGCAGAATGATGACTCGACCTGCAGAAGACACAACCACCACCCAATCATCAGTCATTCTTCATTGTGAACAGTTCTCTCTCCAGACCAGCGAACCAGACCAGAACTCAAGAGAGCCAACTAACTTACAAACATCCCTATCTCTCACTGTCCCACACACAACAGGATATTTAATAAAGGTTTTAAATTTAAATGTTACTGTGTATACGCCACAAATATGTTGATTTAGTAAGCAGTAGTAGTATATCAGTGCACCTGATGTGTAGGTTAGTAATTGATGTGTAACCATATTGTCACATGACCACTTTCACCACTAGGGGGCACGCTGAGCACCTGAAAGGGGTGTTTGATGGCTCCAGCAGGGCTTTATGGCGGAGAATGGCCGGCCCCCCTGTGAGGGAGTCGTCCGGAGGCTGGGTTGAGATGTACTGGGGAGGAGGGCCACCAAAAACCTCCAACCTCTTCTGGAGTAGCTGCTCCCAGCGTTGAAGAGTCTTCAACACATTGTGGCACAAGGGGGAGCCTACAGGCAGATCTGCGGGGGCACACCACAAGTCTTACTTTAACACAGGAGGGGGTGGGTCTCTCTCGACCCAGTCCATCAGCTCCATCTCCCCAGAGAAAGCTGCTGGGAGTCATTTGGGTGTCTAGCCCCAATGTTAACTCATCAATTGCATACATTTACTGACCAAGACCCACTAAGTGCATAACTTTTAATTATATCTTCAGCTTTCTTACTATAATTACCTTGGAGGTCATGACCTGCCAAGGGATAGAAGGACTTCAAGTTGACCAACACCAACTGGACCATGGCCAAACGCATGAGACACCAACTGAAGGGAAAGAACAATTACAGTCAACCACAGGCGCCATTGCTCATGGAAACACTAAAACAAACACAGACAGCCAGCACTTACAGGCCTTGTAAAATACACAAACAAGTCACTATGCTACATTAGCTGTGCAGTGGAAAAATCTGTTCACGCAGTCTGAAAAGGCCATCATTTTACATTCTTTTCCTATTCGCACAATTCCTACAATGATCTAGAACTTACTTTGCGAACCCAAATGCAGTTGGCCTCACCACAGTGTGAGGTGAACGGTCAGTGCACCATGGTACCTGTACGAGTTTGCATTGGAATGTTCTTGAAGAGCTGTGTCTGAATCAAACAAATGTTGGTCCTCGTCCTCATTCTCGTCTTCGCTGCCCTGGCTCTCCTCAGAATCATACTCCACTCTGCTCTCCGACGGTGGGAGGAACGGCTTTGGAGGAGGAAAATGAAGATTACAAAAAGCAGGATAGGAGATATTACAGTTCCCGTGAGTATCAGAGAACTGTGTGACACCTCAGAATCTCAGAAAACTGGTAAATGCCTCACTTGCTATATCTCAGCCTTGTGAAAGTCAAGGGGAAGGTGATTATCTTGCATATTTCCTCTCTGGTGGAAGCTGAGCCCATACCTTGGCAATGAAGTAGTCCCAGATGCTCAGCTCAGGGGGAACAAAGTTCTCCTTGAAGATGGAGGCCTCCTGCTCCACAACAGGACTAGGAGGTCCTTGGGCACTCTCCATAGAGGCACTTTGAGACGACCGCAGCCGAAAGCGCCTGGGTTTCCGGTCCAGATCATCGGCCATTGACGACACTAAACCGACTGGAATATAACAGTAACGTCAATGTGGACCCAGCAGAATGTCAGCTGGTTTGTTAATTACTGAAACATCTGTGGTATCAGAACCACAACAGGTATCCTTGATACTGAAACTCATGACAGACAATGACAGTGATCAGATAGATAAGTCAGAACCACCACTCTCCCAGCTCCAGCTGTGGACCGAGATACAGGATGCAGGTGTTCCAGATTCATTAAGCGCCATCTCACCTGAGGACATCCTGGATGGACTGGGCCGCTCCACGACCGGGACACGCGAGCCCCCACCAAACACGGCTGCCCACAGCTTGCCGTTCAGCGGGTGAGCCACGATGCGGAAGAGCTCGTTGCTGGAGTGAGTGGCCAGGCCGTGCACGAAGAGGCTGAGGTAGACCGCGGTCAGAACCTCGCAAAGCAGCACCGTCAGACCCGACTGTGTCTCCTCTCCCGTTGAGCTCAGTAGGCGGATAAGAGCTCCCATGCCTGGAGGGAGGGAGAGTGGGATTCCATCAGTGCGAGGTGTGCCCCCAGCCATATGCTGCATATACACTTCTCAGTTCAATGGATTTTCAAGCACCTTTCCTGGGATGGGCATGTAACCCCAGACTGGCATGTTCAGTACAACTAGCATGTACAGTACAAACCTGGCCCCATGTGATGGGCCCATGAGTCAGCTCACATGTAGGTACGTTTGCCGTATACAGACCTGGCCACTGTGCCGGGGAGGTGTTGGGAAGGACAGCTTCCTCTGTGCTCATGGTCCGCGTTGGCTGTTGTTGGGACAGCAGGAAGCTCTGGTAGACGATGCCTGTGAATTGGTTGGCATGTCTGACCAACACAGGAGACAGCAAAAAGAAAAACTGTTACAGCAATGAAAACTATTCCATTCCGTTTAGTTCTGTGTGCACTTAGAAGGAGCATCTTCAGAAAACAGACTCGAAATGCCAGAGGGGCTGGAGTGGTGGAGAGTTCAAAGAGGGCAACAAAATGCAAGACAGCAAAGGTAACAGAAGGTACGCGGCGCGCAGCCAGATACACGCACAGATCATAATTCTAAAGAATCTGCCGGCATGGCCTTGAGTGACAGATGAGACCTAATGAAACACAGCATTCTGGGAGTACAAGCTGTACTGCAGCAAACTGTCCACCACCTCTACTGCAGGGTCAGGTTACCATGGAAACGGCACTGCCAGCTATTGCTGAAGATACGAGTGCCACGACTCCTGACCCAAATTTTATAGAGTACAGCTAATAAGTCAAACTGCCAATTTGCATTCTGACGGTGTGTTTTCTAGGACTCTTTCATTAACAGTTAACGATTCGATGGCTGCAAGTGATCACACTATTGGGGAGACTCAGCACCGGACGCGGGGAGCGACGGGCAGCACCGGACGCGGGGAGCGACAGACGAGGCCCACCTGAGACTGCGGCAGTCACACAGACACTGATATACACACGCAGACAGAGAGGCTGCCAGGGTGTGCATCACGTAGATCTGGAAGAAAGACAGACCATCAGGGAGGGGTTGAATTCAGAGTGAGCAAACATGCTACTGCAAAAGGCAAACCATACAAGGGTCCCCACCTTGCTGTCGACGATGCTAGGATGTGGGGGGGCGTCCAGAGAGTTGATAGTGTTCAGGATGTCGTGGGTGAGATTGGTCAGGTGCATAATGGGATTGGCCACCACTGTCTTGGCACTGGCCATACAGGCTAGCAGAAGAGGGATGGAAGACTTGGGTTGGGCAAGAACGAGGGCCGCAGAGGGCACAGATTCATCCTGAGGGGGACATAGGAGTCGTCTGGTTAAGTATGTATGCACACACGTTTTTTTTACTGCATTCACAGTTTTTCATGAAATTTAGGTTTATATTGTGGGGACCCGGAAAATGTCCCCATAAACTAAAAGGTAACAGGTTTTACCATACTCTGGGGACATTTGGTCCCCTTAATGTGGTAAATACAAACCCATATACATGCTCACCATGGTTCTACAACTACAGAATTAAGATTAAAAAAAAAAAAAAAAACATCGCAGCTATATTTACAATACAGCACTACTGATAAAAGCCTGTGTAATTCAAAATGCAACAATACACTGTCCTCAAAATAGCAGCCTTCCAACTTGTAACAATATCTAGTGCAGTTAAGGCTTATATTAGATTAAACTGTAAATGCTTAGATTGCCAAGAAATTTCACTCCTGACTGCCCTCTGGTGGCCATAGAGAGATGTGAATGTGTAACATTAGTAAATCAACCTATTATCTTAGCTTGTTAGCATGGTAGCAAGACTGGCACCTGACCTGTTGCGACTCCTGCAGCAGCAGGATGAGCTCCATGCGGACGGACGCCAGGCCCCCGCCGTGCGAACCGTGCAGGCTGCTGTAGCTCAGAAACATGCGCAGCAGCGGCTCGTTCTGACGCAGCCACTGACGTCGTCGCCGCTGCAGCTCGACAGAGCAAAGTGACATCCCCAGCTGACCCTCCGGGTTCTGCACCGACTCGTCCTGGGCCGGGCCCCCGGCGATGCCCCCCGCCACCTCCTCCAGGTCAGGGTTGTAGCTGCAGCTATGCTGCAGTGCAGCCACCTCCCTCTCCAGCCAGTGACACAGCTGGCACCTCAGCCGGCCCCCGTCCAGCTCGTAGCCTGTGGCTAGCGTGCGCAGCTCTGTAGTCAGGATCCTGAGGCAGGCTGTGAACTTCAGCTGGGCCGTCAGGATGTCCTCAGATGTGGTGACCAGGTCCCCCTCGGACTCCGTCACGGACGAGGATTCCGTGTTGTCCTTGGAGATGGCGTGGACACTCTCCGCCTTGACGTTCTTCATGGCCAGACCTGACTCGTCGTCCTCCGACTCAGTGTCCCACTTCAACTCCAGCGGCTCCTCCTGCATGGTGCCTGAGGGCTGGCTCCAGTCGAAACTGAAGGCGGAATCCGACCGGCTATTCGACAGGCTGTCTGACGCCGACTCGTAGCCATTCAGCACAGGCTGGGACCAGTCCAGGTCTGAGGCCCGGTCCTGCTTGGCCTCGACAGAGAGAAGGGAGTCCCTGGTGGAAGGGGAGATGGCCGACATATCCTGGCATGGGGCAGGCCTGGACTTCTTGATGACCTTGGGCATTTTGGAGAGCACCTCCAGAGCCAGCATGGGGCAGCCGGCCTGGAGGTGGGCATAGGCGGCAGAGAAGAAGAGCCGGCGCTCCAGCAGGGTGATGGAGTCGGCCAGGCGAGTCTCAGTTGCCAGGCCCACCTGAGCAGACGACCTGGACTCCGGGTGGCGGAAATGACGACGCAGCAGCAGCGGGTGCATGCGGAGGTAGGTGTAGAAGTTGAACACCTCAGGGGATGGGACTGCAGCCCGGCCTAAAGCGACAGGAAGGCAGCATACAAGAGGTTCATTAAGAGAAAAACTCAAACCTCATCTGGCAGAGATAAAAGGCAGCAAAATAAATAGAGCAGCCGCAGCTTTCTAAATATGCAAAGGTTGGAGACTGCAAGCTGGCTGAGATGCCACTGGCATGCTGGTGGACACGGCCTTACCTTCAGGCTGTACCAGCAGTGTGTCCAGTGCCTGGCTGTAGTCCTCCAGGATCCAGTGAGCCATGCTGCGCAGGAAGGGGTCCTGCTGTATCTGGGCAGGGGCCTCGTGGCCCAGAACATGTCTTTGTAGAATTTTCCTGTAGGTGGAGGAGGCTTCGAACTCAGACTCGTACAGCCGGGAGATCACCAGCGCGAGCTGCAGGTCCTGCATCTTGTCTAGACAAACCTGTTACCGTGGAAACGGCAACATGGATAAATGAGAAGTCACCCAGAGAAAGGCTCAGTTAATAAGTGGAGAACATGAGACATGGAAGAGCTGAAGGCTGGTCTGGGAGTTACGTGGCTCATCCTGTCCCATATGTGAGCAGTTGAGCCAAAGCGGACCTTCATGCAGTACCAGCCTCACCTCCACGGCGTCTTTCAGGGAGCCCGCCAAAAGGAAGAAGGCGACAGAGTGCAGGAAGCGCTGCTTCCCCAGCAGAGAGAAGGCGTTCTTCAGGGCCGCCCTCCTCCAGCGGTCCTCACTGAAGTTGTTGCTGAAGAACGCTGTCATCTTCACGCTCTGTTGGGACCTGGACACAAGCAGAATGCCCTTCAGACTTCCCGCCCTGCCCCTACCCCGCTCAACATCGTGGGCCGCAGACGTGGTATTTACCGGTAGAGCCCCCAAACCACAGCCTTTTTCTTCATGGCCAGGTAGAAGACGGCTGCATCCAGGGGGTCGTTGTTTCTCTGAAAAGCGGCTTTTGCTACCTGTCGAAAACAAAAGGCCACCTCACACCGCGTCTAATACAACCCAGAGAAACTGTTTGCATGGTAGTTGGATTACACGATTACACGAGTCGGTCTAACCCAGGGGTCTCCAACTCCGGTCCTGGAGAGCTACCGTCCAGTAGGTTTTCTATCATACCCGGCTTCTGATGAGCCACACCTGGTCTCAGGTAAATACCAGGAGCAGGTGTGGCTCATCAGAAGCCAAGTGGGACAGAAAACCTACTGGATAGTAGCTGTCCAGGACCGGAGTTGGAGACCCCTGGTCTAACCCTTTCTGGGGCCCAGAGCAAAATATGATTAACCTAGTTGTCATGTCATCTTCCTTTCCATTCTGACACGCAGATCAAATGGGGACCACTGTTGGCCACTCGGTTTGCCTCTGCCTTGGGCTGGCCCTCACTATACGTGAATACTGTGCTGGAACACAGGCAGTGGTAGAAAGTCCAGGTCCAGAAAGTAAAAATCCAGACCATGGTTTTGTTTCAACCAACCAATTGAGTACTCTGTGACTATTTTATACTCAACTGGTTGGTTGAAACAAGATCTTCATATGGATTTTTACTTTCTCAACCTTAACTTTCCACCTCTGAACAGAGGTTTGAAACCAGGCACCCTTGTCGCAAAAGAACCTGGCTAATGAACTCTGAGGAATAGTTGCTGTTCCTAAATGAGTGAACCGAGAGCTCAAGCACAGAGCCGGGTAAGAGGGTCTCAGTGGATGCAGACGCACCTTCTCCATGCACCTGCGCAACCGGCTGCTGCTGCGCAGCCACCAGCCCACGCCCATGGCTCGCAACTCATGCCAAGTGGGGTCGTCCTTCTGCAGGGCGGGCAGCATGTTCAGCAGCTCCTCCTCCGCCTCCGAGTGGAAGGCCCAGGCAAAGTGGCAGGTGGACAGTCCTATGGGGTCACAGAGAAGGCTGGTCTAATTTAATCAGCCATTTAGGCAACGAGGGGCGGGGCTTTGACGCCTCTCACCTTGGCGGACAAGTTGGGCCCGGTGAGCGGGGGGCAGTGATGTCAGCAAGAAGGTGTGCAGACGGACAGCCAGGAGGAACTTCAGTCCACACTCGTCCAGGGTCTCCCCACCTGGCAAATGGGAAAACGGCAAAGATTGATCATGGACATCCAGCAACAGTGAGTGTGCAAGAAAACCCCAAGAAAACCTACCTTGACATTTGCCCTGACTCTCTCCAATGTCTGTGCTGGTGGTGGCAATGGTGTCCGCCAGGGCCATCAGGGACATCTGCTCCATCCGGGTCAGTCCCGGGAGTCTGGAGTACAGCAGGTGGCCTGAAAGCACTTGGGCATGGTCCAGCCCAAAAAAGGTGGGGCCATACCGGGATAGGTCAATCACCTTGGCGGCCTCTTCCCGGTCACCTTCCAGGATGTCTGGGTCGGCCTCTACAGCAGGGGCCTGGAACAGCTCGTTGTAGGTGTCCGGCCAGGCTGATCCAGGGGGACCGTCCCCCACATTGTCAGGCTTGGCCGGGCCGCCTCCATCAGCTGCCAGTAGGGCGTACAGTGGCAGTGGTGGAATGGAGTCGATCTCCGTGTAGTCGGGATTCTCACTCTTGCTGAAGATCTTAGGGTCGCGTGCAGTGCTGCCACTGGCACTGATGCTGAGCGAGCGCAGCCGACGCTCATGCCCATCTCCGCCGTCACGCAAGGCCACCACCTCACCGGCAATGCACTTCACCAGGTGCACCAGGATGGCCTTAGCCCGTTGTACCCTGCCTAGGTCCATAAGGCCCATGAGCTGGGCAGGGTGGTACTGCGGCAGCGTGGGGAACAGGTGGTGGGCCGCCTCAAAGAGGCCGCAGTCCTCCATATCGGCGGGCAGGTCGTATGCCGTCCTCTTGCCGCTCAGCTTCTGGGCCAGGCTGGTCATGGAGCGGGTTAGATTTCGCCGGGGTGGTTGGGGGCTGGTTGGGTCGTCGCCGCCCTGCCGCAAGGCGGCCAGCAGGGACGTGACACTGCCGGTGATGGCTGAGCCTACCTGAGGCGGAGGCTGCCACTGGGAGTATACGTGCATCTCACAGTCCATGCCAACCACCAGGATGCCATCCCTCACCCATGACAAGGACACCGGGACAGGTGGCGAGCCCTCCACCGAGGATACCAGGTCCACAACGCGGAGGAGCACCAGCCTGGAGGAGCCGTCCCTCCAGCCGTCACTCAGGCCCAGTTCCGGTGGTTTCCCCGGGAGGAGTCCGTACATCAGGAGCTTGGGGCCAATGGCCACGGTGAGGATGTGAGAGCCGTCTTCCCTGGAAACCCAGTCCAGATGGACCAGCGTTCTTGTGCCAGGCTCAGAGGAGTCATCGCTCACCTCCTCGGTGCCGAGTGATGCCATGCTCAGGCTCCCGTCAGCCTTGTAGGACGGTGCTTCGTCCAGGCCAAAGGTTTGCTCCAGCATCCAACGAGACCCACCAGTGGATTCACACTGAAAGATTCCCACCTGGACACGGTGACTCACACCAGTGTCCATGGGCCGGTAAGCCACTGCGATGCGACTGGTGTGGCAACAGCTGATCTCGATAGGTCGGCCCGGCACGCTTACCGCGCTGCCATCATCCAGGGCCGTCTCCACCAACAGGGGCCACTCCTCCCAGGAGTAGAGCTGGTCTCCCGAAGGAGCCTGCTCCGGTACCACCTGGCAGCGCCAGAACCTCACCTTGTGGTCAGAACAAGATGTGGCGAGTAGGTATGGAGCCCGTCCTGCTGGATGCAGCGAAGAGGAGCTCAGGTGCCCTGTAATTACAGCAATGAAGAGTCTGTAAAACCCCTCCTCAACACGATATTCATAACCAGCCCCCCTCCGGCGAGCAGGTGGGTGGCCAACCTGCTGAGGGAGTGGCCTGGAGGACTTCCACGCCATCAGGCAGCTGCAGCTCCTCGCTGTACACCCTGCGGGACGAGAGCTGGAGGCGACTGGCGCTCTGCAGGTTAGAGGTATTCATCAGGTTCTTGGGGGTGCTCTGCCTCTCAGGGGAGCCCGGGGGGCAAGAGCTGCTGTCCGGGGGCACGTCTGTGGTGGGGCAGCAGGAAGGACAAATATGCAAGAATGTATCCAATCAGTTATTTTACCGGCCAGTCAGTGGAACCTGTGGGGGATTCCTTTACATGACTAAAAACAGCGCCCCCAGCAGGCTCACCGTAATCAACCCCGTTTTCCAGCAACATGGGGCCGTCGGCCTACATACCCACAGAAACCTGCAGCGCGGAAAGCTGGAGGTGCCACATGTGCAGGAGGGTCCGTCCACTCTGGGAGTATTCCATCACCACCAGGAAGAAGCGCGCAGAAAAGCTGGGTCCAGTGGGACCTGAGGTGGTGGAGAGTGAGGGTTGTCACTGCTGGGGGGGGGGGGGGGGGCAGGTGCTGACTGCTACAGAGGAATGAGAAGAGCTCACGATGGTACCCCACCCTCAGAGTAGGCGGTGGGGGTCTCTGGGGTATGGTCAGGACCTCCGTCACCCAAGATCAGGTCCTCCTCAAATACGTGTAGCAATTGGGTCTTCTTCCCCTGCTGCCGAGACGAAGAGGCAGAAGAACCCAGAAAAAGCAGTGAATGTGGGGTCAGGGTAGAGTAAGCAGCAGCTCCCTCCAGTGGTGGTGGAGGACCAGAGCAGTGTGTGCCCTTTTTTCACTAACCAGAGTGCCAGAAACATGACAGGTGTACATATAAACATATAAACCCCCAGTGTCTATTTGACGTTTATAAAAAAATATAGAATTTGCGCTAGAAAACATCCACCTCCCACACTACTACCAGCAGATGCATCATTTTTGCGCTATAGGTGAAGGGTGACAAGGACGGATCACCGATGACAAAGGGGCCACCGAGCATGTTGGTGCGCGTACGTACGAAGTCCGTGATGGCGTCCAGGCTGATGATGCATCCTGGCCTCGCAGTGGACTGCTGGCTGATGATGCTGAAGACCTCGCCTACGTATCTCTGGGACAGGGGACAGCACGGGGTGTTACGGACGGTCAACACAGGGACTGTAACATGGCGGTCGGGTTCTGAAGCACGGCTCACCGATATCTCGGGGTTGGACAGCTCGCTGAGGAGTTTCTTGGCCTCGATGACAGCCTGGTAGAGCCGTAGGGACTGGCCATCGCTGGCCACAAAGCAGGCGCTGGGCGAGTTCCCATAAGCACCTTAGGGAGAATGGCATGTGCCGTCAACCGTGGCATGGTGCCGAGTCAGCTGACTTTGTTTACCCCAAACTGACACCTGATCCCGTTATGCCCCCACCCCCCTGGCCCCCGGCCACCCTTGCCCCCATGATCTTACCCAAGCAGCGGCTAGGGATCAGCACTGGCAGCCAGGCCACGTTAGAGAAGGCCGAGGTGTGGAGCGAGTTGATCCTGGCAAGCTCTGAAACACCCCCGGAGAAGGACAGGGGCCCAACAGGGTCCACGCGCCACAGGATCAGCTCGCTGTAGATGGCATTGGGGTCTGGAGAGGCACCGGCAGGCGATGGGGGGCCGAGGAGGAGGCCGGCAGTGGGATCCAGAGAGGGGCTGTGCGGCGTATTATGGTGCGACGTGGTGAGCAGCAGTGGCAGCAGCGGGTGGCACGCCAGCCCGTTGAGGTGGAAGCGGTGGCCACAGTAGCGCGACTTGTGCGAGACGCTGAGCACGGTGGAGAAGGCCGACTCCTCCGCGAAGCTCACCGCCCACTGGTTAAGCGAGCCGTCAGCATGCTTGGAGATCATCAGCACGTTGGGCGTGAAGATGCTGAGGCGCAGACCCGCGCCCTTGCCCTGGCCGGAGCCGATGAGTGTGGATGCGGAGCGAGGTGGCCCTACGGGCCGCTGGCGCCCCTGCTGGATGGCCAGGTCCAGGTTCTTGTTGCAGGCGTACATGACCACACTGCGGCTCAGCGAGTTGGCGTCACCCGTGGGGAAGGCAACAGGGATGCGGGACACAAAGGATACCTGCCGGGGGGCATTACCATGGTTAAACTGCTGCCACTCGACTTCCACTGCATCCACTGTATACCATTACTGTGCATTTCAATAATTATATTAACTGTATACTCGGTGTGCCCTCGGCGCCCGCTGTATACTCGGTGTGCCCTCGGCGCCCGCTGTATACTCGGTGTGCCCTCGGCGCCCGCTGTATACTCGGTGTGCCCTGTTACATGCTATTCACTGTAGTGTTTCACTGTATCCTCCACTGATATTCACTCTACATTGCACTGATCATCGTGTTTGTATTACACTGTATATATACACTGCTCCACTGCATTCACCAAAAACATCCACTCTTGTGACCCTGTATCGCTTGCCTTCTGTCTTGTAACTGCACTACACAATTTTGGATTTTGTCAGGTTGCATGATTTATTGGGGATTAAAAAATAAAAGGTATTCATTAATAAAATGTATCCATCTATCCGTCTGTATCTCTTTATCCCTCTTATCATCGTAACTGGGCTACCCTCAGAGAAACTTGAGCCACACTAGAACGGCTCACATCACCCGACTGTACCTGGGCCTGCCGGAACATTCTAGGCTGGTACTCATCCAGCCAGTCCACATGCCACACCAGCAGAGAGCCATCGGTGGGGTGGATGCTGAACAGCATGTCGGCAGCCTTATTCCAGTCCTCCAGTAGGAGCCTCAGCTTGTGATCCACCTGCACGGCGGCCAGTGGGACCCCAGGCCAGGCCCCTGGGTCCCGGGCCGGCCTTGTCTTCGTGGGGGAGTCCGCCGACTCCTCCTCATCAGACCGCTCTGCAGAAACAGGCGCAGTGGCTGAGCATACCATGGCACCATGGCTGAGCTGCCCATTGCCCCCCCCCCCCCTCCCCGAGCATTGTGCCACAGAAGCCCCGCCGCCCCCCATACCCTCATCGGAGCGGCTGCTGAGCTCAGGGCTGCGCTGTTCTGCACTGGCACGCAGCTGCTGCAGATACACCTCCATGGCCAGCGTGAG
The DNA here is from genome assembly GCF_048594095.1 of Paramormyrops kingsleyae. NCBI lineage: Eukaryota > Metazoa > Chordata > Actinopteri > Osteoglossiformes > Mormyridae > Paramormyrops > Paramormyrops kingsleyae. The sequence continues at coordinate 14,537,354 of NC_132798.1, forward strand.
GTGAAGCTCCTTGTTGTTGAGCCAATGCACAGTGAAGGGGCCCGCCGGCTCCTCGTCGCCAGCCACGCACAGCGAGGATATGGAGGGGAGCAGCGGAATGTCTGCAGTGCACAAGAACACAGCGCGTCACCCGCTGATGACATCATCATCCCTCAGCAACCTCAGGAAGGTCTCAGGGAAACATGAGGGCCCCGCTAACGCTATTACATATAGCCAGTTAGCTTTCACTCAATTCTAGCCAGTGGTCAAAAAAGGGTCCGATCAATATGACCTATGACCTGCGCCATGGCCTTCTAATTGACTGATTGAGTAGTTAAATAAGCTGCTGAGGAAATGAGGCAGGAATGACCCACTCTGATGTGCCAAGCATAGTGTCTGAAGGGGCTGGCGCCGGGCCTTACCTGTGGCCGGGTTGATGCTGGCGGCGATGTGGAAGTGGCATAGGGCGTTGGCATTTATGGCCCCTTTGGCCCAGTGGATGCGGTGCCGGTCTTGCTGGTGCGGCAGGAAGCCTGTGTATGCCGGGTGGCCCAAACATCTCTCCGGGCCCCTCCAGGACTCCTTCAGCTTCAGCTGTATAGTTAGAGCGCCGTCAGTGCCACTGACATGTCCACCAGAGGGCACCCTGTACGAACCCGCCGTGAAGTGTGAACTGTTTACCAGGATGTAGCTTATCACCTTCATCAGACTGCAACTCTCAAACCATGTCTTACACAGAGAAGCACGTAGTCTCTTCAGCCTGGTCACGTGATTTCCAAGCATACATCATCTTACTCAGCGTCACCCACATCTGAAGCCCCAACGACAATGCAGAAGCTGTATACTCGGTGTGCCCTCGGCGCCCGCTGTATACTCGGTGTGCCCTCGGCGCCCGCTGTATACTCGGTGTGCCCTCGGCGCCCGCTGTATACTCGGTGTGCCCTCGGCGCCCGCTGTATACTCGGTGTGCCCTCGGCGCCCGCTGTATACTCGGTGTGCCCTCTGCGCCCGCTGTATACTCGGTGTGCCCTCTGCGCCCGCTGTATACTCGGTGTGCCCTCTGTGTCCTGCATGCATGAGCAAGTTGTCCAACACATGACACAGACATCAAGCCTGACTCACAGGACTGTGAAGAGGTGTGACCCCAGATGGCATCATGGGAGCGAAGTGCTGCATTACCCTAAAAGGAGGCTTTCATCCTATAACAGTGGACTTTAGAGGTAATCAATATTAAGGGTCAATAGAGAAACCTTCATAAGATCCAACCAGCCGTGATTTTACTGCCGTGCTGCCTGCAGCCTCACATAGAAACCCGCGAACCCTACAAAAACCATAATTCACACTCCCTTGTGTATTTATTCTTACAAAGCATCCTTCCCATAACAGGTACACCAATGTGCTTTAATATTTATGAGCTCCATGGTTAGATGCAGGGCAGAAACAACTCAGGGTGTGCTGAACTTTATAGATTCGGTCTGAACTGAATTGGTAGCCTTCTACACCACCCTCTGTAAGTGACCGTTAGCAGGTGAGACCTCGCCCACTGTATGGACAGCCAGTGACCATTAGCAGATGAGACCTCGCCCACTGTATAGACAGCCAGTGACTGTTAGCAGATGAGACCTCGCCCACTGTATGGACAGCCAGTGACTGTTAGCAGATGAGACCTCGCCCACTGTATGGACAGCCAGTGACATTTAGCAGATGAGATCTCGCCCACTGTATGGATAGCCAGTGACATTTAGCAGATGAGACCTCGCCCACTGTATGGACAGCCAGTGACATTTAGCAGATGAGACCTCGCCCACTGTATGGACAGCCAGTGACATTTAGCAGATGAGACCTCGCCCACTGTATGGACACCAGTGACCATTAGCAAATGAGACCTTACCCACTTTAAGGACACCAGTGACCATTAACAGATAAGACCCTGCCTACTGTAAGAATACCAGTGACCATTAACAAATGAGACCTCACCCACTTTAAGGACACAAGTGACCATTGGCAGGTATGTTGCCACAAAATGTAAGGACAGCCAGTGACTGTCAATGACCTTTAGCAGACAAGACCCCACTCACTATAAGGACAGCCAATGATCATTAGCAGATGAGACCCCACTCACTATTAAGACAGCCAGTGATCATTAGCAGTCGTGACCCTGTCCTCTGTAAGGACAACCAATGACTGTCAGTAGACGTGACCCATTCATTTACGATAACAATCCAGTTCGCATGAAAGGGAGGAGCCTCACCTCCAAGGAGCTTCTTCCCTGCATCCCAACGTTGGGGAAGGTCTTCCAGACGTTGGCTGTGGACCGTTGTGCTTCGCCTCCCAGGCTATCCCGGTGACCCCCCGTGTTCCGCGACAGCCCATTGTCACCAGGCAGCAGAGTCTCGGCCCACAGGCGGCACACGCTGTCCTTGCAGCATGTGAGCAGCACGTTGCACACGGAGCCCCTGCAGGAACCAATCAGCAATGAGAAGAAGTTAAGAAATGGGCTTGTGAACCAATAAAACAAAATAGATCTATATTTATCCCTGAAAGGTAATTTTTGTTGTTAAATAGCATTGCAAAAATTCTCTCTCTCAAAACATACCCCCCAAACAGGCAGGTAAACACAATGTAACCGGGAAGTGTGTAGTATAGTCCGGGTGATACTTATGAAGTACGAATGCACCTGTAAATATTGACGGCGAATAATTTAGTGCAGGAGGAATAATGCAGGAGGAACAGGATAGTGATGAGTCAAAGAGAGAGGTTAGTGTCCTGTGAACTGGGCGGGGTTAGGGGCAAGGAGACAGGAAGTGTTGGCTAATCAAAAAGCAGAAGGTAAAAAGGAGCAGGTGAAGAACATGGTCCTGCGTCTCAGGGAGACGGGTCCCCTACTGTAGAAGCTATCACTTGAGAGGACGGGTCTCGTCATTCAGACTGGTGTGCAGTTTGCACATCATCCTTCCCTCCATCAGAGCTTCCAAAGTGTCCAAACTCAGAGAGTGGTGGCTTTCCTGAAAAGTGCGTTCAGCCTGCCAGTCATGAACAGACATTATACCCTCCAGGAAAAAGCACCAAAGTACATGACAAATGTTATGACTGATTAGTAAGACATCCTCAAGAACAACAGTCTATTCCCCGTATTCTTGCGGACTTCCTCTCTGATGTAATGCTAGTCTAGCCTGTCATTGTACTTATAAAAAGGACAATGAAGCTTCTGAATCATTGCATCATTGATGTAAACACTAAAATCACTAGGACGGTGACAGCAGTCAACAGCTCTCTGATCTGCCTGACGCTCAACACCAGGAAAGTAATCAGATCAGGGCAACCATGGCGTAATCAACTTTTATCAACCTGAGCTTCTCTCCTAGCAGGAGGATCAACCTCTCACTGGTCCATAGTCATTAGGGGTATAGGAGCATCCTTTCTCAGGCATGGGTCCTTAGCTATGTGGTTTTCCAGGGGCACGTTTTGTAGTCAAGAAACAAGTTAGACGTGTTGCAAACTTGTCAAACAGCAGGCTTAACTGCCAGAGCCAGTGATCTTCCTCATCTTCCTTCATACCTCATTCATGCGGTTATTCTCTAGCTTAAGTTGTATATGACCATGTGAACAAGACTGTGGTCTGACCGGCCAAGGAGGAGGAGAGTAATGTAACTGTATGCATCCTTCACATTTCCTCGGCTCAAGATAATGTCTTCCCTTGTCTTGTGTAGTGTACTGGATAGAGAGCCATGATCAATAGTCATGCTGGTTACGTCACTGAATGGATCAATGTCCAAATTTACTCTTTCACAGTCATCTCACTAATGTTAGCAACACCATTTATTCCATCCCCTTTCACTCTTCTGCTTCCCCCCCCCCCCCTCCAGTCAACACGCATGGACTGAGGGCCCACCTCACCAATGCTAAAGTCTTGCTTATCTCTTTGGTGAAGCACATTCAGCTACTCAATATTGTCTTTGACTCCTGTTGTTCAGAATCTCATGTTTCTCATAATCATTATAGGCAGGTAGTCGTTCCACCTTCTCCTCTCTCCTCCTCCAAGACTATGGAACGGACACATCTTTATTTATCACTCTTTTAGGCTGATATCTCTACTCCTTATCTATGGCTTCCGTCTTCGGTGTGGTCTTACTGAAGCATTTCTCAACCTGTGCTTGTGACTTTGGGTGTCTCAGCAGGCAAAACCTTACTTCAGAGTGCCACTAAACAGCCCCTTTGTCCTACTTCCGGTCCCAGGGTCCAGTCTTTAACGTAGCTCTTGTACTAGAATAGCGCTGAAGTGGTTTAAATTACAATACAACTCCTGAATGAAAAGTAGACATTTTATCTGGTTTTTTTGATAGCTTAATGGGTCATGGGAGATTAAATGAAGCACTTAATTAGTAATGGCTGATCCACATAGCGCTAATAAGCCACACCCACAGGCAGAGACAGGATTTCAGGTGAGACCTCTTGAGTTCCACGGTTTATGGCCTAGCTGGAACGTTGCATGATCTGATCTTCTGCCCGGCAACCAGACTGAGGTAACCAAAAAATGTTTAGTTTGTTGCATTTTCCGCCTACACCACGTGGGGGGGTTGTCTATCCCCCTCCCCCCCCACACTTCTAATTTTCCATAGCAACAAAAAGGAGCTCGCCTCAGCAACCAGAGCCTGGGGATTGCGTGCATGATTAGGAACGGACATACTGGCTTCACACAGACTGCACCTTAATATGACCTCACTATCACCTTTGTGACGTTTCCTACCTGGGCCGTGAGTCACACGCAGCACCCAACCCACGTGCAAGCTTCTCTCATTCATAGGAAGATGCACACAGGACACAAAAGCTATTGGATTTACTGTAATATGGGTAACAGGCTTGGGTACGAAACAGCGAGGCAATGACATGAAACCAAAAGAAAACAACTAGTTTCCTGACTGTGAAAGATGCAATTAGCAGAGAGGATCAGCCACCAACTGAGACAGACCAGACCAAGGCACACAACACAGTAGACATCTCCTGGCTGGGCGCATCTGTCTGCCAAATGTGCTAGGACTTTACAAACAACCTTGGAAGGAACCAGATCTATTCCTCTGCCCTAGAGGCATGCAAACTTGGGGTGTCACGCTTTGTTCGCACTGCAGGGACAGGGCCTGGCAGTTGGGTATGACGTGGGGTTTGTAAACACCATGGTGATTTAGCAAGGCCTTCAGGCGTGACACAGAGCAAACCGCAATCTGTAGACGCCCCCCAACAACCCGCTTCAGCTCAGAACCACAACAGACAGCACAGCTCTGTAGTCTCTCAATCCTCGCTTGAGATTTACCAGAACAGGCAAATCTCTAATCACTTCTCTCCACGCATTAGGTGTCCAGGAAAACCTACGCAGCCTGAGGTCATACATGCACACATTGCCCCCAGCACCGTCGCACCCTGATCCAGGGAGCTGCGGCCTGAGGGCGTGACAAACACACACGCAGCACTTTCACAGCAGCACGAACATCGAAAATCCGAGGCATCGGTAGACAATCCAGAAATGTGACAATCAGGAATCTATTTATATATACAAGACCATAAACATTACATGTTCAACAACTTTGAGAAAAAGAAAAAGGTTGTGCAGAAAGGCAATGTGCAGGGGTCTCGTAAGGCACGGGTTGGAAAATGACTGGAAGCATAAAAAAACGAATAAACACACACAGGAACAAAGACCCCAACCCGCCTCTCACCTTGGCATGTACTTGCTGGTCTTCCTCCAGGAAAAACCAGTCACAGAGCGTGGGTGGGCCAGGTAGACAAAGGAGAAGTCCGTCTCCCCATAAGAGGCCTGCTCTGGGGGTGTGAAGAGGGCAGCCCCCCCGGACTGCCAGCGGCTGGTGTTATACCACACTTTTACCAAGCAGTCATCCTGCAGGCAGAGAAGCCCATTGTAGTGAGAATGAAGAAACCTGAACTGGCATGCCAGCCCACCTACTTCACTGATGACCTTGGAGCAAATCAGTCTCACGGCTGTGATGGCTGAAAGACAGTCAGTACTAGACTGTACCCAGGAGGAAGTTGGTACTGGTTCCGAAAGCTCAGTGGACTGTGCATGAGACATGAGGACGTCCAGGACTACAAAAGACCCTGTTCACTGAGACCAGGCAGACCTAAACGGGCTTGCTTGAGTTTCGCTTCAAGAAAAGAACTGGCTTACAAATTAGCCTTTTTACAACAATTATATAGCTGAAACCCTCCAACTTTGAACTGCTATCAGGGAATTGCTTTGACTTCTTTAAGCCCTTTAGGATGACAACCAGGCAGATTGTAAGTCTTAGTCCAACGGTCATAGTCAGATGCAACACAAAATGTGACTGAAACAGCACTCACATATCGAGTGCTTAGATCTGTAGCTCACAGCCACACAAATGAAAACCGAAACTGTCAGGGCGGGAGAAGGTTGAAATTTTAAGGATTAAACAATCCAATGCACAGCCTTAAGGCAGAGTCTATATGTGCAACGTGCACTCAAATAAAAACACGTGGGTGAAAGAGCAACAGTTTCAGTCCACGACAGAGCCTAAAGCAAAGGGGTATCTGGAATGTGCTTACCTGGCCAGCTGTAGCGAAGAACTCCCCACCAGGAGAGAACTTCATCAGATGGATGGGGGAGGCGGTCCTATGAAAGTAGACAAGGTAACAGCAAAGCATTGGTGGGGAAGCACCAACCAAACCCACAGAGCAGGAAGGATGAGGGATGATGGCTAGAGGAGCCTGAGATGAACGTCCTCCAAACACCACCAGACCCCTCCCAGCTCAGGTTTTCCAAACTTTCCAAAATAATAACTTTTGCTGCTGCTACGGTGTTAGGTGGGCGTTTACTTGCACTGCCAGATGCATCTCCAGCTGCTCAGATGGCTTCCAAACGTTGCTGGCTCCTCTGCTTCTCCGGGATCCAAGTTGGGACGATCGTTGGACCATAGCTGGAGGCTAGCTGACCCAGTAAGGAGTTGGGTTCCTTTGTGTAAATAAGAAAAAAAAAAAATGGCAGGATATTCAGTGGTGAAGGTCTGACCTCGCTCAGACTCCCACTAGACTCTCGGTTACTGAGGAAAAGCCCCTGGTTCTCACCTGTGGGATCCCAAGCAAGATTTATAGCCGCTGACTTCAGAACAATCTGCCCTCTCTTCTGCCACTGGTAACTCAATTTCTATAGGACACAAAAGCACAGAGAACCCTCAGAAAGAAACGCCATCCATGCGACGGAAAGGTCAACTGGGAAAATGTCAACGCCACGGTGTCACTCCGATACCACGCGGCGGCTCCTAGAAACACCTACTGTCACTTTTTCCTTTGCGTCCAGGATAGAAACGGGTTCAAAGATACAGACGACGTTCCCATAGGACGCTGCCACCTGTCAGTCGGAGAAGGGAAACACAAGCACCACACCTTCAGCTGTACATCCTACATCCTTGCAGCAAAGCACAGTACCACAGTGAACCAGAAATCCATTAGCATAATACACACTTGTACTCATTTGTCTGGCATTTTAATAAGAATATGAAAGTCATAAAGGTGCAGCAGAAAAGTAATACGAGGACCAGCTCCACACGAGTCGCAGGACACTCACAGGACAGCTCCCAGAATCACAGTTTACACTGAAAGACTGAAATCTTAAAATATCCTGATACTGAAAGGCCTGCTGTTTACATGACCGCTGCTCAGTCTGCATCCACCACTCACAGGCTTCTCTGTAAAGTGACACAGTTTGATCACGGACGGACGGGGAAAGAAGAAACGTCCTACCCAGTGACCTGCTGCTAAAATTAGCTCTGCCTACAGTCAGCAGCGAGTACAAGCATCAAGGACGACAGCCTCAGGGGGCAACCCAGAAACGCGACCGATCGGCGCATCCGTAGCGCCAAGCGGCCGCCCGCAGCGGGTTAATGCCGTGCCCCCTCCCACTGGCAGTTAAAAGGATGTCAGTGCCCCCAAGGTTAGACAGGGAGATTTCTGACATACGAGAGAAGACGTTTGCGCGGTGTGGCTGCTTACGGTAAGGCTCTTACTGACTGCGCATGCACAGCTTGCTGCGTTACGGCGTGCAGGCAGTGCCGCAGAAAATTTCACACCTGCACACACTGCGTTAAGAAGCTGTCATCCAGCACCTGTGTACTGAAATCATAATTGCCAGAAAGTGGCACGCTCGTTTTGGTACCGTGAACAGCCTAGCACAAACATCACGGCCGCAGACTCACGTGAAGGGGCAGCAGGCGGTTGACGGAGGCTTGCTAACCAGACACTGCAAATCCACCTCCCCACAAGACCAACCACAGCTCTGTCACACAACCACACGCAGCTTGCTGGGGTAACCTTCACTCTGCCCTGCTTTGCTAAACTCTCAGCAACAGCTGGGGCCCAGCGCCCACTGCAGCACGACTCGCTGTCAGAAATAAATCCGCAAACAATCGACCCGTTCATTAGAACTGGGCAAACAAATAAACAGCCTTCCTGTTGAACCAGTACGACAAGAGGCTATTCCTCATTCGTACCAGTACTGGTCCTGAAAAGGTTTTAGTCATTAAATGTTTCACTGGCTTCCGCCGCATGTCACCAGGTGAACAGACGGCTTAAACTGGACCTAACTGAACCATTCGAAACATTACGCAAGCTCCGCCTGCCTGGCAGGACTTCAAAGCTTATCAAAGTCTATCTTTAAAGACTCCGTGTTAGATTTCACAGGTCCGGCTGAAAGACCTTAAACCAGCAGCTCCGCGTTCCTCACCCCAGACAGCAAGGCTGATGCCTCTGAAAGCTCATTAATTTTAAATACTCAGTTTTCATTCTACATCCTCGCCAGCATAATGAGCTGAACATCACATCTGTAACACCATCTGAAGTGGCTTCCCTGAAGCTCAGAGCTGCGTTTCCAGAGAGATGCCACACATCTCACACTCACGTGTTGAAGTTGGACTGAACCCAGCAAAGTTGTTGGCCACGTTTCCATTTCAAACCACAAGATGGCTTCATACTCCTCAGCTCTCTCTTTGATTGACCCTGGATGGTGCAGTTAACGTCCCAGGCACATAAATGCCCCTGTTCATACAATTCCCATGAAGCAGAACCAGCCATGGGCGTAAATCCCGGGGGGGACGGAGGGGACATGTCCCCCCCAAAAAAATTATTAAAAAAATCAAAAATAAAAAATCGCACTATTGTGAAAAATATATGTATGTATACCTAAAATAATTCTGTAAGTAGAAAAAAAAACAAACGCAAAAAGTGCATTTAGAAACAGTTGAGTTCCCCCTCCCCTTCCTCACAGTGGTTTGGCCAACTGCCTGCTTTCCCAGTTAATCTCACCTACTCTACACACGAATCAGGTGTGTGGCTGCGGCTCAATTAATGTTGAACTGCAGTAAGTAGGGTATTTTATTCACTTTAAATAAAGCGATTCTTTTTAATGTAGTTGATGCAGACTCATTCATAAATTAGTTGCGTCAAAAATGCTGATTACCGATGTAATTTTCCATGAATCTGCTATATTAGCGATTAAAATATCACTTATCTAGTTAACGTTAGCTTGTTTACAATAGCTTGTTGCATAGTGCACTGCAACTAACACGCCAAAGCCGTTTCCCATGCATTGTTTTATTTGTGACGACTTGGCATAATGTTAACTTAACATTAACGGCCACAATTAGCATATTGTTTAGCTGTGCATTTACTAAATGCTACGTCCGAACTGACCCCACTGTATTTTTTTGTTTAATCAATTTCTATTATGCATTTAAACAGTCGTTTAAATTTTATTGTATGTTGATGGCTTGACTGTAAACAACATAACAAACAATGTAATAAATAGTTTTGAAGAAAAATCTGCTTTGTCATTGAACCTGAGAAAAACTTTGAAAATAACCATAATGATGCAGTCTCCATGATAGAAGCAAAGTTTTTCATTGTGGGGACATATCTTTATAAGTACAATTTGACTGTATTATTTGTATCCCCTTCAAACATTGTTCATGAGAAATTTTATATTTATTGTCCCCCCCTACTGTTAAATGAAATGTACGCCCATGGAACCAGCACTAACAGAAAGTTTTCCTTGTTGGACTTGCACCAAAATTTGGTTAAGCCTCATTCACTAGGTCACTAAACAGCTAACTATGCGCTTAACAAGCGGGCACCCAGACAAGCAGCAAGGCAGAAACGAGGTGAAGAGCGCAAGGCTAAGTTTCTTACCAGTCCGCCCTGCAGGGAGCTGTCCACACAGCCCACCTGGACGTTGCCATGATTGGCCCCGGGAATGATCTGCAGGCGCTCGAAGTTGCTGCCCAGGATGATGATGTCACAGCCAGACGCATATGCCTACAGGGCAGGACAGGAAGACTGGAGCTCACAAGAAATCCAACACTGACCCCCACGCTACATTTAGGAAGCAACTTGGATAGACTGGAATTACGACCTTTCAAATGACAACTTTCCTCTGAGTATTTTGCTTGCGAAAGCAGGTTCTGCCTGACTCTGACCTACACTTGCGTTAAACGACTGAAAGGAAGCCCAGAATGAAATGTAACCTAAAAATGTCTAAATGAATAAAACCCAACCTTCAAAACCTAAAACTTCAAAGCTTAAGAAACTCCTATTTTCTGTCCCAGATAACAGCTTCTAACCAGAGAGTCTTGAAATACAGACATGAAGGACACCAAATGCATTAATTTAGTTACCTGCAGGTATGCTAACTAATGATCTCAGCAAAAAAACGCAAAGTGAAAGTGCATTGATCTGAACGGGAAGAGGGGAGATCGGATTCTCTGTCGCAATTAAATGAAAGATGAGAAAGATCTATCCAGATTCATAGGCTGAAATATGCAATTCAGCCTCAATGCAGACGATGTTAATATCGTGTGTATTGCGACGATGTGCAAAAGCAGGCCAAAGGCACGCGTGACATGCAGGGCTATGATGTAAGGCGCCCAGGTCCCGCTCCCGGTTCGTGCACGATGATGTGGCGGCAGAGGGCACATGCTCCTTACCGTGAAGGGCTCATCGTTTACATTTCCCACGGCGAAGCAGTTGTCCCCCGGGTTCACAGCCCCTGTGAGGACCTGGTGGAGATTCATCGTTCTCCGCTGCCTTAAACTCCAAGCTTGGTGCGACGCCGGGTGGGACTAGGCAGCGCCATGCCGGGGACAGCTCTTTGACAGGACCGCAGCCCCGGGTCGTCAGGCCACGGCGGACCTGCGTGGAGGTGTCACTGACTCAGCCTGGTAGGAGCCCCGGAACTCAGGGCCTGGGGATCAGCCCGAATCAGGCAGCTGGGTATTCACTCGGACAACTCCCCCGCCCGGGGCTGTGCCAGACTGACCGAAGGTCCGGACGAGCCACCAGCTGACAGCGTCGGATCCACCGGTTCCACGCAGCCGCTCACATGACACCGGGCCGCCTACTAGCCAGCAAATACCCTCGAACTCCGCAGGGAACGGCGAATTACCTACTGCAACAGGACAGCACAGCTCTCGGTAGGAACGCACCGCACGTTCCCGAAATTACTAACCGAGCGGCTGCAGATCCTACTACTTCTTCAACTATCTGTCGACAGCAGAGAAACAGAGCTCAGTTCGAGGAATTAAAGCTGAAGAGGTGCGTATGTGATCGAGAGAAGTGCCTTGTGGTTATTGTAGTTCAAGAAGAGACGCCTCTTCACAGCGGTACATGTCACTAGACGCAGTGGTTTGTGGTTACGGTAGTTCAAGGAGACACGTCGTCCATATGAACGTCAGTGTGCGCTCAGAAGCAGTGGCTCATGGTTAATGTATTTCAGACTGCAGCTTTTGCCGATTGGGCGGTATGGCTGGTCAGTGCGAGTGAAGTTGAGGAAGTTAGGAAGCAGACTTCTGTGTCATGCGCAATGGCTTGTGGTACATGTAGTTCATAAAGAGAAACCTACAGTTTATTCGTAAGTGCTTTCAGGAGTGTCCCAAGGTGGGTGTAATGCAGCTTCCGATCCGGTTCTGTAGTTACTAGCGAACTATGTTAATCGTCCATAATGCTGACCTATGGATTTTTAAAACAGTTTTTGAACTAATTACCTTAATTTAGATTAAGTTTATTTAGTTCGTATTTGCAATACCAGTCTTCGAGTGCAGTAGCAGAGGTATGTCCTAACAGGCTGTAAAGAGACAAATACAACTTGGTAAGCTGCATTAGAAGGCAGGGGCGTGCAGGGGCATGGATACCCTGGCAGATAAAGGGGACCCAGCACTTTTAAGGGGCTCTGGAATCCATAAAATGATATATAAAATTGGACGGGAGGGCCACAGGTGACATTTTGTCAGGGGCCCCAGAATTTCTTGGTACTCCCCTGACAGGAGATGATGAAAATATTTACTTACACAGACACACCAATCAAAACGACATCCCTAATATTTGAGTTCACACATGCAGCAGTCCCTCCGATGAATCTGAATTCATTTCAAAACAGAACAGGTAGCATAACTTTTTAACAAAATAGATTAAATATAGATTTGGATTTTTTTTCTTTGTCGGAAGGGAGGACCATAAACCACCTTAAAAGAAGAAGTTGGGATTATCAGTATTCATTAGCTCCATCTGTCTCCTGCTCTCAGTTATGTATTGGTGTGTTCTGGTTTATTGGCCCCCCAGCAACCCAGCCCAGAGAAAACCAGATAAGTGACATTTCACATGTAATGTTATGGTGTTCAGCGCTCAAACCCTCCACTCATAAATACAGATGTCACATGACCATATTGCTAAGACTCTCCAACACTGCTTAGCGATGTTAATTCTAGCAGGGTTTGAGAGTGAAACCAGTCTGCTAATCTAGTATCTCAGAAAGAGCATCCAGAATTTTCCTGTTTGGGAAGTGGAGACTTGAGTCAACACGCCATCACCATTAAATTCCAAAATTCAATTGTGGTTGACTCAGTACTATTAAGACTAATCACCTCAAAGAGGTGCTGTAAAATCCACATTGATTTATGATTACAGCACCGCAATGTGACAAAAAAAAATGGGGGAGGGGGGTTGAATGGTACCCCTTGTTCCAGTAGGGTTGTAGAAATTAAAAAGCATGTAAGCATATAAAGTGGAGGCTTTGCACAAAGCCCTCCACAGTTCAGCTGTTTTAAAGTAGCTCTCATTGTGGAAGCATAGAATCACATGCTGAAAGCACAGCAATGGAAACGCATACAGGACTTTTACTCTCCTGAGGACCTTTGCACAGCCGCCTTTGACAACACCAGTTCACCATTTAACTAATGCTCTGTGGAGCTTGTGAATTTCCATTTGATATCTGGATGCACTGGGGGCGTTCCAGGGTCAGTCATGCTGAACCTCCCAAGCTTAAACACAGCAGGGAAGATATAATCTACCAACAAAAAAATGTGGATAGTTGCAGTAGAGATCAGATCCAGTGTATGATGTCAGAGGAGGTCAAACACTGGGAAAATATCCTTAAAATAAAGTGGAAAACAGTGCTACCATCCACATTGCACCTATCTAATAAGAAGGCCATATACCCAAGACACCACCTGTGGGTTTCAGACCACATTTCACATACAAGAGACTTTATAAAGCATTTGGTTGAATATGGTTCTAATTTAGTTGTTTCTCCTGGTGGATATTATGCTTGAAATAATTAGCATTCAATGTATGATGATTGGTTGGCGCCCCATCCTGGGTTGTTCCCTGCTTTGTGCCCTGTGATTGGTTGGCGCCCCATCCTGGGTTGTTCCCTGCTTTGTGCCCTGTGATTGGTTGGCGCCCCATCCTGGGTTGTTCCCTGCTTTGTGCCCTGTGATTGGTTGGCGCCCCATCCTGGGTTGTTCCCTGCCTTGCGCCCATAGCCTCTGGGATCGGATCTGGACCCCATATTACCTTCAATAGGACAAGCGGTTACAGAAGATAGATGGATGGATGGATGGATGATTGTACTACTGATATTTTTTATTTCTAAGTATTTTTTTCTTTTTAAATGATTTATTTGAAGTAAATGAGCTCATAATATAGAATCTGTAAGATATTAATGATATATCATTATTCACTTAGTTTTATTGCATGTTATGGTGTATCTATCTGTCCATCCATCTATCCATCCATCCATCCATCAAATTTAAGCCTGCATGTTCTTGTATTGGTAGTGCTCAGCTTTCATATTAATTTCTTTGACATAATACATCATTAAAGAGCAGTAGCTCATTGGTCACTGCGGTACGCGACTTCCTGTGGTGTCAGTGTCACACAGGAGTTCAGCAGAATGGAACTGGAATGGAACTGCAGTGTGCCATGCCAACACAAACTGAAGTTTTAGCCCTTAGCATGGTGATGTAGCTCTTCAAAGAGAAGTGCAGCCGTTAATCCTCTGCCAGGTGGTTCTCCTACGACAAAGTGCCGAGCTGTACAACCACTTCAAACCGTGACTCACCTTGGCCAACTAAGTCAGCTAAGCAGCCATGTAATGAAAATTATAAGTTGGGTATTTAAATACTTCCTGGACTTAACTCTGGAGTCAGCTTTCAGAGTGACACAGAGAATAGGATATTACTGTGTAGGGGTTGTTTTCAAAAAGGCTGGGCTCCAGTGAGACTGCTCCGAAAAATTTCCCTGCTGCCATTGAGAAACCCATGCATTCAGTCATCGGAGGAGGACAGATCAATGAATGGGTGTGTGTCACATTCTGGAGATACAGGCGTGCAGAGAATTCCTCATGCGGTGTGTCCGACACTAAACCTCAAACCTCACGCTGCTGATTAAGGTCTCATGTATTTAATAGTGAATCACTAGTGATGACTTCATAAAAACAATCCATAAATGTTTTTAGTTATTGAGATGCTTTTCTGGCTGACCGACTCTGTCATGCCTTTATTGTCTTACCTGTTTACCAGCAACGCTATCACAATGTTGTTGCTCTAGTAATCTGACAGCACCAGTGCAGAGCAGACCAGGCTTACCCTGTCGGGGTTTTGTGCAGTTGGTGCTTCTGTACCGGTGGGCACACAGTCTGGTACCTGAGAAAATCTTATGTCACACCTTCGAATAGAGCACTTCACCTGAATTTTCCTAGATTAGTTTGATCTACCTAAGACAAATAAATATAGTTTGTTCAGGTGGCCATTAAAGTTCCGAGCAGATCTGTTTCTTTTCCAAAACGCTGTGCTTAATTTGGGGTTCGAACATTCGATTACGGCAGACAGAGGTTTTACTGCCATCTACTGGTTAATATTGGAACAGTCAACAATGATTACTGATAACGCTAGTCAACAAAGATTGCGTCACAGAAAAACTAAAGGGTGAATTTTCTGTACTTTTTTAAATGCTGATTTCAGAAATGCTCTAAGAATTTTGCTATCACCCATCTCTTTGAGTGACTTAATTTTTATTAATAGTACCTAATTCCTTATTATGAATGTATGGACATATTATTAATGAATGATTTTCTTTCTATTCGCGAACATTTTTAAGAATTTACAGGAGAGTACCGTAAGTCTGTTTTGCCAGAGTCTACAGGCTGTAACATATTTGGACATGTTGAGACAGGAAACTGCTCTCTCTGGCTCTATTTACACTTGGTTTTAAAATGCGTCTCGGGCAATCGGATGATAAGTGGACACCGCTAAATACGCGTGTAAATGATCACCAAGACGCATTGTGATCTGATCACTCAAACCACTTGCCAAGGTGGTCTGGCACGCATTCGACCACATCTTTTGTAGCGTGTGTGTCAAAATGCATTCCCGAATCCCGACAAGGACATATCTGCACACGGCCATTGGACCTTCTACCGGAAGTGACGTAGGCAGTGACAAAATCTGAACATAGGTGGTGAGCTGGACTTTTTGCAGACATGTTATTGACACAGGTGTAAATGGCGATGTGTCTCGGCTGTCCGATTGTGATCTGATTGCCCAAAACGCTTTTTCAAACCAAGTGTAAACATGGGCCATGAAGTCCAGCTTCCTGCACGTTGATCAGTTGCTGGACCCTTAAGAAGAATGTTTCTGAGGCCAAGGAAAGCAGAAAATGACACACTTCTTCCTTTAAGATGAGTCACTTCCACCACGCATATATACTGTAAATATATATAAACCATAAAGTTTGTGTGTCACTCAAAAATATTGTGTGATTGGGAAATTAAATTAAATACTTGAATTAAATTAAATATTTTAATTCAACACAAAAATACTGCAAAATTCACCTATTTTGATTTGTGTGACAAAAAGAAAGTAAAAATTTGTTGACCAGCTTAATTGTTTTACATAAAAAATGTGAATACCAGTGGAAAGGCAATTTATACACAAGAAATCAACCCCAGAAAAAAATGAATCTGAATCATTATAGTGAAGACATCAAATTTTACTCTCAAGAGATGCTTCTGGGGTTCCTGATTGAAAGGCTTTGTGCAGTGGCTTGTGGGATTCACACCTGTGACATACTAAAAGTTACCTTTGAAGCCACTTTTTGTTTGACAGAGAGATGCCAATCTGCCCCGTAATGGCAAAACACAGTGTCCACTGAAACTGAAGCCAGGGGCATAGACAGGCCTTATACAAAGACCTTGGCCAGACTAGACCCAGTGATTTTACTGGGGTGGCAATTTGGTGGGGGGGTCCCTCAGTATATTTTGCCGATGGAGGGTGGTACCTCAGTACATTTTGAGTAGGAGATGCCACGGTCAACTGATTGGTGGGTTGGGAAGCTCCGCTTTGCTGAATGCATCGCCCCTTATTCCTTTTTTATTTTTTGGCAAGGGGTGGCACCTGGGGTGGGCACATATTTACCCGGGGGGGGGATTGCCACCCCTTAGATCCCTAACTGGAACATAGAAAAAGGGCTTCAAAGTTTTTTGTGTAGCAGGCAGGAAGTTCAGGCAGATAAAGTGTTTTCTTTTCTTCAATATTGAGCACAGCTGACCTAAGATGTTTTGTCACAAGATAAGCATGAGAGACATGATTTTGGTCTTTAATCTATTATGATAAAATATTAGTTATGGTGCTTGGTATTGTAGGCATAGGTAAGCTTTGTATAGCCCATCGGAGCACTTGGCCTACGAGAGATTTTATTGTTATATTTCCAGTTAGTCTTAAAGACGGCTCTGCACTGGGCGAGATGCTGGTGGAGGGCAGGATGCTGTCTGCTTTAGATTCATGCTGAGCAACGGACTGCTGCTGAATGCTTAATGTGAGTCAGAGAGGCAAATCCCAATAGAAGCGGATCTCGCACCTTTATCAAAACCCTGCGCCAGAACAGTCTTAGTGATATATCCACAAGAGTGAGTGCAACACGCACTGCTCCCAGATCAGCGGGACGTATCCTGGCACGCAAACACACAGAACGGAAAGCTCGCTTCTCAGGTGCTTTCGCTGCATTAAATTCTGTAGGATCTCGCAGCTCTATGGCCTGGTCATTGCACCACAGGGTGGTCCGACCCGTGACCTCCGACCTCTGTGCCGCGTCGGCGTGCTCCGTCCGCCAGCAGGCCCGTGTCCCGCTGCGGGGCCCGACAGGAGGAGGGTGCGGAGAGAGTATCTGAATCTTAATGAAGTGATGCAGCGTTAAGTAGGACAGACGGCGGCTCCATGAATAATTAAAGCGAGATCCGTTATTGACATCACGGCGGTTTCAGGACCTCCTAGACGTGCCGGCTGCTCCGAAAGCAGTTTGCGGTGTTCCTCAGAAATAGGTCACGGCACTATTAAAGATGTAGCTTATGACTCACACTAAATATTGCATGGTTCCAAAAAGTGCCCCCTCCCATTCCGGCTGCTGGGTGACAGCCCTTTGTTTCTGCGTGACAAGGCACTCTGGGAAATTTGCGCGTATCCGTAGCGACAGAGGCGCTGCACTCCCCCATTTCAGGCTAGTCCTGTCAGAATCCTCTTACTTCTTGCGTGCGTTAAAAAGCTTTCTGAAATAGACCGGTGGCTGTTTTTCTGCTTTCATGCCCAAACTGCGTCCCATTCATCCGCATCGTTCTGCTGTCCAATTAACAGTGTCAACCCCCCCCCCCAAAATCATGCTTCAAATCACAAAAAGCCACAGCGGCCCATTTTACTAGGACGCACTTGCCGCGTAATGAAATGAGGACAATTAAAGCCAGTCAGCTTGAGAAGGTTCAGTTAAAATAAATGCCTGTGGTGTCACCAGTTTAAAAAAAAAACCTCAAGTCATGAAATTTAATGGCTGTTTCTAAGGCGGCTGCTATTCTCCCAGATTCATACAGGGTCCTATTTTGGTGCGTCTTCCTGAGGCTTATCACATGATCCAGAAATGAGAATCCCACAGTGCCCAATATAGGTTTTCATTTGAATAATTGATAGGCTGTGCCGTCGAGTTGCTAACGAATCGGCTTCTCCCGTTGATGTGCATGGATGCTCTGTGCTCACAGTAAGGCTGTGTTCTCTGACCTGTTCCTTATTCCCCACCAAGACCACCCTCCTTATTTTCCTCATATCGCTCATTTTGGACTTGGGTGTTATATTATAGCACTGTGATGGTCACGTTCTCCAGAACAGAGGATGGAGAGAGGATCCAGAGCAAGGAGCTGATCTGTCAGATTGAAATGGAATTGGGTTGTTGCCGCCCCCTCTGGTCCATGAAGGATCTGTTCAGCAGCTGTGAGGCTCAGTCACTTGATCTAAAGGTCCTTTGATTATTGAGTGGGGCGCAGCTGGTGTTGTGGATAAGGGTGCTGCGTGGATGTGACCCTAATGTAGGACAGACCAACCTGCCTTTATTACTATGGTAGATGGGATATTATCCCTGGTGAAAAACACACAAACAAAATAAGTAACAGCGAGCAGCGTCAGGCTGGTAGTCAAAGGGGTTTTAAGGACACTAGAAAGAATCCGATACCCCTTCATGAGGTCTGGCTAACCACTGAAAAGTCTGTCTAACTTTTAGTCTAACCTCATAGGCACTCACCCAGCTTTGTGACCCTGTCCAATAAGAGCTGCTGTTCCTCAGCCTAGCCAATAGGGATGGGCTTTACTCACACCAGGGGAATATGCGGCAGGTAACATAACAACCACTCAGTTCACTTACTGCTCCTTCGAAGAGTTTGCCGGTTGAGCTGGTCCATTATATTTCACTTCACATTCCCACCTAATCCAGACCAGATGTAGGAATTTATAATGCCCTCGTTATTTAGCAAGATTTAATATTAATTAACTTACATTGCAATTAATTATTTAACTTATGTTGGGCACATAATAATTGGAGAGACGTATTGAACATCTGAGCTGTAATTCCCAGTAGGTGAAAGTGCCAGTTTGGACTGGCTAATTTCATTTCATTTCATTTCCGTCTTATATCCTGACCTCATTTCATCTGCGGGACTGAAATGTCTTTGTTCTGAGCAGGAGCCAAGACCCCAAGTAGTGTAATGGTCCTGAATCTGGGCTCATCTCAGAAGCACATTCACAGCATCTCTGGTCTTTGGTAGCCGCAGCAAAGACACTGTCCGTGTACTGTGAGGGCTGCTGGAATTTAACCTGCCCTGATGCTGACGGGGTCGTCGTCGAGGCCGCCGACTCACACGGGGGGGCTGGCTCTCGCTCCCTTCTCCGCCTTCATGTGCATTGTCTGCCGGCTGTGAGCCATTTTGAAAATAGTCCTGATGAAAATGATGCCCCACAGCTGCGCAAATGGGTTAGAAAACAATCGTAAACATTGTAGCGACAACCAGAGCGACACGTCACCGCCACCAGGGGGCAGTGTTGACACACTGAAGCACGGTGCCACGCTTACTGCCTGCCGTGTTCCTGCGCGCAGGCGCCGTGGAGACGGCCGTCGATTTCCAGGTCGCACTCTTTGAGGATGGGAGCAGGTTTTTGGCACCTGGGTGAGGGCATGAGAGGCCATTGACCAACTGAAAGCCAATTTGACTGTGATACAGCAGCAGCCCCAGGGCCAGAGAGATGCTAATGCAATGGAATAATGTGCAATCAAAAGCTACCGCTTCCTCACAGAGCCCAATGCGATACGTGGATTAAAGACGGAGCACAAAATCTATGCTGTGGATGATGTGTCCCTTTGTGTTTTTCAGAGGCCATGGTAAATACTGAGTCGTGCTGCAGTATAATGGCAATATTCACCCAAGACCTATGTCACCCGTGTGAATAAGACCCATGAGCTTATCTGAGCTGAAACATGGAAGAAAGGGCAGCCCGCCGGCTAACTCCGTCACAGCCTCGACCGCATCGAAGCTAATCAGCTTATGGGCCAGACTTTGGGCCGCTTAGGTTGAGCGTGACCCGCTGGCCCGGCCGCTGTTGTTGTTGGACTCTGCCCGTTTCCTCTGACGCCTGTCTGTGAAGAGCCTCCGGCGATGCGCTGTTATGACGAGGTGCTGTGGTGTGCTCGCCTCTCATGGGCGCCCCCTAAAGGCCCCCGCGTCAACATGCACCGAGGCGCGAGAACAATGGCAGGGAATGGGCAGGGTGGGCAGGATTTCCCTGCACATTGAGCACGGCCACTTCCCTCGAGCGCTTCCCAGCATCCTCCAGGAAGACGGTGCAGGTCAGGAGGGGTCAACAGACACCCGCCCCCTTCCCTGCATGTCACCTGCCTCAGGGGTGCTGACACTGGGGCTCTCTGCTTTCGTTCCTGGATTTTAGTGTCAGGGGGGAGGGGGGGGGGGCATCTGTTTGGCAAAAACAAAAAGACAGAACCCCACTAATTAGATTTTGCAAATCTTCTTATATGTCACCAGATTTTCCTTGACTTACTTGTTGCACTGATGCTTTTAACCAAATCGACCTACATATATTATGGATGTCTCTATTTATAAATCTATACAATATTGTAATGGGAATGATAAAATTAATCTCGTGCTCAGTATCCTTATCAAGGTTAAAACTCTGGTTCTTGTCCTAGTACCAGACTCTCTAACTAGTCATGTACTTATTACAAGTCTTCCACCAAAATGTATCTTGGAGACAATGTTTTATACGGCAATAGTTTCCAGCTGCTTAAAGAATCTATGCATGACCAAATATAAATGATCTTATGGTAATATTTTCAAGTGTGGACATGACATTTCATGAACTTTTAATGCGCTTAATGGATCACTGCCTTTACTAGACAGTGACACAATTCAGCATGAGACACTGAATATGAAAACCAATCATTTTAATGTTCTCATTGGTGCTTTCAGGAGTACAAACAGGACTATTTCAGTAGAGAAGGAGCGTAATAGAAGAGGAAAACATATGATAAATCCTATTAAGAGACAGTGACAAAGGACCAAAAGTGACCTTCCAGGATCCTGCAGTAACTCAGATCAAGAAGTTCAACATGCTAAAAATGTCCCAACACAACATGGATGCTACCGATTTAGGAACATAAAATCAACAAATGCCAGGAATTAAAATTAAAATAATATTACTGACAGAAAACCTATGAACTTATAGTGTTTGCAGATCGGCAATTTTGGTATAAACCATCCCAGAATTATCTTGCATATTCATTTACCGCACATCTTGGGCTGATTTACAGCAGCGTGTTTTTTTTCGAAAGCATCTAATCTTCAGTAAATGTGAGGGCTTTGGATGTCTCTGAGCATTTACGCTTTGATGGATCGCGTATAAATGATATTCTCCATTGAAGATCACGGCTGAGGCGGGTGGGCGTTCGCGGGGACATCTGTGCCGCATTTGGAGTTCACAGATGTGAAACTGAAGATTGGAATGGGTGGAGGGGGTTCTTTTGCCATTAAGGAAGTTCAGCAACATTTATCTCCATATACAATACATGCAAACAAAATCATATGGCAGCGTTTTAAAAAGAAACCCAGCCGTCTGAACTTTGAAAATGTGCATGGCGACTATTTAAGGCTGGAAATAAGACAGTTTGGAATATGATTAAGTGACAAGTATGGTCCCTATTAGTGCTTATTCATACAAACGGGATAGTTAGTGATACTGATGTTTTAATTTTTATAACAGCTGTATCTGGCTGAGATGCACTGTGGGTTCGCCTTGGTCTTTGTGTGATTATCTAAGCATGAAAAGGCTTGGGTGTGTTTCAGGAAGCCAGGGAGAAAGGCTTTGGCCGTGTGCTTAAACACATGAGTGCTCCCATACAGAGACACACACTCGGACTGCTTCCCTGTGCGGCTTTTCTGTTCCCCTTTGGTGAAATATTGATACGCAAATGAAAAGTCAGACGGTGACCCAGTTCCATCACGAATCCCGACAACAGCTGCCACGCGTCGTACGGAAAGTGACGGTGAGACAGCCTGAGCTGATCTCTCAGCGGCAGGCTGGCGAACGGTTTCTGAAGATCCGAGCCACGCCTGGCAGGGTCCGTCTGGGCTCCCCTGCCCAAACGTACCCCAAGCGGCCCTTCCCTCCAATTGAACGTTCCCCTCTGAAGAGGGATAATGTTGTCTCATTGATTTATTGATGTGACACTGACTGCCACGCTTGTTTTCCGAGATGTCAAGGCTGCGTAGCCCGCCTCAGCGCTGAGGTGCCCACAGCCTCGGTGGGTGGACGATTTAATGAGGAGCGGCGAATATTTTTACATCTTTTAACAGCTTGGTTCGGCTTCCACACTGACCAACATTTACCGAAAAGATGTAGTGACTGCATAATGTACAGGAGGACGGTTCTTTAGCAGACAACCGGGAGCTGCTGTTGTTCTGCACAGGCTGCCGATTGTTTCTTAGTGTGACGTCACCAGAGCTGCGTAGCCCTTGCTACACGTCCCCCTGAAACCGTTGTCTCAAGAGCTTCTAACGCACACTGAGGGAGCCCTACAGTCCTTGGTACTGAGCCTGGAGCTCTCTGGAAGGGCTTATGAACATCTTCTGTGGCCTCAGAGCTTCCTTCAGCTTCTTCACATTATAAACAGACACTGCCAGCTGACAGATGACTCGGCATGTATACCCAAAGGTTGCAAACTGAATCAGTGTCTTTAATTAAGAAAGAACATTCTCAAGAGAATGTGGACATCAGTGATGAGTGCGTCATCCTCATCTGAGCTTCCTTACGGAGGCCTGACATTTTAAAATGTAAATACGATCATTTACTCTGAAACCGGGAAGCATCTCCCTGTACTAGGCAATGGCAGAGATTTGCTGTGATGAAATAAATTAGCACTTGAATAAGAATCTTGAAAATGGTGAAATACTGTATGTTCTTGATGATACTTTTCAAGTACTTCTAAACAGCAGATAATAAGATGGCAAATAACTCTGATTGGTGGACACTAAAATAGCTAATGCCACTAGTTGGTGGAGACTGAAATAGCAAGAGGCACTGATTGGTGGACACTGAAATAGCAAGTGCCATTGATTGGCATGCACGAAATGACTAAGTTGCTAAGTTGGATCAAATGGTATGTCCCAACATCGTCATGTCATATTATTACATTTTATACAATTTTTACTATAGCCAAACGGTTATTTTTATCTTCAATTTTATTACCACTCTCTATTGTACCAAGTTAAATGTACTAAATTATTAATCTTTGAATGCTTACCACAGTTTGGTTTACCAAATTCCACAAACAAGCCTGTTTATCTGCAAGTTCCAGCTGTGGCTTCTCCTTGGTGTCAATAGCAGCTCGCCCCTGCACATCTGAAGACAGGACAGGATGGGCCAAGACAGGCCAGGACAGGACAGGCCAAGACAGACCAGGACGGGACAGGCCAAGACAGGACAGGACAGGACGAGACAGGACAGGCCAGTAGAGACCAGGACGGGACAGGCCAAGACAGACCAGAACAGGACAGGCCAAGACAGGACAGGACAGACCAGAACAGGCCAGGATAGGCCAAGACAGACCAAAACAGAACAGGACAGGACAGGCCAAGACAGACCAAAACAGGACAGGCCAAGACAGACCAGAACAGGACAGGCCAAGACAGACCAGAACAGGACAGGCTAAGACAGGACTGGACAGGCCAGGCCAGACCAGAACAGGACAGGACAGGACAGGCCAAGACAGACCAGAACAGGACAGGACAGGACAGGCCAGGCCAGAACAGACCAGGACAGGACAGGATAGGACAGGCCAGGACAGGACAGGACAGGACAGACCAGGACAGGACAGGACAGGACAGGACAGACCAGAACAGGACAGGCCAGGACAGGACAGACCCCCACAGACTCCATGCCAGTCTGCGGGTGGGAGCGAGGAAGAGTGAAGATTTTCCAGGAAATGTTTTCTTGGTGGAGTTCCTGTCGGATAGTTGTTGCTGTGATACGAGTGTGCACACACATTTCAACGTGAAAATGGAACACCGAAGACAATCTGAAAATCAGGTCTGCTGCCATTTCCAACAAAAGAATGGCAAATTGTGAAATTGGGTTGTTTCCAATTTGCATAAACCCCATTTTGAGACTGAAATCTTTTGCATTGTAAGCTTTGTAATATATAATTTCTTTTTGTTTTATGTTTAATATAAATAAATATTTTCTATTTTATATATGACTCATTAATAGTGCACACTCTGAATGACAGTACTATTATGCGGTCAGCCAGTATTGGCTGATTTTTTTAGGCTTATGTTATAAAGATATTTTAAAGACATTTTGGCTTTAAGCAGAGCTACTTACTAGCTATTTTATGATTCCCTGATATCTGACTCATCACTCGACATCCACCAAAAGTCTATCTAACAAGCTGGTCCAGGAGCTTCTCATGTTTTCATCTCTGCCATTTGAATGCCCCTCCTCTGCTGCTCCTCTCCCATTTCTGTTCTCAGGTACAAAAACTTAATTTAGCCCATGATCCATTATCTGCTTTTCCCTTGTGTTGTGATTAAAAAAAAATAAAAATTTAGTCTTTCTGGACATTTAGGGATTTTTTTCTTGCGCTTGGAAAAGCCTGTTAGGACCAGCTAAGTGCTATTGATGAGTGTATCTGTGAGAATGATTATGAGTTAATGCAGTCTTATCTGCAGGATCTGGAACCAGAATCCACCAGGTATGTGCTGGGGCCACATAAACATGTCGGGTCATGACCTGCTGGGACCCAAAGGTCACGGTGATGAGATTCAGGGCAGGGCAGAGTGAAAAGTGAGATCCTTCAAAGGAATTCTGACACAGCCCCTCTTCCGCTTTCCGGGCTGGAGTTCCGAGCTGGGATCACTATGCCAGGACCCCTAAGCGTTGAGCCGTGACCTCTAGGTGGATTCTCATGGGACGTTGAGCCGCATTGCTCAAGGATGCCGGCTTCGTTATCGCTCCTAGCAAGGAGTGAGGCGGATGCGGATCACTGCCGCTTCACAGAGATCCATTACAGCATGATCCCAAAAGTAACTTCGGTCCTGAGTCTAAATTACACAGAGACGTGTCTGTGCATAAAGCAGTTTTAAAATTGATTATTTAGAAAATCAAGGCCCATGGGGAAAACAAAGCAGAAGATCTTTTGATATAGCTTTTTATAGCTATAGTTTTCTCAAGACTATAGAGAATATATTTTTGCCAAATGGAAAAATGACAACAAAACCCTTTTATCTTATTTATTATTTTTATTGTACAATGTTCTCATTTAAGTCCCTCAGGTCACCTGACACCGAAAGCCCCATTGAACAGTACAGAAAGTCAGTTAATCCTCTTAAGTCACGTGCCGGATACCTCCAACTCATACAGTAAAGAGGTGATTTTTCCCTGAAAATGAAGCCCTGATCTCCCGGCATCAGCAAACGGCGACAGAATCTGCATCTTACATCCCTATCTCAGGTAGTTTGAACCCCTCTCTCATCCCTTAAACTCCAGCACATCACAAGCGTTCATCGCTCCATTTCATCCAGGCTTTTATTTCCTTAGGACATTTTAATTTGAAAATGTGTAATTCCACTGATTAAAAAAATGAATGGAGCGGTGAGTCATTGAGCGTGTACAAAGTGGCCAGATAACTACAGAAGATATTGATCAGTCATTAGACTACAGAACAGGACCTGGGGCGACAACTCTGTAGATACTAGAACACTGAGTCTTTTTTGTAATAATAACTGTTATTGCGGCTTAAAACAGAGTAGCTTGTCCCAATAACGTGTAGGGTTTCTCAACTAAACATGACAGTAAATTGCTGGTCATTAATTGGCTCTCGACAGTCAAGAAGAATTGCTGCTGAACTGCTTTAATGTATTTACTGTTTAATGCAGCAAAGATTAGTTGCGTGCAGCAAGTACTGCATCCTGCAGGATGTGATGTAAATTAGCTGCCAGTTTGCGCTGAAAGCTCCATACAAAGTTACCAAAAGCTCAGATAAATCTGTAATTTGAAAATCTGCAGCTTTTTTTTTGGGTGACAGATGGAGATATTTGCTGTTGGTGAGATACCAGGAGAAAGAGCTTTTGAGTTTTTCTTTTTCTCTGAATGAACTTGACAGACAGAGCCCCACGTTGTGAAGACAGCATGATAGGTTTAGAGGTCTGCCTGGTTGGTATGTATGTCTGTCTGGATATTGTTGCTGTATTTAGGAGAAGCCAACACTCTCTGCTCTTTGTCCAGAACATTTTGAAGCCATTACACCTGTGTCAACAATGTGTGTAACAGTGTACATGAGTGTGTTCTGTTAGCTTTAACAACTTTATTTTTCCAGCACATGTCAGTCTAAGAGGAACATAACTGCTGCCATTCAAATTCATACAGATTTACAGCACTGTGCAAAAGTTTTAGGCAGTCAGAGGAAATGATGGTTACATGATCTGAAGGATATTATGTCAGTCAAAGTGTGTCTGCTTAGCCATTAAATAACCTCTGCTAAATTCACGCCCGTGTTTACAGTAATCATCCAATACACCCACGTGTTTATTGACTGGAGCAGACCGCGTTTGGGTAATGAATACCTCATACAGGGTTTTAACTAATTAAGTTTATTAATTAATTGAGTTGGTACTGAAATGTAACAAATCCATGGAATGGCTGGGGTGGCCCTGAGGAGAGGTTTGGGAACTGAAGTGGCGTTAATCTAGCCATCCAGCAATCAGTAACTTTTTGGAGAAGGGAAGAAATTCTAGTTACTTTTTATAGCGTTCCAGTTCATTTGCATATGTTCCAGTGTTAGAATGTGTTTTTTCTGAACATATATGCATTTACTACCCAGATAAACAGCCTTACACATTTAATATGACTGCTGCCTAGGACTTCAGCACAGAACTGTAGATCCAATGAACATAAGGGACACAGCGAACAATTTCTTTACCTAGTTTTTATGGGTTATCACTGCAAAGATAAGTTTTCCGCTCAAGCTAAAGTTCACAGATGTCATGAATAGCTTTTAGAAACCCAATATGTTAATAAGCTGGCTACTCAATCGAAGGTGCGTTTTTAATTTTACAAAATTAATTTGATAGATTACTTTTTGAGTAGTGTGTTAGTAATGATGTTAAATTATTAGGGCAAAGCTGAAGTCTGGACACCAGGGATAAATGATGGATGGATGGATGGATGGATACACAGACAGACAGGTGGACAGACTTAATGATTCCAAGCAGAAAATTCTGGAAAATATCTATTTCAGATGGGGTAACATGGGATTTACTAGTAATACCATAAGATTAATGGAGAGCCAGAGAGAATTCCTTAGAAACACCATTTAAATTTAGCAAAGCAAAATACAGAACTATTCAGGAGGGAGATTCTGCAGCAGATCCTGCATTAAGTTTAGAGGGGAGTAAGTCAGGAGGAGGGAGACACTGCAGCAGATCCTGCATTAAGTTTAGAGGGGAGTAAGTCAGGAGGAGGGAGACACTGCAGCAGATCCTGCATTAAGTTTGGAGGGGAGTAAGTTAGGAGGAGGGAGACACTGCAGCAAGTCCTGCATTAAGTTTAGAGGGGAGTAAGTCAGGAGGAGGGAGACACTGCAGCAGATCCTGCATTATGTTTAGAGGGGAGTAAGTCAGGAGGAGGGAGACACTGCAGCAAGTCCTGTATTACGGTTAGAGGGGAGTAAGTCAGGAGGAGGGATACACTGCAGCAGGTCCTGCATTAAGTTTAGAGGGGAGTAAGTCAGGAGGAGGGAGACACTGCAGCAGATCCTGTATTACGTTTAGAGGGGAGTAAGTCAGGAGGAGGAGGGACACTGCAGGAGATCCTGTATTAAGTTTAGAGGGGAGTAAGTCAGGAGGAGGAGGGACACTGCAGCAGATCCTGTATTAAGTTTGGAGGGGAGTAAGTCAGGAGGACGGGGGACACTGCAGCAGGTCCTGCATTAAGTTTAGAGGGGAGTAAGTCAGGAGGAGGAGGGACACTGCAGCAGATCCTGTATTAAGTTTAGAGGGGAGTAAGTCAGGAGGAGGAGGGACACTGCAGCCGGTCCTGCATTAAGTTTGGAGGGGAGTAAGTCAGGAGGAGGGAGACACTGCAGCAAGTCCTGCATTAAGTTTGGAGGGGAGTAAGTCAGGAGGAGGGAGACACTGCAGCAAGTCCTGCATTAAGTTTGGAGGGGAGTAAGTCAGGAGGAGGGAGACACTGCAGCAGATCCTGCATTAAGTTTAGAGGGGAGTAAGTCAGGAGGAGGAGGGACACTGCAGCAGATCCTGTATTAAGTTTGGAGGGGAGTAAGTCAGGAGGACGGGGGACACTGCAGCAGGTCCTGCATTAAGTTTAGAGGGGAGTAAGTCAGGAGGAGGAGGGACACTGCAGCAGATCCTGTATTAAGTTTAGAGGGGAGTAAGTCAGGAGGAGGGAGACACTGCAGCAAGTCCTGCATTAAGTTTGGAGGGGAGTAAGTCAGGAGGAGGGAGACACTGTAGCAGATCCTGCATTAAGTTTAGAGGAGAGTAAGTCAGGAGGAGGGAGACACTGCAGCAGGTCCTGCATTAAGTTTAGAGGGGAGTAAGTCAGGAGGAGGGAGACACTGCAGCAAGTCCTGTATTACGTTTAGAGGGGAGTAAGTCAGGAGGAGGGAGACACTGCAGCAGGTCCTGCATTAAGTTTAGAGGGGAGTAAGTCAGGAGGAGGGAGACACTGCAGCAGATCCTGTATTAAGTTTAGAGGGGAGTAAGTCAGGAGGAGAGACACTGCATCAGGCAGTCATATTTATGATAATGAGTGACATATTATTATAATTATGGAGAAACATATGCAGTTTGTAGTCACTGTATTTGACAACCAGTCATCGTGTAAGGTGTATTACCAAAAGGGCTTCCTGCTTCAGCAGAGGGTTTCAGTTGGTCCATGATAATTTAACCCAAATTGCTTCCAAATTCAGCAGCAGTTTGCCAGAATACTGGAAAATATTATCCTCCCAGAGAACTGTAGTTCAGTTTATCCATATTCATCTGTAAGAACATTGTTCAGCTGAATGTGACTATAAGAAATAACCAAATATAAATCAGAAGACAGGATGCCGAGAAAATTGTTTTTTTGTGCTTTTGTAAAGTGGCTGCAGTAAGGCTTTTTTATAAGCTGACTAATAATTTTAAAGATTTATTTCTTGTACCATTTTGAAATAGTGGTACGAACAAAATACTTATGAAATGTCTGATTTTATACACTTCTTATACTCTTCCAGATTACATCTTCAGCCTCAAACAGTCTATCTTCCATTGTCACCATTTATCAACAGCACTGTCAGCCTGCTTTATAAATGTGTAAAACTGTCTTACAAAGTGGGACACACAGAAGGTTCTGGCTTCATAATATTGGTATTTAATAAAGTGAGACGAAATGCTGAATTTTACAAGATAATGTTGGGGTCTGATGGTAAATGTTTTTAAATATGGAAATGACAAAATGACATTCCATTTTACCTTTTTAATAAATGTGTCACTGCCATAACACATTACCCATAATCCTCTGCACGTTCCCATGCTGTTTATTCGTAGGAGAAACAGTCTGTGAAGGCATCATGAGAGGATGCTGCTTCCTGGTGGAGATGCCACCTTGAGGCGAAGCGCATCCATGATTGATCGGTTCCGGATTGTTCTTTATCTTCACTCCACCATCTTGCTTGGGAGGCGAATGAGCTGTAAGTCATGGCTTTGACAAGTGCAGCTAAACGGTGAGTGAATTATGGAGTCACACTACCAAGGTTTTTACAGCGGTGGGCCACAGCTGTGGGGGAGGCCTCTTGCGTTCCTCGCTTCAGCAGCAGATTGAGCCCTTTTCAGCTTCTTTTTCAGTGGGCACCCAGGATGATGCAGGACTGACTTATCTGATTGTGCTGGACTAGGGCTACATAGTCAGATGATACAAGTGGATACTGCCAAGAGGATTTCCCATGATCCAGTGCAAAGGACACTTAAACACATCTGAGTCGTCTGAATCATATTCTAAATAATTTGCACTACAGTCAGCCTTCAACTTGCGATTTTGAACTACCACGTAAAATCTCTGATCTTTTTCTCATACACAGAGATAAACAATGACGCAATTATAGAAATCTAGAGGTTTTACCACAAAATCCTTGTTTAGTCAGAACCAAGCTTTTCTTAAAAGAAATAAAGGCTTTATATTTATCAGGCATTAGAGGAATTTCTGTAAATAGTACAATCAAAACAAAGCAAAAAATAAAGTTGGCTAAAAACGCAGTGAATCTCCTATTATCACATTGGTACTTAGTAAAGTAATTAGAGTAAATAAGTAGAGAAGCAAATTGGTAAGAAACTTGGACAGCTTGGTGTTACCCAAGTAGGTGAATGGAAAACACACCAGCCACCTATCTGAGGAGACCTCAGAGGACCTCAGAAGGTTTACGGGGAACCTGCAGAGGTTTATAGACTCTTCTCAAAAAGAGCAGGGTTCCCCCAGTCCACAGTGAGGCTAACAGAAGTGGATGACCTTCAGGATGACTCGAGATAATACATATATCATAAATCAAGTGAAAATAAGGCAGCTGTAATGTAGAGAGATCCCACGTTGCATCTGTTGTCATTGTGCATCCATCAGCAAGACCGACTGGCATTCATGGAAGGACAGCCAGCACTGTTTCTAAGAGAACTAAGCCGTCTGTCTGACGCTGTCATAAGATATCACCTGGACAATTTCTGGAAGTCTCTACTCTGCACATACTAATCCAAAACTGACCTTTTCAGTCAATATCAAAAACAACATATTTGGTGACAACCCAACACTTCCAGCTATGAAATTAACCCAGAGTGATTATCTGGGTGTGTTTTTCTTTCCTGTGGACGTGGACTATGCTAAGGGAACCAGGAATTCCGAGGGATTCCGAAATAATTCCTAAGCAGAACTTAGGCTGTCACTCCGAGAGCTGGAGCTGGACTGAAATTGGGAATTCCAGCAAGACAGTCGTCTGCAGCAATGAAGCAAAACTCCAGCAAATGGTTGAGGAGAAAGCAGTTTTGTGTTTTTTTTTTTTTATTGTCTGATATCAAAGTGCTGACTGATGCATCCAATCAAGGTACTGCTTCATGCCAGACAGCCCTCAAATTGAGGTGTGTAAAGATTGGGAGAGAATTTCACAAAGGAGATGTCAGAGGCATTTGTTTCAAGTCTGGAGATGACAAAGGAAAATGAGATGCCACAAGTAATGGATTTAACAAGGTTACATATTTTTGTAAACAAGAATATCCAAGTTGTTGTTTAAAAATGCAGTTTTGTTCAATATGCAGGTTTCTTTTCATGTGCCCTTTTCTCCTAGGAAAGGTTATTTTTCAATGATATATGAAAATAATGACCATCTCCTGTAGGCTTCATAAGGCTTCAATTTCAAGCATCACTGTACCTATAATGCACATAATCAGTAAGGTCAGCTTGAGAACATGTTCAATGATCATACCAGTATTACACTGTCATACTGGCATAGTGCACCACCTCTAATTGGCAGGTAGGATTCATTCTGTTCTTCACATAGCCAGAGATAGTTGGTTGTATGTATTTTTGTGTGAGTATTAGAATCGTGCACCTCGACAACTAAAGACATACTGCATGTGAGTACAGATTTCACATCTCCTGAGGTTTGCACACAAAAAATCCCAGTTATTACTGCAGTTCTTTTTTTAATTGACATATTTATTGTAGGTATTCTTATGTGTGTTCAGTCCACATATCCCATATCCTTTTTGGCATCTCCGAGGCTTTTCCTGGTGAAAGAAGGTGTTTTATTTTTTGACACTCACCGAGCTTCCACACTCCCTTTCCGTGAATAGCGGTATCACCTAACGCCCCCAGGGTTGTGGGATCGAATCCAGGCCTGACTGCGTGTGTGCCTGTGTGTCTTGGCATTCTCATCAGGATGATCCCTGCCTTGAGATACAGGACGGCACCGACCTAAGCGAAAGAAAATGGGTGGATGGGCAATTGTAAACAAGTGAAGACAAATATAGGAACTACCATAAGTAAATGAGCAAAGGGCCCATCCGGGTGATGAAACGCTCCTTAGCAGTCAGCGTGCAGAAGCTGCTGGTGCCCGACCCACAGGAGACGGTCTGCCTCATTCACAGCCTGCCTGAGCTGCGGCTGCCTATTAAAGCCTCACAGACGACTTTGCTAAGCTGCACGGTCACGTCCTCTGCAAGCTCTAAATCTCCTTTACTTTTGTTACATCGTATATCACAGGCGTATCGACTCAGACGGCAGCTCGCATACCCCCCACCCAATGCGCAGCCGGCTTTAAGCAGTTATGTCAATTTTATATATTTAGCAGGACACTAAGTGATGGAAGATTTAGGCAGAGAGCCAACATCCTTGAGCAGTTAGGGTTAAGGGCCTTGCTCAAGGATCCACCAGCAATTTGACTGCCCTGCTGGCCAGGAGTTTGAACCCACAACTTTCTGGAGATGGGCACACACATATATCTAACCCGCTGAGCTACAGACTGCCCAAGCACTTTGATTGAGGGAATTCATGGCATGAAGATTCTCTCTTTTGATCATTCGCTTGTTGAAAAAAGATCAGAAGAATGGGCGACTAAATGAGTGCGCCACAGCAATTCAGACTTTGATTTCTTATGTTTTGACTGAATTTATCTGAAAGGAGAACAGTCTTTTTGATTATTCTCACACGAGATGTACTTGTCAGTGCCATTTTCTCCAGCTGCTTCTGCAAGTTCCTGTCATGTGCCCAGTGGCACCAAACCTTTGTTTTATGCAATTTAAAATATGATCATTTGATCTTTTTACCTTTTATCTGTAATGCAGCACAGATCAGTCCTAGTAGCTGGTCCCCTGTCCAACAGCCTTTGGGCGGCAATGATTTTTCATTGGATAAAGTCAAGAAATATAAAAATGAGCTAATTGATTCCCTGCTCTTGTGATTGTAAAACACATAGTTACGATTTGTCGTTAACACATTGTTTTGTATTTCGTACGGCGCCCTCTATCCCTTCTATTAAACTGTAAAAGCTGGTTAATGGCTGCATTCACTCTCCTGACAGATTCTATTTATGTTTAAGTCTATTTACGGTTGAAGGTCCTTTGTTGTAACATGGGACAGAAGGTACATATTGGATGAAAAATAGTGACTCCTCTAGAAGCTGGTCCATCAGTACTTTGGGCTCGGAGTTCTGCCCATAGGATTAAGAACATGCCCTTGGCTCAGCCTCTGGTTCTCCTGTACCTCCAGGACTTAAATGATGGACAGCAGAACCCAAAAGCAGAGTTGGACTTGGAGGCACGTAGACAGGTCAGATGAGCGGAGGACAAAGCTGGGAGATCAATCAGAGGACATGGGAATGAAGGGAGGGTGATAGAGGCACAAGAGGTTGGCATGGTCATTACCAAGATGCATCAGGTCTACAGTGAGGGAGGCGGAGCTGCTTCTGATTGAGAACCAGAATTCACTGTAAAGTGGTACCTCAGTTCTCGAATTTCTTGAAAGTCGAACAAACTAGTTTGACCTAGAACTCGATCTGAATATCAGAAGTCGAACCGTGAACGCTGACCTAATATAAATTGTACGCGCCCGGAAATGAGTCACACCGAACGTCTCTGAGCGGAAACAAAAGGTAACGCTTCAGTGTCAGCCTTGCATTTGCTGTAGTAGCAGCGCTTGTTGGTGATAATGCTATTTTATTGAAAATACTGTATCAGGTAATACACTGTACTTTATATCATTTTGTTAGCGATTGCTCACCAAAAAGTTACGTAATAGTTGTACAAATGTTACAACCTAAAAGTTTGCTATTCACGAACAAATGAACGAATACAGAGTAATAATAAAAATAAACAATGGACCGGATTCAAAGTTTTTATTGTCATGTACAGACTACAATGCAATTCTTACTTGAATGCCTTCTTCACAGACTGGACGATTAACCAAATAAAGCAGCGCAACATTACAGTAACTAACAATAAATAAACCACTAACTTACGTGTACTATTAGAGCATTTATGTCATTTATTTAAACTTTATTTTACCAGGTAAATTAACTGAAAACCAGTTCTCACTGTTTTACGTGAAATTCGGGAGAAATAGCAGATTACGCATCGGAACTGCCTGGGATACAAACGTCATGCGTGTAACTAAACTCTTCAGCCAATAAGGGCAAAGGTGTGTCATCACGGAGGCGTCTCCAGTCTGTGCAGCCGGGTGAGAGGTCGCAATGCATCTAACCGTAATGCATTGCGTCAGGATCAGAAATTCAGAATGCGTTGCTTTAAGCCAGCGCTGTAAGCTAGTCGAACGCACCCAATTACCGGACTGGGGAAACAAACTGAAACGCGGACTTAATACAGAGGACTAATGACAACAACCAGAAACAGCTGATCACATGGGGATCCCACACGAGGTTAACGAGGGGGCGTGGCACACGGAAGGAGCGGACGATCGGGGCAGGACAGGGGTACTGTTGGGATAAGATCTTTATCGTTTTGGAAGCCATTAAGAAAAAAATGCTCTTCTTGTTTTATCCTGTTCATTTTGTGTTTAAATGCTAAAAAAAACAAACATATTTAGGTGTAATTTTGGGGGGCCGGGAACCAATTAATTGGTTTTCCATTATTTCTTATGGGAAAAATTCGATCAGAACTCCAACTTTTTAGGATTCGATCCGGAGCCGGAACCGAGGTACCACTATATTGGCCACAGAACATAAATTAAGAAAAAATAGAATAAGTGGAAATTAAAAAATACAGTAAAATAGTGCTGAACAGAGAGTGAGCCACTTTATCAGGCCAGAAGCCACGTGACACGAGATGCCTGTTATTACCGTTCAATTTGTTCTTGTCTGTGAGTGTTTGAGTGCTGCAGGGGGCGCTGGGTTGGGGGTGGGTCACTCAGACGGCCGGCTACGGGGGGTGCTAGGTAGGAGGTGCGAGCTGGGGGCCCTCTCATTCAATTGGTCGACGCAGCTGTTTGGGGCCCCACGAGGCCCCGGACCTCCTGATGGGTCCTCAGATGGTGCCATTAGCGGGCCGATTCCACTGCCTTCATCTGTCGCTCTCCATTATGGCTGACAGCATTATTAACGTTCTGAGACGTATCCGTGGTCTGCCCTCCATCTTCCATATCCTGGGCTGTTTGGACACATCTCAGCCCTCTGGGGGAGAGGTCTACAGGCCAAGGAGCAGCCAGCACCAGGATCCACGGGCCTCGAGTGACACATGTAGCGTGTCAGTTTGGCTTTCCACATTCATTCTGTATCATCTACACTTCGTGTGTCATCATCTATTTGGCGCAACTGTGCAAGTCGAAAATACTTGAAATTGAAGTAGGAAATTCAAGCACCTTGCTAATTTACTTGCAAATGTATTTTTGAAATATCAGAACCCCAGTATGCTGAGTTTATAATTAAATCCGCAGTTGCCGTGTGCTCCGTCCCCCAGCTGATTCTCCTGTTGTGACACCACAGCACAAACACGCATTTAATGCGCCGGCTGCTGATGCGGATGAATGGGGCTTTAGCCTGGGCGCTGGCGGGAGCCTTCGACTCAAATCTCGGGTCTGACATACAGTAGTAGCCTGGGGGGGCGGGAGACAGGGGGGGGCGGGAGACGGGGGGGGGGGGGGGGGGTGACGGGACGGAATAACATGGGTGAGTAAGGTGAACAAGTGAGCCTTCTTGTTGCCTAGCACCTAGCCCGGGAGTGAGGTGTGCTGTTATGCAGTTCTGTTTGAGCATTGCTGTTGGGATATGTTTGCCGAATGTGTGAACTAATATTAATATGATATTAAAGCAGACAGTACTACATAGTATCACAGCACCGAGCTGCGAAGATGTCAATATTACCACTGGAACTGCAGTTATAGATGAATCGTAAATGATTACGCTGAATAATATAAGCTGAACTTCTGTTTAAATTAAAAGGTACACTGCAGTCTCTAAATGTGCCTACTTGATTAAATGTAATGAGCTTTAATAAGATGTGTATGCAACAGGACTAGTAGCTCCTGGTAGTGCATCAACACAGGCTCAGAAATGAAGGGAAGTCAGAAAACACCAGTGTGGGGATATTTATAGAGGATGTAAGCTGTGTTAAGATCAGTAGGATTCAGATACACCTGGAATTCTTCAAGGACGGGAAATTGTTTTGATTTCCGGGAGCAGGGGAGAGGTGTGTGATAACCTGAGAATATTTCTTGGTGTCGCAATCCTCCCAGAGACCAATTAGCCGGAGCAGGTAGCACGACACCTCAGCGCCGAGGCAGTGTCATGGAGGATGTTATTGCGACGGGAAAATGACGCTCGCTCTCTCTCTCCCTCCGTCTGCATGCCGGGACGCGCCTGTCCACCTCCGACATTCGCCGCGACGGACCTGTGACCAAAACTGGAGGCTGAGTGGGTGCCTTGCATTGCCTGAAAAGCGTACAGCTGTAAGCCTGCAGGAGAGGCAGCGTTGTGATGCGATATCGCATTATGTGAATGGGGGGGGGGGGGCTGTGTGTCAGACGTGTCTGCAGAAGCTGAAGGGTTCATTAAGATTCGCTTGTAAGCTGTCAGACGCTTCTTTATCTGCAACGCAGATACATCACAGATATTTTCTCAGTCTGACAGCCATTAAAACACTTTGGAAAGTGACAAACATCTTAGAGAACTAACGACGGAGCAAAGTTTTAAAAATGAAGAAGTTTTCACAGAAGTAAAGGTGCAGAAATGCTAAATTTTGCAATAGTTGGGTGACGACCTGCCTGGCATTTGAAGTGCTCCGCTTAATGTGATATTTAGTCCTCTTTATCGTGTTCCAGCAGCGAATTCCTGCACATTTAATTCCATAACCTGCCATCTGCTCTCCAGGGAATGAACTCCTATGTCTGTCAAAGAGCCAATGTTAAAGTCCCTCATTAGGAATTCATGATGTCATAAGGAGGCAGGACCGCCCACAGAAAGGATGGCCCAGTGTGTATTTCTGCCCCATTGATCTTGGGGCACATGCCGGGGCCACCTGGGTGCCTCCACAGCCACCAGACACATCGAAGGTGTCAGACAGCATCCCCTGGGTGGGGGTCCTATACATCAGCCTCACCTGAGGATCACACAGAGGTGGCGAGGTCAAAACATAGTTAGCGTAGCATCTTTCACAGCAGTCTGGCTTCCACAGTGTCCATAAGGGAGAAAGTGTGATAGATATTAGCGTGTTTGTAGGACAGATATGCCAGCGGCTCCAGGGAACAGGTCCGGGGTGACATTGCTGAGAGGATAGTGAAGTAAAGTCTGTTGTGGGTTCAAAGGGTGGAGAATGCCAGGAAAGTGGAGCAGCACAGCCCAGACGAATAGATTCCAGCGCGAGGTCGAGCCTCCCCGTCCCCCCCGGGGCTGTGATCGTGCCCAGGTCTCAGTAACTAAACAGCTGCTGTCGCCTTGCAGCATTTCGCATGCGGACCTTTGAATTACATCAAAGCGGGCCTCACATCTCATGCTTTCCAGCCGCAGTCGGGGGCAACAGTCCGGCGAGATCCCACCCAGTGCAAAGATGGCAAATATTTCATGGCAACCTAAAGGGTAGCGGGGGGGTCCTTTGAAGCTCTTCAAGTCTTCAGAAAAAAAAGCTGTCCCTCTTCATGTGAGAGCCAGGCAGGGCCGGGGAATGAAGCCCTGCTCCCCAGAGAAGTTTGAGTTATAATTTAGGAGCAGAACCAGAGGCTGACAAGTGCTGCCAGGGTCTGCTGGACACTCCGAACCCAGAACTAGGGAACCTCAGCGCCGGCTTTGGTTCCGCCCAGAAGACAGGCAGGATTTACCAGCATGAAATTGCCGCGCCCATCTTCCCCCATGCAGACGTTGTGATTAATAAGAGAAATAATCCACCCTGACTTTTTTGACATTTTCTGATACGAACATTTCCCAGGGTTTTTGATGTGCTTTGGTGTCGCCCACAGCTGTGTGGATATTTAAAGAGCAACACAGGCGCTGGATTTCACTCGGGCGTGGACAGATTGCACGGAGCACAAACACACTGGAGGAAATGACACAAGGTGCAGAGAGAGATCGCCGGGTTTAGCCGCAAAGCAGCGGACTGAAAGGCACCTGTGTGCCTCCCCTCCTGACGTGGTGGCCGGGTGTATTAAATCCTGCTTTTGCAGCTCAGTGACGTCCCCCTCTGGAGAGCCGTCGCCCTGAAGCACCTGTGCAGGACCTGGAAGGTGACACCACACCAGGTTGGTAGAGGTAGGGGGGGTGGATGGGGGGGGGGGACTTGCCATCCGTTGCAGAAAGTGGGGCAGCTTGGGGATGCCAGTGGTCCTGCACTGGAGGACCTCTCTTTCTGAAGCCACCCTCCCGGAAAATGCGGAGTGTTTCTTTGAATATTTAGCCTCATTATATGTGACACGTGACACGGAAAGTCAAACCAAGCTGCAGAATTCTGGCCTTTAGTCAGAGTTCACCGAACACAGATCCATTAATCATCAGTTCGGAATTCTGAAGAGCACTTTCAAACTCAATGACCATCTTCCCAGTGATGTACATCATTCAGTCACACCGAAAAGGTTTATTGACGTGACTCATTTCAGGCAATCGGCTTGTCTGTGTGACACTGATGCGAAACTGATTATCAAAGCATCACGGCGTGACATGTATGTAATATGACACATACCAGACTCCCACTCCTTAGGGTCCTCTCCTGTCCAGGCAAATAAATTACATATAGGTTAAATTATTACATTTTTAAATGATTGAAAATAATATTTGTTTTTATATCCAAAAATCTCAAATAAATGGACTGCAAGGTCATTTCACTGTATTTGTTTGAGAGGATGTTAACTGATTTACCATGTCCGTAGCTGCAAGGCTACTTCTACAATAGAAAACTGCCAATTAATGATAACATTTTCAGTGTTTCTTCACTTTTTCCATGCCCTTCTCAATGTTCTCTATATCACTTTTCATCCTGTAGTCTGCTGTAATGACTCTTTAAATAGCAATAGTTGGTCTCTTTATGACGCCAACCAGGAAGTGACATCATTGATGGAAGGAATGCAACAGCACAAAGATCAATAAGTGATACTAATGAGTTTCATGAATTTTGTGACAGTTTGGTTTGTTTCACTCTACCGCATTCAACCCTTTTTAGGTAAAGTTATAGAAATTAATATAATAAAACACCTTTATTATCATTGGGTAGAAAGCAGGGGTGTGGCTATGGGTGGACAAGGTCAGCAGAATGCAGCATCAGCCATTTACTCAGCAGAATTGTGGTTAAGGGGCCTGACCAAGGGTTTGAGGGTGCTATGATTAACCTGCTGGCTATGGGATTTGAACCAGCAACCTTCCGGACACCGGCAGGAACTCCGAACCCACAGGGCCGTAACGTCAACATTTCAAATGATTTTTTGAAAAGAATATCTAAATTAGCTTCAGCTTTTCACCTTTACGTTAGTTCACTATCGATTGCTGACTGGGCAGTGGTAACTTAAGCTCTCGATTTCCGCCCTGCTATAAACCAAACAGGACGTAAACTTCCTCCAAACAAAAAAGGCGACACAACTTAGGGCTCACCTTGAAATCCCTTTGTTTGTGATTTAATGGTAAAATAAAACTGCCGTACCACTATTCCTGCAGTCTTTCACGTCGTTTATGACCCAGCTACAGTACATGTGTGAACATGGGACAGTGTCACATCTCCTGGCCACCCAAGGTTGCCTGGGGCCGCATAAACTCCCATGACAAGCTGCTAAAAAGTCACCGATTCGCTGTACATCCAAAGTTTATCACCATGTCTTTGACTCCTTATTATTTCTGTAGCTCTTTCCGGCCTGGAGGTGGACGGACGATGTCCCCCTCCCTTCAGGGGCAGGTCAGCCTCATCCCAGCCCCCTACCAGGGGTGGGTGACACGGGCCAAGCCAATTACCATACTCCGTCTTGCAGATGAAGACATCAGATAGGCTGTTGATGAGGATCTGTCATCACCTGCAGATGAACGAGATGATCAGACTCAGGTTCAGGTTTCAAATGAGTGTGTGTTCCATGTATTTTAAGTTACTGTGCTGAAGATCCTGCCCCCCTAACACACACATAGAAATGTACTCATATCTTTGTGAGGACCGACTATTCATTTCTATGGGCAAATCCCCAATCCCAACAATCTCAACCTTAACCCCTACTCAGCCCTAACCTTAATGATAAACAACCAAATGAAATACAAAAACTTTTGGTATTTTTAATTTTTTGATTCCATATAAAATTGAATTTCCACTTGTAGGGCCTGAAAAAATGGTCCCCACAACTTCAAAATAACAGGCTTTTATCACATTGTGAGGAGATTTGGTGTGGTCCCCACAATGTAATGTATATCTGACCCCCACACACACACAGACAGACACGTCATGACTCATGTACAGTATATTTCCGAGTAAGTGATTTTGTGTCTGATAAGCCAATATAAAAATGTTTTATCTTTATCTGCGTGAATCACACACAGAAAGCACAACTGCTGGACAAAGCAGCTGATTCTGCACTATTAAAAAAAAATCCCTCCCGGTTGGAGTATTTTGGTTCGTTGAAGCACACAGGAAGACTACTATGTGTGATGAGTCAAAGTATTTGTGCAAAAAAAAAACAAAAAAAAAACGCAAAATTGGCTGTTTTGTATAATTTCCTTGGAGTTCTTTCAATTTCTTTGTGCAGCCACGACACTCAAGGAATAGAAGATCACCACATCATGTGACTTTTGTATGAAAAGTGGGTACAATGTTCGGGTGCGGTAAGAGGTTCGGATTCGTTTTGGCAGCCATTTTGTACTTCTGTGTCAGATGGGTTGGGGTTGAATAAATCATGCAAAACATGTTGATTCTGTTGATATTTCTCATTTTTTTCTTATAAATATAGTAATGCCTTGAATCCTGTATCCTTTCCCATTGAAGCGTAACAGCCTACAGGTGTGTAGGAGGGTCTGGAATGGAGCGTGTAGAGAATACATGTGTGCGGTAACAGCTATGTGCAAAGCGACCTTGAACGTGATCCATCCATGAGCGCACCACCCGCATATTCCTGTTCCACCTTATCACGAACCATCCGACCACTATTCCTGCAGCCTTCTGTCGTTTATGTTTGTTTAGACCAAGGTTACTACGCCCCCGAGAAATGAGGGCCAGTGCCACTAATGTAGAATCAGCTCAGTGTCATCACCTAGCTATTCTGGTGTCTTGCATGAGGAGCCTTGCTCTTTGATACGCCGCTGTGAAAAACTACTCAAAGCAATCGTAAGAATCCATGAGACATCTACCTTGTCCTTCTTGAAATGAAATTTATATGGGCTATTTATTTGGGCTATTTATATGGGCAATTGCAGATCTTATTTAAAAAGTCACGCTAAAGCTGAACGACAGAAACTGACACCCGCCCTTGCCTTAATAAGATTGTAAAACCATTCTGTGCATTGCCAGGCGTGGAGTAGCTCATTATGTCAGGGACCCGTGCTGGAAGGCCGTGGGCTTGGATCCTGTGGTTGGCAGAATAATCACATCACCTCTGGGCCCCTGAGCATGGCCCCTAACCCTGAACTGCTTCAAGGGTGCTGGGTGCCGGCCAGCTTCCCTCACTAGTAAGTCACTTTAGACAACATCGGCTGCTAAATAAATGTAAATGAATGTATGTGTACAGCTGGGAGAGTATCCTTGTGTTTACGCCTGTGGAAGAGAAGCTAGCCGGACCATTTCACCAGGGGGTTTATTAAATGTTTATCACATCTCATTTTAAGAAAGCCTACACCCTTTCGTAGTTTATTTCATTTTCTTTTTCAGCTCAGTTACACATCGTAGCTTTGCGTTAAACTGTTATATTAACCAGTGATGAAAACAGTTTTGCAGAAACTGTGTTAAATGTCACTTCTTGTGGTCACTGACGTGCTTCATGGCGATACGTGACACGAGAGGAGTCCCACTTTCGCCGACAGTGTCGCCAGGGATGGTTTCGCCACGACATCCGGTCTCTACGGCGATGCAAAGGCAATGAATGGGGATCAAAGGACGAGCGCCGATGCACAGGCTGAATGAAACGCTGAGCGAATGCGTGAGTGGGGCTGCATCCTGCCACGTGAATCTGTGATACCCCGCGGCACGCAACACGAAGGTGCCAAACATGTGACCACATATAAACAAGCTCGAGACAATCTGCTCCTCCTTTCCATTTAGTGAAATGTACAAGGACTGATGCCATTTCAAATGAATACAGACGACGATAGTCCTTCACGCAGGATGTAAATGGCTCTGATTTTATTTTCATTGCAGGATTTATTTGTTAAGTAGTCTGCTTTCCGCAGAAAGCCTTTGGAGGATATACTATTCTGCACTTTGTCCATTTATACAGCATGACATCTTCTGAGGCTTTTAGCGTAAGTACCTTTTCTCAAGGACACAATGACAGTCCAGATCCCAGCATAAACATTTATGTTGCTGATGCCCACTAAAATTTGTGGGATGGATGGCTTAAAGTGAAAGTCAATTGCCGTGGAAATTACTCATATTCACCTTAATATTCTGCTTCATCATGACGTTCCGTCACTGAATAATTACAGTTCAAAAGTCACTCAGATGTCATCTAATGGAGAAATGCAAGCCTATTAAATGTACAAAACCCACTGCCTGTGTGGTTAAATGCTACCATGGACCAGAATGATACTGTGACATTTCATTTGCAAGATAAAGGAAATATTTACAGACTTGCCACGGCAGATAACATTACCCGTTATATAATAATCAGGTCGGACCTCATGAAATATGGAACACTGTGGTTTTTTTTTCATCTTCTGTAAAGGCTGAGGGGAGATTCTGCAGCAATAGCAAAAAAAAAATGAACGAGAAATGAACCTGTATTTACACACACACACACAGGTTTGTAATTATATCTTTGTGGGGACTCTCCATTCATTTCTATAGGGAATGACGATCTTAACCCCTACCCAGCCCTAACCTTAACCATAAGTAACCACACAAAATATGAGATGTTTGGCATTTTTAGTTTTTTGATTGGTTTGATTCACAGATCTTTGTCGGGGCCTGAAAAATGGTCCCCACAACGCCAAAAAAAACAGGTTATTATTACATTGTGGGGGACATTTGGTCCCCACAATGTAATGTAAACCTAATCCACACACACACATAGGAGATGGCACAGGATGCAGGAGCAGAACACAGCTGGGCCACACCTCTGCACCTGGACGCATCTTTAGACTGACAAATTTGTCGTCCCGCTGATGACAGATTAAGGGTTTAATAGGTTTACGCAGCATTACTGAACAGAACGACACAGCCACTCAAGACTCTGTACCTTTTTTCCAGGGCCTCTCTGAGCTCGACGCAGCCGCCTTTTTGTAATTAAACTGAAATAAACCAAATTAACAAGACATGAGCTAAATGGAAAGTGTGCCCCCATCACCGCCCAGGGCTAATTACTTCACGCCATTAACATCCATGCAGTACAGCAGGTGAGGAGCGGGATTCCAGGCCAGCCTCCTGTCCTCTTCACATTTTTAACTATTTATGCGTTTCCAGATGGCACGGGCCACACAGACCATACAAGCAAACTGAAACGCAAAGATCTGGCCCAGAGCATTCCGGAAACATGCCGAGTCATCGTTCCCTTCCTGAGTGACAGTGGGCAGGGCAGCACATCAGACACGAGGGACACGAGAAACGTTAGGAAGCTTCACCGTAGACCAGAAAAACTGAACTCGGAAGCTGGCTGAGAATATCAAAAACACCAGCATCCACCTCAGACTATGAGAAGATTAAAATTAGAAAGTGGGCTTCATACACGGGTTTTGTCTCCGGGCCACAGTGCCATAATGTGATCAGAATGGAACTAGAGATCAGCTCTAACTCTTCCCTGCGGAATACACACATTACATTTCCAAAGGTAACCCTTACAGCGTGTAATGTAACGGCGTGAGCCAGTCTCTGGGAATCATCAGCAGTACACCCACTGTCGCCGGCCTGCAGCAGATTTGCTCGGCCTCAGACAAATGTCCTACTCTGAGCCAAGCTGATCACCTGCACCACAGCAAGACTCCAAAGGCAACGTCTACCATCAATGATACATTTGGTCTAACAGTGACCTAATTTATCAGCTGCAATATTAAAAGTATGCAGCTGTTTTTTTTTAACTCTAAAACATTTTTCATTATGACACCTTTATTTTTTGATGGAAAATACAGAGAAAGAAGGTGTTTGATCAATGAGTTTCCTTTAGCCTAATTTGCTTTGGTATTCGGAGTATGAGAGTGTGACACATAGACTAGCCTTAGGACTCAGAGAGGGCATTCGTTTACAGGCACCCAGAATACTCAGCAATACTCCCCTTCATTACTTATGGACCACAGCAACACATTCAAGCTCGTTTGTGGGCGAGAAAACCGTCCACTGCAGTGACTTTAATTTGCAACTATAAATTTAAAGCAGTGTTTCGCGAAGCAAACAGGAGTTCTGTGGCCAATTAGGAAGAACTGAGACCTCCCAGGGATCCGTTTGACTCCTCACTCAGACAATAAATATTGTGCCATTTGAGAT
Source organism: Paramormyrops kingsleyae (assembly GCF_048594095.1). Lineage (NCBI taxonomy): Eukaryota > Metazoa > Chordata > Actinopteri > Osteoglossiformes > Mormyridae > Paramormyrops > Paramormyrops kingsleyae. Next base: position 14,582,121 of record NC_132798.1, read on the forward strand.
TATATAAAAAGCGATATTTTTCATGGTTCATGGTGGTGCGAATCATCATCTCACCCTTTCGATATTGTTAATCCTAAGTGATAGTTATTATTGCTATATAATAATTCCTTTGCTTTCCTAAGAATGTACTCTGGATACTGTTAACTGATCTGTTCCTTTTTAAGATTTACCCATGGTACTAACTCCTGCAGTGCCTTCCCGAGCTGACCTCTGACCTCTGTAGCAAACGTCCTTGCAGTGTGTGCTTTATTTTTTTGTAGCACTGACCCTGTTTGTGTCTCACCTCCGGCTAAGGATGGATCATCACGCAGGTTGGTCCTGTGCTGTTAGCTCCTCTGGTGATGCTACACTTCATATCTAGCAATGCTGGAGGCTTAGATGATGTTGAAAAAGAGTGAAATCAACCATGACTGCTTCACAAAGAGGTCGTGCTTCTTCTAAAAGGCAATTTAATATCACACACCTTTGTCGTTTTAGATATATGTCTCTGATTATCCAAAATCAAATGGCTTTGGGATATTTTTCCAGCTGGGTTAAAGCTGAGTCCTATATTTGTTAAACCTCTCCTAGATTCTGCGGTGAATTTTCATGTAAAAGTAATATATAACTTTTCAATTGGTCTCAGATGGTCCGTATTACTCTCCAGTAGGACTAGTGGAAAGTCATTACAAGACAGACCGCAGGCATAACTGTTTATAACATAAGCAGGTCATCTATCCGGAGCACCATCTGAAAACCGTTCAAAATGCAGGTGGGTTTCTAATAGAAAACTAAACAAGTCTTATGGTCAAATTTACCGTGAACATACGGTGTATTGGAGCTGATACATAGATTTGATTAGCGACATAACGTAACTTATTTTTAAAAACAGCCGTTCCAAAGACACCACTTGTTATCGTAAATTGATTTTGGCGACGCCTAACGGGGAAAAGCACTTGCTAAATCAATGAATTAAACAGCAGCGATACACATTAGGTGAGGCCGGGAAATATTCGGTGATGACTGAAAAAAAAACAAAGAATCATCAGTCTGAGCAGGAAACCAATTCTAAAGATCAACTGCGCAAAGGTTTTACTTAATACTACCCAAGTGACCACGAACTCCAAACCGAGTCCCTAACATGACAGCTACGCATTCTCCAGTACGTACCCTGACCTCATGCTACTATAAATAAATGTACAGCTTGACATCTGAACAACTGGGTTTAATTAAACTGGGTTTGCCAACTTTTAGGGGGTTTTAAGGGGAATCAGTGTCTGCTGGACCACCGGAGAAGGACGTCCCCTGGTGAAGAAAAGGAAGGTGTGAATTGGCTCGGCTACGTGGCGTCCCTTCGCTGTGTAGGCAAAGGCGATGAACCCGCGGGCTTGGTCAGTGGCTCCGGGAAGCGCATCTCCACGGACCTAATGCGACCGGACACGCCTTGGTGCTCTGGCACCAAACGGCGATGCAAGGCAACGCACGTTGTTACACCTAGCACATAAACGTTGGGCTTGTACAGATTTTTTTTTTTTTAGTTCAACAACCATGCTATAATGTGACTGCTCGCTGTGTCTTCATCCACACAAGTGCAGCCCAGTCCACAGGCAAGCCGGGGAAACAAAAGATCCGATCCACACCACGGCGCGCCAGCCTCCAGCTTTAGCTCCTCCCTGCGTGTAGCGAGTGACAGCTGGGATCGCTGCGCTCTCCGAAGGAAGCTTCACCTCCAAATAGGATGACTAGCAGCTTTTGTGGGCGAACTGCGTTCGGTTTCTCCGAAAGCTCTGGGACGCTCCTTCCTCAGTGCTTTTTTAATACCGATCGGTCCCGTTAGTTTTTTTTATTTTTCATTATTATTTTTTTCTTAGTAGGATTTAAACATCGTTGCTTGGATTTCCAGTGGATTTTCTCATTCGGAGAACAAAGTGTGCGCGTTGATTTTAGAAAAAAAAAATATCTCGATTATTATGCTCTAAAAGTGCCCCTTCCCGTTGCTGCCATACGTTTAAATACCGAAAGCGAACTGTTGTGCGACAAAATCTTTAATGGATTACCACCAGGACGAGCGGCAGTCCGGTCCCCCGCTCCGCTGACCATCCGTGAGCTGAAGGTAGAGTGTTTACAGATATTCTGTGCCTCTGAAGTAACTTGCATGCGTCCCTAAGACTCTTTGTTCAATGGCAATGCCTCTGTGGTGGTGCAATTAATAACCCCGTAACAAGTGCAGTATCAGTAATAAGTAACTTCTGCGTGGGAACGGTGCCGACCGTGGTACTTCAAAACTTTAAGTGCTGTGGAGCAGTAGTCAATATGTTTGAATATGTGTGCGTCTGTGTGTGTGTGTGTGTGTATATACAGTATATATACATATATATATATATATACATACATACATATACACACGTAGTTAGTGTGTTCATGTGAAGAAGAAAGCAGTAAATGTCATTTATCGTGCACATTTACCCATTTGCCTTGATTGGTTTACGAGCGGTTTTACGTTCTTAAATCACATTTCCATTGAGCTCTTAACCTGCATAAATTACGCTTGAGAGGCAGTTAAAAGGTGGCCAGATGCCCTCTCGGATGTGAAACACAAGAGGCGACCCGAACATGAACTACATTCCTTCCAGAATCGCTTTTTAAATAGATAATTATTATTTTTTCCCTTTCCCCGAGGATCGGTAAGCAGGTTTGTCGGGAGGACAGTGAGACCCCGAAGATACCATACCTATGTCTACTAGTACCGGGGCTCAAAGGCTGCCGTCAAGCAGTAGCCTGACCGAGACTGAGAATCTCCCTCTTTCTGTGATATCCAGTGATATCATAACGTATCAACGCTGTAATCAAACCACGCGTTTTAGTTTGGTGTTTAAAATAATCTGGACTCATTCCTATGTATCTATAATAGCGATTTCGATTAATCTGATTATGAGTCCAATACGTAATTTTCACAGGAGTTTGTATAGCCGTTTGCCGCGTGTGATGTTCACAGCAGAGAGTTTGGCTGGTAGTTCGCTATTACTCGAACCCGGTGCGCTTTGAAGTGCGATTTAATTCTTTTTTATTTGTTACTCCAAATTCCGCCGTGCATGTTGGAGATAAAGCCCTCTTTCAACTGCTTTTCTACTCTAAAACCGGCTTCAGCGAATGAAGTTCCTTTTTTATTTTTTATAGAACTGTTACTCCACATCCATCCGTGCATGCTGGCGATGACCCCTTTCAATTGCAGAGCCAACTTAAAATGATTTTCTGACAATGAATATGTCGCCAGTGAGGCCTGTTGTCACATTGTAATTTGTTTTCAGAGCAAACAGTTTTATACCTGAAAAAGTCCGTCATTGATGTCGGAAAATACGGATTACACGGACATACACAGACATACCCAAGTTTACTCTGGGCATAGATCTCTCTCTCTCTCTCTCACACACACACACACACACACACACACACACACACACACACACACAAGAGCATCCATGCGCTTTGGTCTTTGCTTACATAGACGCCGGTGATTAGAAATAGCGGCAAGGTGCATAACGCCCCTCGAACAGTTGGAGCGCATCAGGCCCATCAGTTGTCATCCAGGGCAGTGGGGGTTGGGGAGCTAAGGGCCGGCTTGCCGGGTGGTCGCCCCGCCAGTCACTCCACCGGGTCCTAGAGAACGGGGCGAGGGGATATAGCGCGCTGGGATGGGCGCGCCCGCCTCCGACACCTCATCTGGCAGCTGAGACACTGAGTGGATGCGGGTTAATCACCTATAATATAGGGCATTTGTCTTATTGCATAAAATGTACACTCATCATCAGTGTGTGTTTGTGTGTGTGTGTGTGTGTGTGTGTGTGTGTGTGTTTTCCGTGCACGTAGGCTACAGTATAGAAACAATGCGTATTGTTTATTCATATTGAAAATATATGAAGTCACGTGAAGGGTTTTTGCAAGTGACAAAGCCCTACACACGCCAACTGCATTTTATCATTTGGGTTAAAATACCGGTATTATTTTGTCGGCCTTCTTTACCAAAAGAAATATTAAAATATTAGGACTACCCAAGAATTTTAGGATGTAGCCCAAACAGCAGTGGAAATGGTTTATATAACTCTGTAAAACACTATATTTAGCTGTATTTATATTATGTTTAATGTAATTTCCGCAAAACCATAAATTAATTGCATGTATAGGCGTACTGAAAGGGCAGACTTATTAATTACAACAAAACATATATAAACGCTTCAGTTTTATCAAATGTACCGTTATATTGTCTGTACATTGGGGTAATTACATTTTAGAGAGTATTTACGACATGTATTAATATATTGCAATATATTACAATAAAGGTGATAAGATGTAAATAAACCGTGGAAAATTATAACGTCGTTAGGGAAGTTCTGGTTCAGGTTCATTTTCAGGCAGTGTTGAGGAAAGACCGGCTTTAAAAAACATCAGCTTTTAAAATGAACGAGATGCTGGCCCAATATAGGCTACTGAAAATTCATTAGCAGAAGATTAATAGCAGATCGCCACTAAACAGCGCCCTGGTTGACTGGGAGATTGAAGTGAACTTGGTTTTGCCACCGGGACGACTCACCATGTCCGTAAGTATCGGCGGCGCACTGAGCGCGGCCGATCTGCCTTTTGAGTAACAATAAGTCTGCCTTTGTGTGTCTGTCACACGGCGTGGTGGGGTGCATGTGTCCGTGCGCTTCGGCCAAGGGGCGCTGCGTGTGAGTGATGAGTCCGGAGATGCGGCTCAAAGGAGCCGGCGCGGCTCATTGTGGATTTCAATGCATGGGTGGCAGCATATCTGATAGATTTGTAAACGAGAGCGGCGAACACTGTGTGCCATTGTTGGTGTTTCACTTGACAGGTGTCTCATTAATGACGGTCTGTCTAGCGAGTTTCAAACGCCTAATGCAACCGTATAAATAAGAAGTCCATATTTAAAAATATCCGCCCGCTTCTATTAGGAGACGGAGTTGCTCTTCAGCTTACATGGAACTGATATTTGCAGTTGAATCTACATTGTGGAAAAAACCTTATATGTAAAATTTTATCGGATGGCAATAGTGTATAGCCTATCTGGAATTATGCAACATAAAATGTAGCTGAGGATTTATAAGAACTCTTAGCAAGAAAGTACAACAGTACAAATACGATGCGTGTACATCGTGTTTTATTGATTTAAAATGCATTAAACGGGAACCAACATGATGATGTGGAGTATTATTATTATTATTGTTGTTGTTTATTGTTTGTACTGGGTAAATACTCCGATATCTGGGGAATTTCTTGAGATTTAACCTTACACCCATGGTATGAAGCCTATTGTGCTGCCTCTAGCCTGATTAGGCTGAAGCGTAGCTATCACCCCTGTCTCCCAAACAATGATCTGTAATTCTCATTTTGGTAGCTGGTTGCTCAGCTGTGGTCACATGGTTGGCTGAACAGTCATTAATGGGTCTGTCCTGTTGTTGGAAATCACTCCTTCCTACTTAATGCCGTGATTGATGATGATTTTCAAGAGGGTAAATGATGTTCATTACAAAGATACCTGGAAGCGCATAAAATCCATTATTTATGAAGCACCAAATCCTTCATTTTTCAGAAATGAGCTGAAATCCCGCTGCATGTTTTAAAGCAGAGATATAGTGTGGCCCTGGCGGAGTGAAACTGGGGTGTAGAATCCTCCCCACGCTTTAAATATACAGAATCAAATCCTTTTTATTTGATTTAATTTCTGGATTTTTATATTCGTGTTGAAAATGCACAAGGAAATGCTAATACATTACATTTTTGGAAATCAAAAAATTGAGATCTACTTTCTGGATGGTACTGCGAATCACTGAGATTGAAGCACGAAGATAATTAGAGAACGTAATAGACGTCTGGGGAGCGCTGTTAGCATGTAGCCGCGCATAATCACTGAAGCCGGTTACGTGTATAAGTAGATATTAAGGGGATAATAAACCTCACTGCCTGCTCTGTGGTTTATGTCATAAATATAAATGCACCGTTGAGTCGCGATTACTTGCTGGATATTTGTTGCCTGCACAGTTGAATCCTCATTCCCCGATTGGTCACTGGTCTCCAGTGGAATTACATCAGTTGAAATGCTAGTCAGACTTTTCCTTTCTGTCTTATTCATCAACCGCCCCCCCCTCCCCTCCCGACGCATGCACACCCCCAGCAGATGTTGTTACATGATTTTACAAAAGCCAATCTTCCGTCGGAGCAAAATGACATCCTGGTGTTCCCAGTGAAAGAGGAAAATTTTGCATCAGAGTTGTTATGCATTCAGTGTGGTTTTCAGAACACCGAGGCAGCGCTGAATAACTCAACAAATACGTTTTGGTACGAATAAACATATTTTTTTATGTGCTGACACAATTTGCCTTTTTGGGAATCTGGTTGGTAAAGCTAAGCAAATTAAACTACTTTAAGTTAAACTCCGGGATGTTACATGAAGTTGCAGAGATTTTGTTTTGAATGCACGCCTGTTTTTATTTGTTGTTAAATGAACAACCGTAAGACCTAACAGTCAGCTGGCCTGAGCTGTGATTCACAGTAATATTTTATGGTTGCTTGCAATGTTAGTCTGGCTGATTTGGATTTACTGTTCTGAATATACGGTCTGCAGTGTACCTATGTCATTCTTATCCGACCTGGAAAAGCACCAAAGAGAAGTGAGCAGAACGAGGCAGGAGGCGGAGCTGGGAAGGTTCTGAGATGTAGCTCCACCTACACCTCTGCCTCCACCTCCCAGGACGGGAGCGAATGCCACGGCGTGTCCTTGTCCCCTTCTGCTGCTGTGTTTGCGACTTGCGGGGACCTGTCCCCAGCCCCCTAGCGGTTCCCTCGCTGATCGTGCTACAGATGGGCATGGCCTCCCCCCTCCGAGACCCCTGACACCACTCAGAGGAGACCACCTTTGGGTTGAGTTCACTCACAGCGGAGCAGAATATATTTAGCACGCTAAATATTTAACTTCATCTCTCTGCACTGACTTTCATCTGATGTCATGTCTCCCTGTGCATTTGGTGTGCCTGAGGTGGGTTCTCCCCGCTTGTTCTCCTGCCTGCTCTTTCCTGAAATGTGCTCTTTCCTGAAATTATCGACTGGAAACAACATTAACTCTGATGCATCCCTGGTGGTCCACCTCCAGATTCATTGAAAGCTGCGATGGAAAGCTAAAGCTGTTACCACCGCCGTTAAAGTAAATATTTTACACTGGGTGTCAAGTTCACTGAGGCCAGAGTTAAATGTCCCCATGGTAAATGGGCCTGACCACTCTGCGATGTGGGAACATCCTGACGGGTGTATGGCTCACAGAGCAGAGATGTGTTTCCTTGATTTACTGATAGCTCATGACAAGCCTTTCTTTGGCTTTCATTACCAGTTCATATGTAATTTCCGTTCTATTCCTATGTTCTTATCAGACTGATACTTTTCTCCAAAGCCACTTACAGGTCATTGTAAATAATATGGGTGACAAACAGTCAAAGAGCATAAACACAGACATGTAATTAGTGAGGATAGTGCATCTTATGGAGCCACATAGACTAATTTGCTTCACGTGCTGTGAAGTTCCACGTTGTGTGGTTCCCAGTTGCTCTTAATGGGGGTTTGGGGTCTGAGGCATCCATCAAGCCTCCAAAGTAACCATACTCATGAATGTCCCATCTTGCCATTGAGTTTTCTATCCCCCTTCCGGAAGTCACAGTGGACCAGATTGATGAATTTACTCTACTGGAACTTGAAGTCCTGTGGTTCAACAGCCTGTAAAAACCAGGGTGCATCGATTTCTTGGTCCGACGGATCTGATGTCATTTCCGGGGACCGGGGAACTGCCTCCCAGTGAGACGGTCCCCGGTGAGTATCCAGTGCGATGGTCCCCTGTGAGTATCCAGTGTGACGGTCCCCTTTGAGTATCCTGTAAAACCCTCAAGAGTGACGGAATCTGAGACTGCAGTGTAGAAGCTATTGCTTCTTGGCTCCTGAAGTGAATGAAGGTTCCATTCAGCCTCTCTGTGTTGGCATCTTAGTTGTTGCCCCATGTGGGCGTGTGTGTTAAAGAGCTTCCTGGCAGTAACCCTCAGGTCAGAAGGTCCTTCCCACTTGAGATGAGAAGGGGGGATGTGCTTGGGTGGAGTGTTTTTAATCTAATGTCCAGACACCAGAGATGGCAGAAGGGCCTGAATTCTGCATGGTATGTGCGTCTTTTCGAGCAATCAAGTCCTTTCAAAGGCCATTTCTGCTATAGTACATCTTTGTACCATTGACCCAGTTTAAGGACATTGAGTATGCAGACATTGAGTACATAGCCATTGAGTATATGACCATGGAGTACATAATCATGGAGTATGTAATCATGGAATATGTAGTCAATGAGTATGTAGCCATGGAGCACAAAACCCTGTTGTACATAGCCCTGGTGTACGTAGCTATGAAGTACATATCCATAGAGTATGTAACCACAGAGTACACAGCCATGGAGTATGTAGCCATTGAGTTACTAGGTAGGGAATCAATGCCTGTCGAGTAAGCAGCCTGTGGCGTAGTGGGGTTGGTGTGCAGGCGGATATGAGCTGCCTGTATTCACAGGTGCCGTGTGCAGTTTCTGCCTGTGGTGTACTACTGAAAAGAGGATCTCCACAAGCAGGGCTCTTGATGTTTTATCAGAGGCACGGCCCGCAATGTGCTGAGCAGACACCTGAGGAAAGCATTCGTCAGCAGCAGCGGGGGGGGGCGCCAGCTTCAGGAAGACGGCGGAGCCCACGGTGCGGACGCGTGGTTCCGGAGCTGGGGAAGGGCGCTTAACCTGAACCGCTTAAGTAAATATCCAGCCGAACAAGCGGTTAGCTGGACAGGCCGGCCGGCGGTTCGCGGAGACGGAGATCAATTGAACGGCGCGCGGACAAATGGCACATTATCCTCACCGCCAATTTTTTTTCTCCCTCCGCTAAAGTGCGACGTGCAAAAGTAGCAGTTAACTAGGTCAGGCTCCCGTAATGTGTGCTTATCCACGGTACAATTTGAAAATCACAGGTTCTAAGCCGCTTGCCTACCCGAAATCCAGCTGCAGAGGCGCGGTACATTAAACAGGGGCCCACCGCCCCATTTTTCCACGGAGTTATTAGCAGAGACACTTGGGGGTGGGGGGTGGGGGGGGGGGGAGCACGGTCTGACACCTGTGAAGTACATGATGGTATAATTACAGTCTTTACTGTGACAACAAGCTCTACAGGGTGAAAACAACATGGGGAATTGAGTGGTATGTAAGACCTCGGGAGTTAATGGTGGTCAAAATTACACCCACGTCTAAATTAAGTTTTGATTAATTAGTTTGACCAAGCCACCGGGATTCGAGTCTGCTGTTTTGTTTTCCTGTTTCCTTTTTGGTGAGTGGAAAAAAAATGGTGATAAAGTCATAATTTTCAGCATTGCATTTATATACAGTTGGCCTGGTGTGACAGCATGAAACGATTTGCTGTGTTAATGTTTAGTGTAAAGCATCAATTAGGCGAGCATTGATTTGACAGAGAATAAAGTCATAAAAGGGCCCCCTCCCAGACGCGGCTGAAATCCCATCCCCGCGCGCCTGTCTTCCTGTTCAGGGTGCTGAGCTGACGATCTGGCTGCCGTACAGTTTCGGGGAGTGGGAGAATTACACAGGCTTTACTTCAGTAACAATGAATACAGGCCACCCAGGCCTGCGAACGAGATGCAGGAAGACACTAGCTGGGAAAACATACGGCTGGAGGAGGTAAAGCTGGGAGATTTAAGGCTGGGAAGACACTGGGATGAAAGACGTAAGGTTCGGAAATACAGAGCTGGAGGATGGGGTTGGGGAAGCCACAGGGCTGGGGAATCACTGGGAAATCACTGGGGCGAACAGGTGAACGGCTGAATGTGCTCCTATGGACATGAAGCCAGGATGGCTGCTTAACCGAATTCACAGGATCCGCAGACATTCGTCTGTCCGCTGCTGTATTTATACTCTCTGAAATCTCGTCTCGCTGCCAAAAGGTGTGGCTGCAAAATTGCTAATTCATCATCGCACGTTTCGCAACTGACAAAGAAATGTATTTTTGTACCGGCGTTTTGAATGCGCCCCTCCAAATTGGGCCGTGAATTAACGCTTACGGGATGCTGGTGTGCCCCCCCCGGCCGCAGTCTCGCCAGCTCATTGGTGGCGGGTTGAACCGCACAGCCCACGCATGGTGCTGGTGGGGTCGGGCCTCCCCCCCGCCTCCCTGAGCTCCACGGACACCACCCCTCCTTTTGAATCTATTAATCATATATTCGGTTGCCATAGTTTTGGGGGCCGAGGCCGTTCCGGGAGGCCGGAGAAAGAGCCGGGGGGAGGGGCTTATCTCCGAGCAGCCAGACTGTTTAGTGGTCCGCTTGTGGGGGAATAAACGGCACAGGGAGGGGGGAAGCGGAAAATGAGGATCAGTCTGTAAGTCGCTGGGGAGTTTTTGGTGGAATCATCACACAGTATTGGGTCACATGAAGTACTCATTCGCGAAGAATGAATGGAAACTGGCAAAGCCACCGTCGGCCACTCTAGCGCGATGGGCGAATCTGCTTTTCTTTAGAAACTGCTAAATATTGTGCTATCTGTCCATCTGCGATAGGAGAAAGGCCTCAGGGCCGCCTCACCCCAGGGCCGCCTCACCCCAGGGCCGCCTCACCCCAGGGTCGCCTCACCCCAGGGCCGCCTCACCCCAGGGCCGCCTCACCTCAGGGCTGCTGGATCCAGGCTCTTAGTGCCACTTTATGAGTGCCCATCATTTCCAGGACCAAGGTGTGTTTATGTATGACCAGCCCCCTGTAAAATGCTGTAGTTTTGGCTCTTGGTTATTGTCTCGTCATAATTTATAATTAAAGATACGGTGGTGTTGCAGTCTGCAGCATCCAGCCTTCCTCCAATGCGCAGGTCGAACACCGGACCTGCAACACCGCTCTGCCTTATTACAGTGAGTGTATCGCACTTTCGGTGAGGTGGACAGTGGACAGTTCCCTGATCACAGCCTTTTCTTCCGTTCTGCCGTGTGTGGAATAAAGAGAACCGGCCATTGTGAGGTCCTCTGGGCCGACATCCAGGTTCTGACAAAACCTCGGCCAAACTTGGTGATCTTTTCCTTCAGATAGGCTTAGCACAGCTCACACAGCTGACCGGAGTCTCAGGATTCGCCAGAAAGGGTGTTCTTTTTTTACTCCTTGGGAGGCAGTACCCTGCCCCCCCCCCAGTCCTGGTGACATCATATTCCCACCCTTCCCAGGTGCGTGGGAAATGGGGTCGCACTGGCAATCCCGACACTATTGTCCACTAACCATTCTTCCAGACAGACGTATTGTGATTAGTGGGGGGCAGGGTCTGGGGCCTAGCCAATCATGGTGGGGTAGGGGAGGGGCAAGTTTATCTCCAAGGTGTTCCCTTTCATGTCATTTCTGTAAGATCAGCTCCCTACCTGGTGGGGTCGCCCAGAGGGACAGATGATCTCATCCTTGCTTTGTGTTCTTTTATTCTTTTTTTTTCTTGCTAGACGTTTCAAGCAGGGGTGTAGGAACCAGGAAGGACGTGTACCCCCCAATATTTAATTTGGCTTCATTCGCCCCCTCCCCCCTATAAATAGACCTTTGCATTTATATTATTAAAGTCATGTCCCTCCCAATAACAAACTCTCCCCTACATCACTGGTTTCATGGTCCCTGAAAACACACAGTTCCAGTGGAAAATGGCTCCGTTTGTTACCATCTTGGGATTAATATCAGCACAGCCCCCGGCGTTCACACTGCCACAGTTACTGGGTCACGGTCGCGGCTCTTTTTAAAACACCACATCTGGAGGGATCTGTCCGCCACCGCCAGATATCGCCGGCAACGGGGGCCACGACACTGCCGCTTTGTGTACGTTTATTGTACCAATAATGAGCCAAATTGCTGCCATGTGGCCTCGTTCGTTGGGCCCCCCCACCCCACCACAAGGGCCCCACTGTTCTCACTCCTGCTGGCCTATTAGCTTTGAGGAGGGGTGCGGGAGGGGGGGGTGCATGCAGCACAAATCTCCGCTGATACAGGATATTGTATATCAGGAGCACTCCGCTGACGGGTGGGGGGTCTACCTGCGTTTCAGACAAGCAGACATTGTCCCTCGTATCTCGGCCTGGGCCAAGGGGACGAAGAGGGCTTATGAAGTAGGTCAAGGTTCTGCTTTCAGAGGTGCGGCCGCACTTAGGGGACAGCTCCCACTGAGGTGCCCAGCGTTTCCCGTCACACGGGTGACAGGTATAACCTTAGATCCAGGCTGACGATGCGTAGGAGCAGCAAGCCGTTCCTCGCAGCCTCATGCATCGTAGACCGACTGGCTGGCATGACCATAAGCTTCTCGCCAACCCATGTGTTTATGTTCACGAGCAGCTGCTCAGGATGGCTGACCGGGAAATCGGGTCAGGCCGGTTCCCGTATCCAACACCTGTGTCACCATTACTCGTATAGCCGGAGCCGCTGCGAAGGTCCTCTGGGTTTCACCGGCCACAATGACATTGTCAGCAATGCGGGCAAAGTATGAATGCGCCTCTGCAACACAGTTACTGATTGAAGGCTAGTAATTAAAATAAACATTTAGCCTTTTAACGAGGCCTGTCTTTGCATGGCTGGCTGTTCTTCGTGATGCGTGGTCTCTGTTTAGTCTGGTTAAATTTCCGTCACAGATGAAGCACCATGCAGCGGCACGGAGGACTGGCTGAACTGTAGCCTCCCAATCGCTTGTATAATCCGCGAAGTATTGTTTAGATTCGCATGTGATTCATGAAAAACGATCTCGAATGAACAGATTAAAATGGAGCCCACCATACATTTTCCTGTAATTAATCTATCACAGACCACAGTTTGGCCGGCCCGTATTTAATACTCCTTGGATGATCTATTTTATCGCGTTACTTGCAGAATTTAATTTGCGATGCATGAAATACAGCCGTTGCTCATACTTCACATTCTGACAAATGTGTTTTTTTTTGCGCTTCTGCTGTTGCTAACCCTTGACTGTGGCTCTCTAGCATAGAGGATGGGATGCGATTCCCGGTCTCCCCCTTTGTGGAAACAGACGTGAGGTTTCCCATGTGACATCCGCTGGGGTGTTCTTCTGATTAGGAAAACCGTCTGTCAGCACCGAGTTAGTCAGCCATCTTAAGTTACCACCCCGCTGGCAGCTTGGGAGCTGGTTAGTTATGAGAGCTGATGGCGGGTAACCATATAGCGGTAAGGAGAAACCTTACCCACGCTCACTGTTATTGCTTAGAGCCTGACCTACATAGGACTTCGGAACGTCTGCGTACCTGCCCGTGATCTCCCATACGATTCCTAGGCCTGCCCTGTTCCCTCACACCCTTACCGTCGAGTAGACGCTGGCATTATCTAGAATAAACAGGATTCTGTTCAGCACGACTGATAACATGGTGGTTCCCAGGTCGCAGCGGCGCCGGAGGGTGACCGGCGGCCTCTACAATCCACCTGGTTAATGACTCCTTCTCCTTAAAGATGGAGACTCGGACAGACGCCAAGTGAAAGATTAGGTTCTTGCCCGCAGTGGCTCTTAGTTACTCTGCACTGCGTGAGGGAGATTAAGTTCTCTGTCTTCTGAAAAGCGTGCCACATTCGTGGTGGCTCGGGGCCAGCTGTGACGACTCCAAGATGAATACGCTGATCGCCGTCGGCCGTCGGGTTGGACATCAGCTGCAGTCTTGGGAGCAGTTAGGAGTTGTTGTCAGGTATAAGGGAGCCCTTGAACCAGAACGAGCAGTGGTGTAGGATTCCACCTGAACGGGATCATTTACCTCTTTCACCATAAACGCCGTCATGGTGTTTTAGGAGAACGATCTTGTGCTCAAGCTCTGACAGATTTCACTGCGCTGGTTTCTGTCGCGCCCCCCTGCCTGACTCATCCCGGGAGACTCCAGCGATTAGAGGGGAGAAAGTCAACCGGGGGTCAATTACTGGGACCCCCCTGGTCTTTGTTGTCTGTCTCCGCCCCCTTTCTAATGAAACGGCTGTCTCACTGCTACTTCCTGTGCTGCCCTAGAAGCTGGTGGGGTTGTAATTACTGTGTCTTCCTGCCTCTGTGGCAGACCAAGGTGTCAGACTATTGTGCTGACACCATTTTTACTAAATTCTGTATATTTGTTTGTTTATTTGTTTTTCTGTTTGGTCGTTCATTTTTTTCGTTTGTCTGTTTGGTTGTTCATTTGGCCATTCTTTTTGGTCATTCTTTTTTTGATTTTCCTATCACTTTTCTTGTGGGGAGGGTTGTGGCAACAGCAGCACACCGAGCGGGTTAGCCCGGACGTCTGTTTTCCATGGTCACTTGCTCAAACTTGATTCCTGGGATCCCAAGACGTTCTAAAGGTTGAAGGGTGTGGAGTAATTTCCAACATGCAGATGTTGAAGGTATATGCACTCACGCCCCCTCGTCATGCTGCCATTCGCCGACATCCAAAGCACAACCTCCTGCGGAAGGGACAAGAAGTCCTCGGGTAGCTGGTCCGCAGTGGAAGGAAGCCAGTGATTAAGAAGCTATCGATTCTGGATGACGACGTGTGTGCACTTTCTGAGCCGTTTATAGGTGGCCGTGTCGGCTATTTATTGCACTGCTGCGGAGGCATTGTGTTTCACCACTGTAGGATGCGGTATAATACTCACCAACGTGGAACAGGAATATTTCCTCTAGCCTGCGTTTGAGACCCACCACTGTGTCCTTCTCACTCTTTCTGAAGTAGTATGACACTCATCAAGAATAGAGACTAGAAGGTCAGGACATCTCAGGGTCCCATGAAGTCACCATCTTCTGGAGCAGTTAGTGTTCATATAGCCTCTGACACTGTGCCTGTAATCAGAAGGTCACCGGTTCACCATTGGGCCCTTGAGTAAAACCCTGAACCCCATTTGCTTTGGGGTCCCGATGACCCCGCTTTGGATGAAGGCATCTGCTCAACATGTTAATGCAGTTTCTGGGTCGTGTGGCTCGGGGGGTTTGGATGCAGTGCCGGTGGTCGGAAGGTTGCTGGCTCAAATCTCAGAGTTGGCAGAGTGATGTCATGGTTGGGCCCTGGAGAAAGTCCCTTAACCCCCAATTGCTCCAGGAATTGTCTGACCCTGTCTGACCCTCTCGAAAATGTATGTCGCTTTGGATTAAAGCGTCTGCTAGGTAAATAAAATTTTAAATGAAAAGACTGGCCGATCTTCTTTAGAGGAAAAATGCTTATCTTCGCACGCCTCACTTAATATCCGGTGAGGTGAGTCTGCCTGGACAGAAGCTCCTGCCACACAAAGTAGTAACGTCATGACACATTTCAGCCTGGTGAACAGAAGCTCCGCCCCTCTGTTCAAATCTCTCTCCCCCCGAGGTACAGATTCCTCTCGTGGCGTGCTGACAAACGCGAGCGTCACCCTTAATCCTAGCAGTGGCTGACGTTAAGATCTGGTACAGCGCCTTATCTCGGAGAACGTGGCGTTCGGGGGGCCTGCAGGAACCGCCTCGGTGATGTCAGATGTTCAATGGCACCCTTCTCCGGTGACCCGGGTATCGGCCGGATCGAATACCGCCAGCTGGGGGTTGCATTTCCCATCAGTTAAGTGACTGATTGGAAGCCAGCTGGTCAGACGTGTGGGAGTCAGATGTCAGATAGAGATGGGAGCGGCTTTGATGCCACCCGCGCGCGTTAGAAGTGTTTGATTAGTGGGAGGCAAATAAATCTGATCAGTCGGGTTGCATGTTTGACAGCCAGATGCAATTCGGGTTCTGCGGGCGCTGGGACGAATAATGATTACTGCTCACTCTTTTCACAGTCACTCTCAGTGGAGTGTAATTTCAGATTTAGCTGCTATTCAAGAAGCCATTGTTAACAGATCCAGTTCATTAGTCCCAGCGAAACCAGTTACAACAAACAATGTGCCCTGTGCGTTCTAGATTAGGTACATTATTTGGTGGTGCTTGAATCTGTGGGAGCGTACATGCACACACACACACACGCACGCATGAAAAAAGGCCTTTGTCGTCAGCGTGTGAGGAAACGCAGTGCACGTAGAGTTCATTCATGTTTTGCAACGGGACTATGTTGGGGGATTTCAGTGCGACCTGCTTCCCGTGTTGAGTTTCATCTAGAAGGGGCATGACGCAGATGCCCATTGCCCCGGGCTCTCTTACAGCAGAGCTCCAAACGGCAAACACTCGGCGCTGTGTCCTCGGCCCGGGAGAGAGGTCCGACGGTACCGACGGGGCTCCCTGGCCCGAGAGGCCGGCACACAGACCCCCATTATACCCTCCCGATGCGGGCCGCCTCGAGCCCAGACAGCGAGGCCTACAGAGGAGGCCTGTCAGGGTTATAAATTATTCTGTAGTTTTCATATGGTAATCGCCTCCCTACTTGTTTTTCAAACTGAGTTGTTTTAATGAAAGTGGTCATTCATTGTGTGCTCCTGTATGGAATGTGACAGCTCTTCCTATTTAGGGAGCTTAATTGACCCTCTGCAGAAGGGGACTAAGGGGGGAGGGGTTAGGGCCCAGGAGAACGAAGAACGGTCCTCGTTATGTGGCCCAGCATGCCCCGTTTACGCCACCGCGCCTTTTCGGGAAAGGAGAATCCCGCTCTTTTAAAACGGCAGTAAAATAAACAATGTAGGGTTGCTTGGGGCGCTTAACTTTAAGGCAGGCAAGGTGGGAAGATGCTTATTAACACTTTGTAGAGGTAACGGTTAGCGCTTCTGGTAACCTGAACGTTCGTGACGTACAGATGCGTTCAGGAGTCATTCTGAGGTGTGTGAGGAGGGAGCGTCATCCCATGGGCTTGACCCCCCCCACCCCCAAGCAATCTATACACCCCAGCGTCACCTTAAAGGACCACAGTCCATGTCTTACTGGAGTCCACGGCAGAAGGTGGGCGGTCATGCCACATGGGAATGACGCTTTGCCCTCCAGGACGGATCCGATTACGCTCCGTGCGTCAGGTGTGTGGATCCACCCGCATCACGTCCCATTGTTTCCACATGAGTGTTTCCACGGCGACTGCCCAGTCCTGCCTGGGTCAGGGGTATTATTGCTGGTATCTGAGCCCGCTGTTCAGGGTAGCATGTAGCTTTTGGGGCACCATGAACGGCGTGTGCTTTAAAGAGGACCATTAACAGCTCCTGAAACTCCTGGAGGTAACCAAGGTAATCCTCAGAGGAGGAGCTGAGGCGGAGCCCCATAAAGACTTATAGAGCCGGGTGACCTTTCTGTGCAAACGGGAAGGGGGCAGGGGGCGCATTTCGGGCACCGGCCGCCTCGCCCACGCCACATCGGGTTCCTGTCACCTCTCGGCGTGCGAAGGTGTGCCCGTGCATCGATTCCCCGCACATCTGACAGCTCCACTCGCTCTTTCGATGACTCTGCCGGCATCTTTCCAGACTCGCTCACGTTACACAGGGAGGCAGGCTATTTGCTTAAGAAGCTCTCGTGTTTGTCATATAACTTACAATCCCTCCCCTCAGGCTTCGCTTTTCCTTCCCTTAACACTGTAACTCAGTTTGGTTTTTATATAGCGCCTTTCTGTTGGCACAGTGACCCAAGGTGATCTCTGTGTTGATCTTCATGCTGGTGGGGCTTTCATGTTCATGCAGGACTGCAGCAATGGCTTCCGCACCACCATTTACTTCTCTGACTAGTAGTTGCCCCGGCAGACTGTAACGATGCATGATAAACGGAGAGTGCCGGATTGCGTGACACGTCGGATCTGGCCAAGAATCTGGGCCCTAATGGACCGGCGGGGACACGGTGCCTCGAATCGTCTGAAAGGCAGACGGGGCATCAACAAACACGCTGAAACGGCACATTTAGCACCACGGGAATGACATCAGGTGCAGATGGACCATGAAGGCATCACACGGGCCGCCGAAGTTCCCCGTGACAGCAGAGAGCGTTCACGCTCGCTGGTCTGCGTCCGGTGCCGGCCTTTTCACTGAGGACACGTCTCCCTCACACTCCAGTGCCCCGCAAAGCTTCTCTTTGGCTCCACTCAAAGGGCCAGCTTAGCAACAGTGCCGCGCGGAACAAGCGGGCTCCGCTCTCGCGGCCGGCTCCCCTCCTCATTCCTGGCAACGCAGAACCCAAAGGGGGGGGGGAGGAGGGGCGCAGGAGAGAGGAGAACAGAACACACCCGCTGTGCGTTTGTATCCGTGCTGCTCGTCAGTGCTCGACGTTCAGATGGACAGAACGGCGATATTTGGAACCGCCGATGAATGTATACAGAGCTGGAACAAAGCTAGCATGGCATCTCCTCTCCTGTAGAGGTGTATTATGGGTAAGGGAGCTCAGGACAGCCCCTGAAATCCCTGCCTGCGGACGAGAGGATGTGGGGGCCCAGTCCTGGGAAGCGCCCCCCAGCCCAGACTGTCAGCTTTAGCCTGATTAATTACAGCCCCGTCCCGTCCCGGCTGTTGGGGCCTACAGAGGCATCAACACTGCCCCCCCACCCCATTTTGCTAAATTGAATGTGCAGATGAGGAACCTGGAGGATGATTCGCAGTCCCAAACAGGGGCGGGGGCCCACTGAGGTCTGCCAGGTGGGAATCGATCCACCCCTCGGGGGGATTCCAGGGTGGGGGTGGTCCTCATTGACAGTTATGGGTCTCAGGGTGTCGCTGTTTAATATTCGGGGGGCAGAGAGACCAGCTCCCGTTAACATATAAACACGGGTTTAACGTTGTTAAGTCGCTGTAGCTTTAAGGAGCCGCCAAGCTAATGAAGAGTAATAATAACAGAGTGGCTGGGGGGGGGGGGGGGGAGCGGGGTGTGTGTGGGGGGGGTAATGGGCTGGTCAGCAGCGGAGTCCCAGGTGCAGCCAGCTGCCTGCACACCTCTATTTCAGCTGCTAAAGCGGCTGTGTGAGGCAGCGGCGCGGAACAGGCGAAGTGACAGCAGTATTAATCATGCAGTCGTTTTGGATGCGCTGACTGTGCGCTGGCTTGCGCCGCAAGAAGGTGGGTGGGGCTGCGGGCGGGGCGGGGCGGGGCGGGGTGCCACCGATCGGCCCTCAAGCTCAGGACGTGTGGCCGGCGCCGGATCGGTCCGTTTGGGTCTGCGGTAACAGCAGGCGAAACATCAGCCTGCTCGGTAAAATGTTATCATATCTTTAAAAGGTTTAATATTCGGTGTCACTTGCAGCTGATGAAGGCCACTTCAGGAAACCGACGCCTCCATGCTGGTTTTGACACGCTGATGTCCGTTTTCTGAGCCGGACTGCGTCGCGGCAGGCCGGCTGACCCCTTGGATCGGGACACGTGCCTGTAACTAAACCTCGCTGTAAGGTGATCTGAGGTGGGCGGCCCGCTGGCTGCAGCTGGGGGCGCTCATGTGCTCGCCGTGGTTTGCTCCATGTTGTTCCTCGCGCTGGACGGCATTGATGGATGGAAGCACAGGGCCGGGCAGAGCGGCCCTGCTGGTTAACCCACCGACGAGACGCTCTGTTGGACAGGCATGTACCAGGTGATTGAGAAGCTCATTCAGTCATGTGCCATCCCCCTCTCTCATCGCCACGGCAATGGACGCTAACACGGCTCGCCGGGTGTCCTCTGTCTGTGTTTGGGGGGTGGGGGGGCTATTTACACAAGCGGACACCCTGCGGGGACCCAGCTAATTGGTCACACGGACTGGGCCCCATCTGATTAATCCAGCCCCCACAAAGGCACGGGCTGGTGTCACATGGTGTGGGACACAGAAGGATGGGGGTGGGGATAGGGTAAGGTTTGCCGAACAAAGCCCTGCAGGCGTTGGTGGATGTGGGGGGGGGGGGAAGGCTCAGTGGAGCTGATTCTGTGTCTGGGCTCAGCCTGTTATCTGCAGCCCCCCATTGCCACCCGTGGGTGGGGGCATTGGTGCCCCGCCTTGTTTCCCACATGGCTCCAGGGGCCTCATTCCAAATTACCTTCTATTTTGGCAGTAAGGAACCAAGAGTACAGACCCCAGCTGTGTCACAGACGTGGCGGACAGAGCAGCCTTTGACAAGCCGGCGGACGCAGTATCAGTGTTTCTCCTCTGGCTGTTTTAGCCACGCGTTAGCCTAGCCTGTCGCTGCGCCGGGCTTCTCCACGCCTTCCTCGCACAGACGGCATCGATCTCGCGCTCAGTGAGTGCCGTGCGCCGGCCGGCTCGATGTTTGCGCATAATTAACACCTGATGCAGCTGAGCTCGCTCAAAGGGGTCATTTCGCTAATGGGCTAATTGCCCTCATTGGCTTCTTGCACTCAAATTAAGCTCATTGTACCTGCCTGTTACCCATTCCAGGACTGAAGTTTATGCATCATCTTAAACATCTGTGAGTGGCGGCGAAAGCAGAACTCCACGTGCGGATCGTTGGATCCGCGACAGTGATTGAGGCTCGCAGGCTGAAGTTTGACAGCCTGTGAATATCGTGTGCCGGAGGTTACGTGTGGTTCCAAACCTGAAGCACGTACAAGCAATTCTCTGGCTGATCGATCTGTGGACAGCACCGGCTGGTAGATAAATTACATTTAATAGAGGAAAATGGCTGCAGATTTATTTGATTAGAATCCAGCGGAAATCAGAGCATGAGGGGTTCGTGTGAGTGAAAATACGAACAAGTATTAGTGTTACAAGGCAAACGGTGCACAGCAAAATAACGATAGACCCATTTTAAAAACGTAACGGGTGTTCTTTACAGTAATAGCTGTCCTGACGGCTAAATCTGTTCAGCCAAAACCTGACAGAAAACCAAGAGTAAATTTGAGATGATTAGTGTTTAAGCAGTAAAGATCCTGGCCTGTCACCACTTTTCACTCTCACTTGAAAAGGTTGTTAATATTCAAAGGGCGTAATTGCTAAGGTGGGGGGGGGGGGGGGGGGGCTTCCGCCAAGTCGGCCCGCGCCGGCGGCGTACGGAGTGCACCTGTGTGAGCGCGGGGATCTTGCTTGGCTTCGTCGGCCAAGAGCTCCGCGGGCTTCTCAGGTGGTTAGCCTGCGCTGGGGCTCCCGCCCCATTAAACTGTCATTAAAAGAAATTTACTGCCTTGAGTTGCTGCGCATCCACAGTTCCTTGTATTCTGGAGTCTTTCTCTAATGTGAATGAAGACTTTTAGCCTCATAATGAAATGGAACCTGTTTGTTAAGAGGGAGATGCTGTCGAGAATGAGAACAGGCATCGTCGACTCGTCATGCGGCACAACGTATCAAATTGACTGTGTCTGTTTTTGTCTTTTTGTCACAGAAAAGAAGAAAATAATGCTGGGTTTCTCCTGGAGGAGTCTTGCTTCAAACTGTTCCAAGCTGTAAGGTACAGCAGTTTTTTTCTCCTCTGTGTCTGTGCTGTTCATAGGCCGTTAAATAACTCAACGGAAACAGTTTATAGATTTTTTGTGATGCAGGACATCTATGGAGGGAATTCGCTGGTCTCCAGGAAGGCCTCTTCCCCATGTGACTTGCTTGGAAGAGCGTGGGAGCAGTGGGCAGTTGCTGTTAAGCATGGGTTCGGTGTGGGATCGGCGCTTAATGTGGGCAGGATCTGGCTTCGCCATGGAGACGTGTGGCACCTTCCGGAAAGGCCCACTGGATTGGTTCTGAGCCCTGTAGCCAGCCTATTCGGAAAGTGGGATTATCTGGAATTTTGTGCAGCATGTATTAAGCTCAAGTGAAAGTGCTAAGTGAGACATTACCCCAGGGGGCTCCTTCGTGAGGCCAATCCCCGAACCGCCCCCCCCAGCCCCCAAATTTACTGGCAGGTCCACTTTGAGGGGGCTGCCAAATTGGCCCCGGGGAGCCTCCAGATCCGAGGAACAACAAGGGCCAGCAGCTGCTCAGAGGGCTGAGCACTAGACCCCTTAAATCACAGCAGAGACACTGCTGTTGTACCCAAGTAAGGTTCATGCAGTAAAGCAGTCGGTCGTATCGAGGGACCAAATCAAATCAAGTTGAATCAAATTTTATTTGTCATACAGTCATACTCAGTACAGCATGCACTGAAATGCTTGGTAGCCCAACTCCTAGACTGTGTTTTAACAGGAAAGTACAAAGAAGATAAGAGATCAATAAACATGAAACACAGACAATAAGCATAAGAATCACGAGAATCATAATCATACAAGCTGTACTGTATCACTCAAAGGAGCCACCATTAAGCAAGAGCAGAAAAAGAGGTGCGATAGATCAATGGGAAGACAGGAAATGAACAGTCAGTGTCCGGGGGGTGGTAGTGAGATATTATCCCAAAGTCACAGCGACGCGCGGACGTGGGAGTACACAAACACTCACACACGGCCGGCTGGACCGTGACGCATCAGAGGCGTCGCTCTCTGCCACGGAGAAACCAGGGAGAAGCGATAGGTGTCTGTAGGTATTAATGTCCGGCTGACAGAAAGAGCAGATTCCCCGGGGCCCCATTGGTGGGAGGGGCCCCATTGGTGGGAGGCACCCCCCCCCCCCCCCCCCCCGGGCCAGTCCTTCATTACTGTGGGCTTGGTAATGAGTTTTAATGAAAGGCAGGTCCGCTGCTGGTGTTTCCTTACAGTCTGGACCCGGTTCTGTAGATTTCAGTGAGCTTGAGCCAGACTTGCATTCATCTCATTATACAAACTCTAACCCACATCACCTTCTGATTTTTTTTTAAATAGTTAATCTGCTTCTGAGGACAAAGCCTTCTTTTGCCAAGAGGCCCCTTTCCTCAGATGGCCCCCCACCAAGCTTCCCATCGTTCCCAGCACTCCCAGTGGCTGTTTTTTTTTTTTTTTTTGATTGCCCACTGCGCAGGGTAACAGTTAATGATGCATTTCATGGACTCTTCCATTAAAGGTGCTTCGCTTCCCTGCTTTTTGCTCAAATTATAGAGTCTGTTTTCTTTTTTTTTCCTGCCTCGCAGCTGCGAGCTTTCATTTCTAACTGTAGGATATGTGCAATTCCTCACGTCACCACAGGTGGCGCATCCCTCTTTGGGTTTTCTGCCCGGTTCACGTGGAAAAAAGCGAGAGTGAGTCCTTTCGTTCCGTCACCATTCCCGGGCCAAGAGGGACCACTTGGAAAATGTTAATGAATTCAACCCGTTGAGGGGGCGGTCTGATCGCTGGGCATCAAATACAGTGTCGCTTTGATTCTCACCACCTGCTGGAGGAGACCACGTCCCCATCCGGTTACGATGATATCTCGGCGCTCATGGAGTTACATGGCTGCAAACTCACCCCTGCCGAGGATTTACCGGTAACGCTGGTGGCTAGCAGTACGCTACCTTGCATGCTAATGCAGCGTCGCTCCACACTCAAGGAGCTGCCCAGAATGAGCGACCCTCGCAGTCGTCTGTCAGGCCTGTCCACCGCTAACCCCCCCCCGCTTAATTAAACCGGGGTTGGGGGAAGCATTTCTGCAGCAGGCCGGCCTCCACGCTGCAAAAACAGGCCGCCTCCGGCTACGAGATTTCAAGCTCGGATACGTGTGCTGAAATACGCCCGGGCGGATGCAGAAGGCATGGGGGTGCGATGGAAGCTTCTCAGGTGTGTGCCAGAACACAGCGAACGCGTTCCTGCCTGTTAGCCAGCACCGCTAATCACACATCTGCGTGATCGCCCCGTGTCCCATTTCATCTGATGGAGGATCCGGCACGTAGCCGTACGAATCTGAGCACCCTGATCAACACCCGCCCCCCCGCCCTCCCCCGCCTGTTAGCCGTGTCCCAGTACGCTGCCTGTCTGGGCAGGAATCTCCAGTTTTGGATGAAGAAGTGTTTAGTTCAAGGGCGAAGGGGCCGTCGGCTCTCTAAAAGCAATACGGGCACCTTCACTGTTGATTTTGGCGCAACTGTCTCAAGCCTGCTTGCTGGATGCCGGCGTTGCCCTTCGATTGGGCATGACAGCGAGGGCATGCTGTTTCTGTCGGGGGGGGGGGTTATCCTGATAACTACAAAAAAATTGATTCTAAAAAAACGGTCTGTTGGCTAGCTAAGGCTGGCCCACTTGTGGACAGCAGTTAATGCTCCTGCGCTCCAGTCATTAGCTGAGTGGATATTTGAGCCTAATCAGTCCTGAAAAGATAGTGCTACAGTCTGCCGTTCCATTGGGTTAATTTACATTATTTAGCTCCCTGTGTGGGTTTAAACTGTGTGACGTGTCCTAAACTCAGAGCGGGGAGATGGAGGGCGCTCCCCTGGATAAAACAGCCAGGCGAGGATCTCTCCGCGGGGTCTCTGGGTTTCTGCGGACAGGCTCAGCTCGGTTTGTTTGTCTCCGCACCCAGCTGCACGGTCCCGAATTCAGTCGCCAATTATAGATTACGAAGACAAATGGAATTTAGATGAATTTTTAATGAAAGTCTACAAGTGGACATGGTTCCTTTGGGGATGAGATGGTGAGTTAGTTTTATTTTTTGGTGAGGAAAGCAATTTATTCAGGAGATAGGATTCATATTAGGGTTAGTTTCTCTCATGGGCTGGAGATGCCTACTGGCCTTCTGCTACTTATCTGCTCATATCGCTGGTCTGATAAAAAGGCATTTTGGTGTTGCTGTGCAGTAGAGAGGTATCAAAATAACATATAAACCTGCTACATTTGTCATCATTGTCCTAAGAATCGCATCTGTGTATTTGTTTGTGTTATTACAATGCTATAAAAATATTACAGCACGGCGTGTCCTTGGTGGGGAGTGTGTAGACGTCTAAATGGCATTTTATATTAATTCCAATTTGTGATTGCCATCGACCTCTCCACATCTGTGAGGCGTTCGCTTTGTTGCCATGAATTAGCCGAAAATTACTGAATGAATAATTCAGCGACTTCTCGAGAAGAGCGCTCTGATGGAGGGGAGGAAGAATAGAAGGTTTCTTTTCTCTATCCCCTGAAAGAGTTTAAGCCTTGGAGTAAACAATTCTGAAACATGTTTACGGTTTCCATCAAGGCTACTTTTCAAGTGTCTCGCACTGCGCTTGGAAACATCAAGGCTTCACTACACGTAGGTGTACTGTATTAAAGGCTTATGCTCCACTTCTGCCTGATATTTACTTTCTGGCAAGGATTTGCTGAAAGAAATCATAATCCAAGCATTAGACAAACATCAGAGAGCAGAGTGTGACGGGCAGCAAGGAGCTACAGGTGAAGTGTGCGGGGCACCTTTCTGCTGGAGATCCTCACATCTGTACACCTTTCTGCTGGAGATCCTCACATCTGTACACCTTTCTGCTGGAGATCATCACACCTGTCCCTCTTTCTGCTGGAGATTATGACATTTATCGGTATTTCCTGGAGAATATTACTTCTCACCTATATCCTGCTGGATGTTACTGCCCATCCTTCTTTCTGCTGGAGATCATCACGCCCGTCCCTCTTCCTGCTGGAGATCATCACGCCTGTCCCCTGTGTCTGTCCCCTAAAGATCATTACATCTGTTTCTCTTTATGGTGACCTTCTTTCTGTAGATTCTCAACCAATACACTCGCCCCGCCCAAGCTGAATTCCCACAGAATCATCTCAATATCCCGTCTTCCCCTTTATAGTTCAGAATCTAAATTTACCGATATGCCTTTGGGGGAGTGTTGTTGAAAAGAGGAAGTAGAGGAGGTGGGATGGACACCACAAAGGCCACAGGAAGTACAGTTATATAGGTCTCAGCAAGTGAAGGAAACCTGACAGGCCCTCTATAATTAGTTTAGCGTACTTTTCCCAAGCAGTTCACATTTTTTTTTGTAAGTTATCCCAGTCTTTCAAACATCAAACCTCAAAAGAGTCAAAACAGTCGTATTAGTCGGGATGACTGACATTTCGAAGAATAAAGCGATGTCTTTATTTCTTCCACCTGAGGGGCAGGATGGACTTAATGCCAGGAATGGGAAAATGTCTCGATGCTGGTACACTACAGGGAGATAACGACAAGCTCAAAGCAGCTTTAATCCAGAGGCATCCAGAGGTAAACAGCCTCATGTCAGTCATTCTCGCCGCTCAGACCTGCATCTGGAGTCTTAGGAGTTTTAGGTCGCTTCGCCACATGTTGGCGAATTTAGACTTTCCTCTCGATGGCTTTCAGACGGCTCCCTGACGCCAGCGCATGTCTTCGTCATGCTGAGCCCGTGTTTCCACGCGTACTGCCCGTGATCTATAGCCCTGGCAGCCGAGTTAATGAAACTTTTCCATTAGAAGGATTGCATGACACAGCTAATATGAGGAGCTGGTAATCAAAGATCTCCGCTGATACAACGTGGAAAATTAGTTATTGAGCATCCGTCCTCCCCTCAATGAGTATGTGCCCCCCCCCCCCCAGCAGTGCAAGAAATTAGCACAGACCCCTGGGATTGCCGTCTCTTTAATTGAGACGTGCCGTATGCAGCCTAGAGATGATGCAAAGGGTCTAAAATAGTTCACCAGCTCCTCCCAGTCAGTATTATTTACTTAATACCTCAATACAATCAGCACAGAGGGCTCTGTCTCTCTGACCACTCATGAGTATTATAGGTAAAATAATTTTGACATGATAATTAGGTATTCTATTGGTGGGGTGAGAGTGATTATAGCTTAATTACTATGTAAATTTGCAAATGAGACTAAGTGTTAATCTGGTTGCTTATCTAAAGTATGTACACAACTCTCCAAATGCCCAAAGCACGTTATTGGATGTCCTGGTTTAAATTATGAAGAACCACTCATCTAAAACTGTTACTTTGATCCCTACTGCATGAGAAACGTTGAAAGCCCTATCTTATCTGCCCTTTGTTTGGCAGGACAATGTCAGGGTAGAAAAAAAAAATAGTGAGGAAAAACGAAAGGCGAGGTCTCCTTGGGGTGGAATCTGTCCGAGTCTGTGCACACAAACGCACCCTTGGTTGTCCCTCCGTTAAAGTTAGACAGCCATGATTCACATTCTGTGGATCAGGTGCCTCTGGTCCTGGTGTCTGATTGGGTCTCAGCGAGCACCCTTTGTCCCAATCAGCACTTTCGGGCTGTTTTTAGAACCTGCGCTGTGCTGTGTACTCTTATCGCAGCCTGGAAAGTGTAGTGCCCTTACGGTGAGGGGGAGCGGTCGAGCAATGGAGGGAGATAGGGAAAATGGGAGAGAGAGAGAGGAAGAGGGGGGGAAGGGAAGAGGGGGTGAGAGAGACAGAGAGGGAGAGAGAGGGGGAGTAAGAGACAGGCAGCCAGGAAAAGTATACATGTCACACAGAAAGATTTAGAGCTAGAGAGAGTGGAAGAGAGACACAGATGGGAAGCTGGACAAGTGCTAGAGGTAGAAAAGGTGGAAAAATGATGGAAATATAGGGAGAGACAGAAAGTAGAAGAGAGACAGAAGGAAGGAGAGAGACAGAGAGTGGACGAGATAGAAAAATTGATAAGTAACAATGGAGGAGAGACAGACAAAAGAAGACAGCTGAGATGTGCCCTTTGTAACCTGCATGATACCACTGGTGCTAGCAAGACGCATGCTGATTGGCTGACAGACGTGACTCAGGGCCACTGCAAGACAGCTTCCTGTCAAGATCACGGGCACCACGCAGGTGATGGAGGACTTACACTGCCAATCCTGCGTCACGCCCTCACCCCGCTGTGAGCGGCTTAGTGCGACCTTAAAGGAGCTGGTACAGGATTTACGGACCTCGGTTACCTTTTCATTCGCCACCTAACAGTTTCTGTCGTTTTACGCAGACACGTCCACAGTGACCACTGCGGACTCAGTCAAAGGCTGTGGCCCCTTAATGCTGGAGTTTAACGACCTGTTTAAGGTCTGTCTTCGTGACGTCCTGTCTAAACGCTACATCCCGAGCACAGCCAATCACAAGGCGCCCCACGGTATTAAGGGTGTCACTTCCTGTTTCCCGTGCGCGGCTCTTTAGCAGATTAGCATCCTGCTCACCGAGGCCGGATTGTCCCTGACCCGCCTGGCACATCAAGCATCAGCTGTAGGTGTAGCCTGCTGATCAGTGGGGTGGAAAATCAGCCAACAGTTCTGGCGCCGCCCCAGAAAAATGGCTCCGAGCGACTTTGCTCCTGTTGTTTTGATCTCATACCGTAACCGTATGTTAGTTATCTTCCTAATAGCTTTTCTCCAAAGTGACTTCTTCGAGTGATTTTGAGGAGTCTCGCCGTTGCTGCCTTCCCAGATTATTGCGAAAGGTTGAAGTCTATCATCACACCCGAATTTACACCGCAGCAGCAATTATTTAATCGGTGTTAATGCGGCATACGGCTGTAAAACGCACCACCACCCGAGTCAGTCAGCGTGTCTGTAAACAGACATCTCCTCTTGGGTGTGATAAGCTAATGCAAGATAGCAAGTTCTATGTGCAGAATGGATCTCTCTGGAGTCCAATAATGTCCAAAGTCCAGATCATCAGCCAGCAATGTAGCCTCTGTGGTCCTGCTTTTTTTTTTTTCTTTTTCAGATCCGAATGTCAAAATGTGAGATGTTATATCTCTCCTTCCCAGTTTTAAATGTCTATGTTATCGATGAAACTAATAGACTCTATGCGTCTTTGGTCATAGCTTCTGTTAAAGGAGGCAGGTGACTCATTTAAGGAAGTCTTTGTGTTTGCCTGTTTTTTTTTTTTTTACTTGTGTGGTGAAGATGGATATCTGCAAAGGCTCTGTCACCAAGAACCTAATTCTCACACTGCCGCTTCGGTGGCGAAAAGCTGCATAATTAAACTCTTCCACTTGTAAGGAATGCGTGTCTTTGTCAGTGCATACAGGGGTGGGGCCATAGGGGCACTGTCCCCAGATGAGAGCTGATTGGCCCCCAGAGTGTAGCCTCCCCTGTCACTCAGTGATGCAAAACATATCATTGGCTAATCCTCCTGCACATAGTAGTAGCTGGAAGGCGCTTTTCCTAGCCTGTCGCTGTGCGACGAGGCTCCCGTCTCTCCTGAAGGTGCCTCTGAAACTGGCCGCCTCACAAACAGAGGTGAGGTCAGATTTTGGACGGCCCTCTCTTCTCAGGAGGCCCCCAGGCTCCTCGAGGCCCTTTTGACTGATGAAAACGCGGCCTGCCCGTGGGAGAGCAGCCCTACCTTTGTCTCCCGCTAATCCACCAACACGGGCAGATTTGTCATAAGACTCAAGCTCCTACCGCTTTTCAAATTGCAGACGCATAATTTACTCTTCCACTGCGCGATTCCAACGCCGTGCATAGAATTTGACGTGAAAACTATGCAGGGCACGCATTTAGCTTCTTTGTTTTCATGTTGATTTACCTTTCCCATCTGAGGCTGACAAGGTAGAGGCCTGTTTCACGCTGACTCTCTGGCTGACATTGTCTGTTTTTTTTTTTTCCTTTTGTTTGGTCTTGTTGGCTGCGGAGACCCAGCTGGGTTTCGGAAATGAGGCGTCACCGTGTTCGTGGTCAGGGGTCCCCTCAAAGCCCGTCCCCTGGTGGACTCAACCCAGGGTAGTGAGGTAACAGTGCGTTAGCCTCTCACTCCTCCCCGTTCTCTGACCACACGACGTGCCAGAGAGATCTCCACGGACAGCTTATGAACTGGGAAATGCTAATGGCACGCGCGGTTATGCGGGATGTAATTGGAATGGTTCCATCTAAATTAATTAAATGGCTCCTTTTCTCTAGTAGCCGGAGTGAATCACGGAACGTCGACATGCCAGACGGCAAACACGTCAGGAACCGCGCCCAATCGATACGCTCGCCATAATGGATGATGCTGAGGGTACTCAGAAACGGCGGTCCGATTAGTCTCCGTTAAACATCCAGCATTTCGCCCCCTATCTTGTGCCCCAGACCAGTGGGAGGGCCTCTTCCTACTCTCAGGTTCTCTCGGTTGATTGACAGGAGAGCAGACGATTCACACAGCCCAAGTCTGTGACCCCATTCTTCAAGGGGTTGTGGCTATTTACATAAACACCATCTGGCCTCGGCTAACTCATCTCCACACCAAATCGCGAAGCCGATCGCCGACGTTCCAGAGGCCTGCAGGACGGGGTGAGAGGAGCTCACAGCTATCTCCCATTGTTCCGTGTTTGTCTCGCTCTTGTTTACTTTGGCGGCGATCTTATCGGGTACACCCTCTCTGCTTTCCGTTTATATTTCTGGCTCCTTGCATAGGAAGTGTGTCACAAAGGACAGGTTGGATTCCAGTTGGTAGACAAATAAAAAAAGAAAAAAACCCATTCGCATCGTGGATGCTGAGATCAGACGGGGAGGGTGGTCACACACAAAGAAACAGCCCTCGAAAAGAAGACTAACTCTTTTATGTTAGTTAAAATCTAGCCAGTAACAGCCAGAGCAGTTAAACCAGATTTTATTGTGAGTTTGAGCTAAATGTGGTCACATTTGTAAAGGAGGGATTAACATTATCAGGATTTATTCAGATAGGAAACCCTTTATAGGGACCATTTTTCTGCTTGACCCCGGCTGGAAGGAACACACTCACAATGTGACACAGCCCATGCAGTGAGCAGTGATTTACGGGGGCGTTGGGGGGGAGGGGACTTTTTTGTGGGTCTGTTTCTTGTTGCGTGGGTGTCCTCGAATTTAGTCGACCGGGCATCTGCATGACCTTATTCCATCACCGCCTTCCACCACTCTAGCTACTGTCCCCGAGTCGCCCTGGCTGACCCTAAAGCCAATGTCAGCGCCCCTGGGACACCATGGTGGGGGGGGCGCTGGCTGTTTATGTGCCCCAATACCCAGCCAGCTGCACTTTGACGCCGTCCACTTTCACGTTGGTCCTTTTCCTTGTATCATTCTGGTTGTAATTTAACCAGTTTTTTAATGGTGTTGACGCAGTACCGCAGATGACAATGTGGACAGTGCCGAGCAACTTGTTACCCCCCCGCTAGTCGGTAACGGCCCTCCGGTCTGGCCCAGTAATCAGAGGTATCCACGGGCCTGTCGCTAAGAACCTCTCCTTCGACGTTTGGCCTGGGACACGAGCCAAAATGAAGGGTGACTAATTCACCTTTCATTCTTTTATAAACATGCCTGTTACTCTTCCATTTAAGCTCATTAAACTCAGACTCTGCGGTCCCTATCGCAGCGCGTCCGTACTCTGCCGCCGGTCATATTTCAGCGAGTTACCAAAGGAACCCGCCACTTCTGGAGTTATGTTACTCTTAATTAGCATTGACTGTTCATATCGTTAAACTATTTATCTTTTTTTTTCCAACAACAACAAACATGCTGCAGCGCTGTCTGTTATTAACACGACACAGGCACTGCGCAGGGCAGCCCGATTTGAGGACCACACTAGTGAAACACGAGTGGCCAGGTTCTCTCATGGGTGCCGTGTGCCGTAGGTGGGGTGCAAAGCGAGTTCATTTAAGCTTTAGGATAGCGTGTGGGGAAAGTTTCCCGCTTGGGAAGCTGTGCGAGTCTTTAGCGTGTCTCGGGGAGAACGGCTGCGAAAACATTTAAATGAGTGTGAGACGAGGAGACGGTCCCTTTGGTGGGGGTGTGTAGCACGTCAGTACCATAGCGGTGCTGCTGTTGACATGTGACGCTAGCTGGACTCACAGGAGAGCCGTGCAGCCTTAAGATACCCCCCCCCCGGCCGCCGCTCTGAACGCAAGAAGAAGCATTACCTGCAAAGGCCATAAGCAGGCTGTCGTCTGTGTCCCCCTAAGTGCACCCGGCCCCCATTTGCATAATTTGATTAGTATTTAATGGCGGGTGGAGATTAAACACTCGCATCTCCCTCTGATGCGTCCTCCATCGTTATGCTTCTCTGGAGGCGGGTATCTTCCTTACCCAGTTAGGCAGTGAGCTGCACCTCCAAACCTCATCACGTGATTTCTGATTGGCCGGAGCCGACGCTGTGCCTTCTGAGTGGCTAAGATCGCAGCCTCTGGGCATTTTGAAATTCCCCCTGTTTTTCAATCAGATTTCACCATCTGGGAGCCTGTGTCCAGAAGCTTTAACGCTGTGGCTAAGAGAGTAATCATATCGCATGTAGGCCCTTCGCCCCTGCTGCTGCGACGGTGCAGCATAAACGGCCGGATCCTGCACTCTGATCCCAACCTTCACTCTCAGCTGTACATGTATGTGTCTCGTGGGAGAGGAAGATTGGCTACACCATGACTACAATGGCATTCCATTCCATTCCAAAATGTCATTATTCTGAAGCATCTGCTTTTAAGTCACCTCCCAGTTTTGGTGGCCTGTCCCAGCCTGATGCCCAGTGACCATGACCTGTCACATTTCTGTCCATTTCTGATCTTTGGATCCAGGGCTGTGTGCGACTCTAGTTAGGGCTCAGTGTTTGTAATCAGAAGGTCAGCAGGTCAAATCCCCTAATTGGCAGAGTGATTTCCCCATTGGGCCCTTCAGCAAAGCCCTTAATCTCCCCTTGCTGACAGAACTGGCTCACTACGCTTTTCAATCGCATGTCCACTGGAGAGGAGCGCATGCCGTTTTCCCCACCACGCCCAGTCACATTTTACCAGGGTTTCTGGCCATTTCCAGTCTGTACTGTGTACGCCAACAGTAAGAAGCGGAGAGCGAACGCGTCCCTGTACTCTCTGTGTTATCCTGGCGCGGTTATTGCCACTCTCTGTTTTTACACGTGGCCACAAATTTCCGACAACTTCAAGAACAAAACGGAGAGCCGGAAAGCTCCCGCCCAGCGGCGAGCGGGGCAGCGTGAACGACGCGGGAGGAGGAACGGCGGCGGGCGGGGCTAGACTCTCAGAGAGCGGCCCCCCTTTTCACGCCGCTCATTAAAGCGTTCTGGAGCGGGGTGCCATGAATGACGCAGGGTGGGGGAACGGCGGCGAAGGCCGAATCCTGGCGTTTTTATTCACTCGCTCCACATTCTTCCCTGCATTTCGACGAGAATACTGTTGTCACTCATCCTCTGAATGAGATTCATGGGTAGAGGGCAGCCCCCCCCCCCTTAAAAAAACATCTCTCCTTTGAAAACGTGTCTCTGCGCTATGGAGAATTTCCATCTTTATTTATAAATGTAGGAGATTTATATTTAATATCCCAAATGTCCACGGCCTGGATTGGAGGAACAAGAAAAGTTGTATTAAATTATTAAGTTGATTAGATTAAAGGATCAGCTATTGTCTGCTGTGATTTATGGATGCAATTCGCTGTCTCTACATGTAAGAAGGGTTCCCGGGAATGAGAGCACACGGGGTTAGGGGGGGGGCACGGGAGGCTGTAAATCTGGCCAGCAAGATGGCCGTTGCCTAATTAAATAAAAAAGCGCTCGTCTTTTAATCCTGCCTCTGCCTGCCTATCACACGACCATTTTAATACGTTCAGACCCTTGGCAGGAATTCAGCTCTGAAGTAAAGAGAACACAGGCCCTCGAGGGTGGTGTGTGGCTCGCTGCCCGTGATGGGAAGGTCGCTGGTTTAAACCCCATGGGCCGCTGAGCGAGGCCCTTAGCGCCCACTGCTCCAGGCACCGGCTGACCCTGTTTTCTTACAATTGTGCGGCGCTTTGGACAGAAGCTTCTGCTAAAAAAATGAATGTAGGCATCTCAGCGTAATAACAGACTCGCCCCCAACAGGTGCTCCCGTAGCCCACGCGCTCCGCCACTGATCTCTGACGCATTTCGGCACGCTAATCCGATGTAGCCGCGCATGTCGCGCCACGGGCTCGGCCTGTTTCCCCACGGCGTGTCCGGCAGTGCTAACGAAAGCCTGGCCCCTCCCCCTTACAGGGCCGACAGATACAGCGCCCCCCTGAGGAAGACCCGTGTGCCACCATGAAGACCGGCATCCTCCTGCTCTTCTTCAGCCTGCTGCATGCCGCCGGCGCCGGCTTCCCAGAGGACTCCGAGCCCATCACTGTATCCCATGGCAACTGTGAGTACCCAAGGGTGCATCCCATAATCCCCCCTGACAATGCGGTCAGAATCCAAAATGTGACCCAGCACCCGGGGAAACCACTGGGGAATTCTGAACACCCTTCAGACTGTAGCATGTTTGTCCATCACAAATATTTCCCTGTTGCTGGCAGGGAGATTTTTTTTGTGGGGTTCTAGGACTGTCTCAGAACTCTGTACACGCCGGTTCTTCACCTCATGCTAATTAATCCGGGGTCCAGTCGCCATCGGCGCTCATGACTCATCATATGTGAGTTTACAAATCCCGGAAAACATGAGAGACCTTCAAGGCGAACGCACTGCGAGGGCGATTAACAGCATCTGGTGCTGACCTTGCCGGGGGGGGGGCGGGGGCCGGAATTCCCCCTCTGAGAGCCCGATTCTCGCCCTCAGACACCAAGCAGTACCCGGCTTTCATTGGCCACAAGCCCGGCAGAAACAGCACGCAGCGGCACAAACTGGACATCCAGCTGATCGTGGTAATGAACCGGACCCTCTACATCGCCGCCAGGTAAGTCCACCGACGCCATGAATTCTTCCTGTCACATTGCCGTGAGCTTGCACTTTTTTTTTGAGGATCTCGTGTGAAGGCGTGCAGTAGCAACGTGCCCCCTAAGACTGGGGTGAAATGCCCCCTTATTCATCATTCCCCTGACTGGCCGTGGCAGTCCGGAAGAGGTTCTGTGTGTTCCAGGCTTTTGGCTGTCTGATTTGCAAGCAAGCCCCTCCCCTTATCACTGAGCGGGCAGTGACGGGGGGGGGGTCACGCATTCTGTGGGCTAACCGACAGCTCACTCAGGTGTGGCAGCACACATCTATCTATGTTTAACCACCTCCTCTGTTGAGGAGAACATGGACCCCCGCTGACCAATTCAGACAAGGGAGCCATCGTCACGGCCTTCTGACAAATAGAGGGGCAAACCGGGGGTCGCGGTGCCAGGGGCCTGCCGGGCGGAGTGAAGGGTCACCTCGCCGTAGCTCGTTAGCAGGCTAGGCTGCGCGGCATCTGGCTCGTTTTGCGGCTTCCGTCATTCAGGAGGGGGGGGGGGGCCCAGGGTCAACGATCGAGGCGGCGCAAACAGAAAGATGCGGCAGCACGGTTCATGACAGCGAAGATATCGCTCTTCTCAGAAGCCCTTGCAGCTTCAAAGATGTGACAGCTGAGAGCACACTGTACGCAGACAGGCGTAAGCGCGTAGATCTGATGGAGATCCAGGAAGACTGAGGAAGTTTAGTCAAAGTTCATACCCTAGAAAGTTACAGTGTGAGATGTGTGTGTTGACAAGAGTAGGTCTATGGAGGGCATGGTGGAAAGCAGGGGTCTTAAACTTCAATCACTGACTGGAGTCACTGGCTAGAAGCTGTTCACCTCAAATGGGGCCCTTGGGCTCTTATTTTAAGAGAAAGAAAAGTCTATAGTCTGCTAATTATAAGGATGATGGTGTCACATCGTTTTTTCGTTCTGTGTCAAAATCGAAAGATTTTTGTGAGGCCAGATTTGAGGAATTATAAACGTGTTGAGGACCATTTCCAGAGGTGGATATCTCAGGTCCAGAAAGTAAAAATCCAGACCAAGATTTTATTTCAACTAGCCAGTTGACTATAAAGGAAAGGGTCACAGTCACAAAGTACTCAACTGGTTGGTTGAAACAAAATCTTCGTCTGAATTTTTTAGACCTGAATTGTCTACTTCTGGCTGTATTAAACTGCCATAGAAGGACTTTAGTGCTGTGCAGTGCCTTGTGTGAGTCCGACACTCTGAAAGGGGAACATGGATTTTAAGCAGTAAGGGTCGTTTTGGATAGAAGACAAGCTCATTCCCATGGTGCTTCTGGACAAACAGGGCCTCTACGATACGCCAAGGCCTCATAAACGCCTTCCGATGCTCCTCCGAAGCGGCCTGGCATCCAACCCTGTGCGAACACGCCGACACGCTCTATTAGGCACCGTCTGTGACGTGTCACGGGGTGTCAGAGCCTCGAGACGCAGGTCCGCTCAGCCTCCCGGTCCTCATCTGCTGACCCTCACTGCCATTTACTTGTTCTTTCCATTTAGCAGTGATGCATTTGCTCCTGTATATCCTTGCTCCTTATTTCATCTCTTACCTGCCCCCTTATTCTCTTACTGTGTTATGTCTTATTGCTGTTATTATGATGATTATTGTTATTACGTTCCGTCTAGTCGTGGTCGTCTGCAGGCCACTGTATAGGCAGCATCCTTCCGGAACTTTCTGCCCCCCCGCCTGCGTCTTCAGGCTTCCCTTTGGCGTCTTCATCGTTTCGACAGTCGCACTGCGCTATGCACATATTCATTAGTCCGCAGACGTGCTTGAAGTCATTAAAAGTCACGGCTGGGTTGCATGGCCCTTTCAAAGCTGTGTGTTACTAAGAGCCACGCTGAGGCCCTGAGGAATCCTTCAGATGCCACTGCTCGGTCCAGCTCCTCGCACCCCGGTCCTGACCCCCGTCCTGTCTGTGCCAAGCAGACGCAAGGGCCTCGACGGGGGCCTCTGGGAAACGAACCCTCGACCCGGCAGTGGCCGGGGCTGACCGGCAGCACCCCAGCCGCCGCTTGGCCAGCCGGCCCCGCAACCCGGGGCCGTGCCCTTGTGGCCGTGGGACGGAGCGCTATGAATGATGGCCCGCTAGCCTGTTGCCTGCTGGCTGAACCCCTCAACCCGCCCCCAGCCCCCAGAAATGCCAGCTTGCAAGTGGCAGGTCCCCCCACAACCCTCCCCCCCTCCACAACACAAATAGAGGGCATTGTAGGAATTCCCTGCCCCCGCTGCACGTATCCACGGCGACGCCACCCACCCTTCGTCTCTGGCCTTGATTGAGGGTGGGAATCAGGGGGGATTAGTTGAGCGTTCCCGCAGCGCTGGGGCAACCTGTGAAAATAAAATAGGCGAGGAGGGCTCTTCTGGGGCCACGGCGGAGGCGAATCGGTCCCGTTCATTGTGTCGGCTCGAAAATCCAGTTATGGCCCCTCGGTGATGCGGATGGTGCTGCCGCCTCTTGGAGCTGACCGTCGCCATGGGCCCTCGGACGCCGGTGTGATTTAATGCCTTCGATACGGCACATTTGCTCCCCATTTCGCTCCCACTTGATTGTGGGGGTTTGAGATCGGGGAGCAGGGAGCAGGAGAGCCACAAAGGCCCTTCCTGTACATGGTCTTCTTATGAGGGGGGTGGGAAATGGCGCCGGGTGGGGGAGGGGCCCCTCGCGGGTCGTAGGTGTGTGCCGCATACTAATGCCGGCCCCCTTTCTGTGGTGTGAGCCAACGCCTTTCACAGCGGAGCACCAGATGGACTGCCCTGGCCCGCAGTCACCCCAGAAGTGTTATGAAAACGCCGTTCTTTAACACAAAGGCGTTCTGTTCACGCCGCGCACGTCCAAGTCTCCCCCCTTTCCCAGCGAAGGGCCCGCTAAGATTGGAGATGCAGGGGTCCCTGTTTGAGACTCCTAGCAGCCCATTGTATTTCTGCGGCGTTCTGGAATTCCAGTTAATCCAGTAACCTGGAGATGGAGCTGTGCTCCGGCGTATATTGACAGATTAAGATAAAAACGCGGCTTCCCATTTCACGTTTTATCCAGGCACCGTAACGGGCCACCAGTTTTGGGGCCTTTGGACAGACAGATGGCATCTGTGGACCGTTTTTGGCGTTGGAGCAGCTGGGATATGGTTCAGTAGTGTGGGGTCTGTTCAGTGACCTTTGCCGGAAGATATTGGGAGCAGAGGGGTAGGGGGGCGAACGGATGAGGTCCCGCACGTGCGGAATTTAAAACCCGGGCCGGGGCTCCTCGCTCGCCAGGACACCGGAGCAGGAAATCCTGAAAGCGGAGAGGGAATAGGTGGACGCGG
The DNA here is from genome assembly GCF_048594095.1 of Paramormyrops kingsleyae. Taxonomy (NCBI): domain Eukaryota; kingdom Metazoa; phylum Chordata; class Actinopteri; order Osteoglossiformes; family Mormyridae; genus Paramormyrops; species Paramormyrops kingsleyae. The sequence goes on from NC_132798.1 coordinate 14,619,755, forward strand.
TGAGACGTCACGACGTCACCGGGCGGCGTATCACCGTACACGCTGTCAAAGTTCAGGGAGCGGGGGTGGGGGATTAATGTCTGTGGGTGTGAAAACTGTGGAAAGAGTATGAGAAGCGCTCTTTTGGGGCGCTGGAGCGGCCATCGAAGAATTTGGCGAGAGGAAACGTAAAACACCTCCGGGCACGTAGAGGGCGGTAGCAGCATATTCCGCATTCCCCGAGGGGGAGGCGAAAGCCACACACAGACAGGAATAAAGACATGGCTTCTCGCTCAGCCCGTTGAGAAGGGGGAGGGGGGGGGCACAGGAAGCGGAGCCCTTTGGCCTCTGCCCACAATAACCGTCTAGTAACCCTAGTCAATGGGGGGGGGTTACATCAACCGCGGCTCACTTGGCCTGCTTGGTGACGTCACTTTAAGCCGCCGCCCACCGGCACTTCAATAAATCCAATTAACAAGAGCAAGACGTCGTTACGTGGGAGGGACAACGTGTCGGAGCCAGGCACATATACAAGGGCAGGGCCACAGGGGCACCGGCCCCAGCTGAAAGCTGATTGGCTCCAGAACTGTCACTCACTGATTCAAAACATATCATTGGCTAATAATAAGGCTGGCCCCTCAGTGTAAATTATGGCCCTTTTTATGTCCCCTGGGATAAAAAAAAACCCCTAAAACTGCCCCTGGTTGGAACAGAGCTCCACATGGTGGTCTGACCTGACAGCCCCCGCTAGGGTAAAAGGGGCCCTACAGTCACCATTGGCAGCTGTAGGAATGACCCTGAATATCGGCACCAGAGACTTGGCCTCTCAGTGACAGGAAGTGGCCCGAAACCCCTTTAACTGAGCATTAACCCCTCCCTGCAGGACCCCCACCCTTCAAAAGGGCCCCACACAATCTGAGACTTTATTGACATGGATGGATGTCATTGGGCAGGGGGGAAACTTTGCCGGCCAAAGCAGCAGCATCTGGAGCTCGCGAACCACGCGTATCTGCGCAGAGCGTCGGCCACATGTGAGCCACGCAGATGTGCGATGCGGACGTGTGACCGGCAACTGGGTGAACGAGGGCTCTCGGAGACACAGAGAGAGAGAGAGAGAAAGAGAGAGAGAGAGAGACTAGCCACCGGTGTTTCTGCGACCCTTTGTCGACCCGTTTCCACGGCATGTTCCTGTCCGTACGGCTGAAAACGCGGTGTACTCCATTTACATAATTAGCCGGAGAAAGCGGCATTTGTGTGCCGGAAGACCTGGAACTCCCCACGCCTTTCATACACAAAGCTCATTTCCCTCCTAGTAAACGTGTCCCCTGTGATTAAAAACACATTTGCAAGTAGCCTTAAACAAATTAAGCCATTTTTTTCTCACCCCTTTTACTGCCTGGCCCCCAGCCCCCCCCACCCCATTTTCATTTTCCGGCAGCTTCCGTACACGTGCGCCTCGCTCGCCGGCAGACTTTGAAGCGGCCCTACCTAACCCGCGGCTTTATGACTTCCAGATGCCGGCCAGCGGCGGCCGGTTAGCCAGTCTCTCCGCCGAGACGCGCCAGCTCCTCCGCGCCTTAATGGCCGCGGTATAAAATTCCCGTGGCTGAGTGCTGCGTCTAATTGACCTGAACGGCTGAGAGTGACTTGCCACTGCACCCCCCGTAAACCTTACTACTGCATAAAGAGGCCTTTGTCCCCACGGTGACGGTGCTTAAAACCTCTGTTGACTGTTTGTGTCGGAGGACCGGACGGGAAGAGGGGCAGCCTATTTTACAGAAAGATGAACTGCCACTTGCAAGACAGGGGGGTTTTGAAAATGGTTTGCTGCCTTTTCAGGGATCACATATACGCCGTGGACATGGACACTGTGAACTCGGATGAGATCTTCTTCAGTAAGGTGAGCATCACGTCCCTGTGTTGCGGGGGGGGGATTGCCTATTGTTTGCCCCTGTGAGAGATCCTCTCTATACTCTGATTAACTGGCCGATGTCGTGTAGCCCCCCCCCCAGTCATACAGACAGCATGCTACCCACAAGCCCTCTTTCATGGGGAAGCTCTCAGCTCCACTCCAGAATCACAAATCCGGCCTTTTCCCTACAGAAGCTGACGTGGAAATCCCGACAGCCGGACGTGGACACCTGTAGAATGAAGGGCAAGCATAAGGTACAGCGCCCCCTGCAGTCTGCTCTGTCCCAAGCTTCCGGGGCGGGTGGCATTCGTTGCCATAAATCTAATGGCATTTCCCGTTCTTACCCGATTCAGTCTTCACAGTGGCAATCACAAAGATTACCTTGTAAGTACCGGAGGAACAAAGGTCTGGTTTCTATCAGCGCGGGCTGTGATTACACGGCCATCAGATCAGGCCCGCACTTTACATAAATAATCGGCTGGGGTCAGCGCCGTACTGAGCGCCGTCACGTCGGGCCCCCCGCTCGTTTGCCTTTCTCTGAAAGAGCGCCTCGCCCCTCATGTTCACTGACTTACTCGCTCTCTCCCCAAGGATGAATGTCACAACTTCATCAAGGTCCTGCTCCAGCAAAACAATGACACCTTGTTTGTGTGTGGGACCAACGCTTTCAATCCTGCCTGCCGAACGTACAAGGTATTGCTTTCCATCCTTTTCGGTGGGGTGGGGGTTGTCGGGTAGCCTGTGGTAAACATGCGAGTACTTTTATCGGCAAACTCTGGCGAGGTCTCACAAAAGTCTCATCTCCGCTTGGTCATTATGGCACAAACTCAGTATTAAAGTAAAACACGATCACAATTTTCCGCATAACAGGGACTGAATTCTTATGAGTCCATTAATGCTCTGGCAGCTTTCAAGTTGGAAATGACATTTAAAGATGGCCTCATTTCACACAGACACTGGCATTTAAGGATGGCCACAGCCAAGACAGTAACTCATCAGTGAGGAAATCCTGCTCCCAGAATGCTCTAGGGAGGAGTCGGCTGACCGCTCGGGGGAGGAGCCAAGCTCTGTGAAATCGGCTATAGTTTTCGAACTTTGTGCAGTTAGCTTAGGGTTTAGCTGAATAAAATTGCAGAAGGTGAATACAATCTCCACGGTTCTGTAATCAGTTAAATATTCAGGGGGCTGAAAGTATCCTTAATCAGCCAGCTGAAGCTACCTCTCAGTCCTGCGCTGCCAAATGCGTCAAAAAAACAAAGAAATGCGTCTATTTTTCTGTTGCTCAGTCTATTTAAGGTAGCTGTCCAGTCTGACCCTGGGAAGTTTTACTGTCAAAGGGCTTCCGCAGCAACAGCCAGAACATTTTCTCCGGTTCTGTCCTGTAACCGTGGATTCTGTATATTCAAGCATCACATCATCAACACGGGTACTTAATATCATATAGGTGATATCCCGATATCCCGGCTGTACTGCAGCTGGTGAATTCCTATAGGCTGTAGCTGCCTAGGCACCATCTTGTTCCTGATGCCACTAACCAGTGACACCACAGTAGAGTCTGTTGCAGCTGATGATTTGCACTTGTGGCAGGAGGTGTGCTGCGGGTGTCGACAATATGCAGTTTGCTTTTCTGGGCTCTAGGTGTCAAGGTGTGTGAGGGTGACCCCCCCGTCCCAGCATGAAACGTGTGTCGGCGCATTACTGAAATGCCCACAGAATGTGTGGAGCACCAGTGGGGGGTTGGGGGGGGGGCTGTGTCACAGGTGGTTACCGTGACGTGTTAACAGAGAACGGAGATAACGATCTCATCAGGGCTGGGGGAATCATGGAGTTCACACACACACACAGGAACACACACACATACACACACACCCATGTGACCAATCAGACCCACGTTCCTGTGTCGGTTACTGATGGTTCTGGACCCCTATACGGATACCTGTGCCGTTTCCTCGCTCAGACTGCACCTCAGTCGAGTTCATTTGTACTGTTTGTGTTTGGTGAGCTGTAATTACTGACATTCAAAGGCTTCGCTGAGGGAGGGGCAGTGTAACCACTCCCCACTCACCCTGTCACCCATCCCCCCCCCTCCTCCATCACCATTTCCCCCTCCTCCTTCCTTCATCCACCCACTGCCCGCCTTCTGTCCCTCCTCCGTTCCGTGCCCTGCCCCTTCTGCCCCACTCGGGGGCACTGTCTCCCTGAGTGTGTATCTGGGTGTGTGTGTGTGTGTGTGTGAGTGTGTGCAGGAGCGGGCATACCTTACCTTATGGGGACACAATGTCCCCACGACGTGATGAATACCCGTTTTTCTTCAATTTCAATAATTCAATTCAATGTTCACATCCAGGGTGTCCCCCGCCCCCCCCCCCCCCAAAAGACCCATCTGTGAGCAGCTCCTCCTAGGTTCAGTGCCCATGTTGGCCGCTCACTCAGACAGACACTTGCCCCCCCACCACCTCCCCCCCTGGCCTGGTGTGGATTACATCACCTGTTGCTAGGCGGAGTGGGGTCTCAGTATCAGGGGAGCCCAGGTGACAATCTGGCTTCACGTCCCCCTAATTACCGGCTGAAATATGGACTTTGGCACAGCTGTCATGATGCAAGGCCTATAATTACACACAGAGACTCAGCTGGAGTGCAGGACCAGCGATCAGAAAATGCCGACAAGAGGCACGTCTCTCTACGCTTGTTTTTAAAAATCCACATTTCATTATTTATAACTATTTCAGGCAGCCCTTGCTGGGAGTATGTTTACCAACATGGCGCCGGGCTTGAATCACTGCCGAATATCTGCCGTGCCGAAGGCCAGACCTGATCAGTTGCGATACGCTGGATCCGGCGAGCGTTCTCAGCTGTGTGACACGGCAGGCGGCCGTGGGAGGACAGGAGAGGGGGCAGGAAGGAGGGGGTGGCAGCAGAGTGACACGGGCATGCGGTCCTGTCCGTAAATATGGAAAATCAGAGCCAGACTAGAACGCGCCCAGCACGGCACACGGCACAGCTTCCCCTGCCTCCTTCGGAGCCTGCGTCCCGCTCCGGTCCAAAGCGGCCACCGGCAGCCGCCATAATTTGAGGCCGCGGGTGAATTGCGGCGTCGCTGGAACAGAGCTTTGGATGGGAGAGCGTCCGCTGGCAGCTGTGCGTGCGGGGCCTCAGCGTGTGACCTTTTTTGGCTGGCCGGATGGTAGCTGTATCCGCCGAGACAGGAATAGCCGGCAAAATGACCCGTTTGGAGTCTGAAAAGGGCCAGCGTAAGCACTGGATCTTCTTGGCACAAAATCGTCTTCGTCAAGAGCACGGGGAAGTCAGGAAGCCCCGGCCCGGGGTTTGCCTGGGTGTCACGGGGCATCCCATCCGCAAGGCAGTGAGGTGGGGGTGGGCACAGGAAACAGATCCAGTGTGACTGAGCATGGGTGATGGGGGCGGGGCTTGTGCGAGGGCGTGGCCCCGCCTGATAAGTCATTCTCATATTCTTGCACAGATGGACACCCTGGAAGCCCTCGGAGAAGAGATCAGCGGGATGGCACGGTGCCCTTACGATGCCAAGCACGCCAACGTGGCGCTCTTCGCCGGTGAGTTTGACGCCACGCTGCACATAGATAACACATAATTTTATACATAAAATGGTTTATTAAGAATAACATGAAACAGAAAAAAGAAAGATGATCGGGCAGTTTGGCGGGGGGGGGGGGGGGGGGGCAATGTGAATATCCAACAGCTGAAAGTTCTTTTGGGGGGAAGCAGGCAGCATTTGGATTTTATGGAGCCCCATCCTCCAGAGGACAGCCTTCTTATAGGGTATAATTCCAGCTGATCTTTTGACCATGTTGCAGTGACTTGTGCCCAACTGCAGGCTGATGGGTGTATGGCTCAGCTGGTTAGGATATATTGCCTATAATCAGAAGGTTGTTGGTTCAAATCCCAGAGTCAGCAGAGTGATCACCATTGGGCCCCTCAGCAAAAGAATGTGTGTTGCTTTTGATAAAAAAAAAAGCCTCCCTGCTGATTCCTAGTCAGCCCTGTGCATCTCCTGACTGTCTAGGAGTCACTCCCTGTCATTCTGAAGCCAGTTACAGGCGACAGGTGACAGCGGGCCAAGTCCGCCAGGCAGCCTGGGGTCATCGCCATGGTGACAGAGAGCAGTGCATGTGGCCAAATTGGCACTTGGGACGAGCAGAGGGGACCATGAGGGTCACTTACATTCCCTTCTTGGGTACAAACGACATTACGGTTTATTTTGAAAAACGTGGCGTGGCATGGACTGGCTGTCTGTTCTCCATCCTTTTGGGAAAGGCTTTTGGAAATGGGATTAGTGGGATCGCATTCGGATACTTTCGGCAAGCCTGGATGATACTAAACTGAGGCAGTAAGCCTTACAGTCAGGAGATGAGAGTGAAACCAGCAATCAGAATATTTAGTAACAGTACCCCCCCCCCCTGCCTTGGGGACTGAGCCCCTTGTAATTGGGCTGGACAGGATGGAGGGCTGGGGAGGGGCTGTCTTAGTGAGTCTCAATGGGCTTTTGTGAGCGTGTGAGCGTGTGTGTATGCTGGCTGTGGGCGTGTGTCAGTACAGGCAAAGACATTTCTTATTCAAACACCGCTTGGGTCATTGTCATTTATTAATCCCGCCTTGTCTATCAGCGTAAAATTCAGACCATCTCCATGTAGCAGGGGGGTGGGGGGTGGGGGGGGGGTTATTAACACTTCACAGGGAAAAATGGAAAGTAGCCTTTTTCAAATTAAGAGAACGGTGGCTCTTCTCATTGGAATGCATAGATTTCTTGGACTCCGTAATGTAACTAAATATTACTGTCAGCTTTATGGGTCATTCCCACGGCAAGACTTCTCCACCTCACGCCTTTGGAATATTAACATTCCTGTATGACCTGCCCCCAGGAACAAGCCGTTTAAATGTGTGGCGTGTGTGTGGTTTTGTAATGAGTTCTGGTATCAACCGCTGGGCCTTGGTAACCGTTTTAATGGGCAACAAGAGCAACAGCTACTATGAAATAGCAACTAGTACCAAATGACAGACAGTATTAAACAGGAAATAGTACCAAACAGTAGATAGTATTTAGCAGGAAATAGTTCCAAATGCCAGACAGTATTAAACAGGAGATAGCTGCCAAATAGTAGATAGTATAAAACACCAAATAGTACCAAACAGTCGACAGTATAAAACAGGAAGTAGTACTTAACAGTAGATAGTATTTAGCAAGAAACAGTACCAAATGCCATACAGTATTAAACAGGACATAGTACCAAACTGTAGATAGTACCAAACACAATATAGTACCAAACAGCAGACAATATTAAAAAGGAATTTGTACCAATAATAGTACCAACAATAGTATATAACAGGACATAGTAGGCCTACTTAATAAAATATAGTACCTAACAGCTACAGAATGCTGTCATGTCATTTGAAATATTAATGCTCATCCTAACCTGCAAACTGGTCTGAACTGGCTCATTTTTGAGGCACTTGGTTACTGGAAACGGCGCAGTGAGTGCAGCAGTATCTCCCCACATGTAAGCATATGTAATGCAGTACATGTAATGCACATGTAATGTCCGATGATCCCTAACAGCTGCATACGAGCAGCAGCTGCATCAGGCAGTGTGTACTTGGACACAGACTCACAGAGCCCGTGTGGAGCCTTCACTTTATCGCCGAGTTACCGTACTCACAGAGCATGTCCGGGCCTGGTGCCGGCAAGCGCGGCGGACTCTCAGCGGCCTCTGTGAGCTGGAGACCGCTGTGGGCTGGAACGGCATGAAAGCAGCATGGCAGCCCTCCGCCAAATGAGAGTGGGCTTTTGCAGCACTGCTCAGACCAAAAATAAATCAATAATAAAATTTAAAAAGTGAGTCAGCTTTCCATTCCCGGGTTAGAGCTCCATCCAGTTGCAGAGTCGTTAAACTGATCCGCCTCCATCGATATTCCCCATCTACTTAATTACCTCCCGTATTCCTCATGATGCCTGGACAGAATAAACACGCGTGAATGACCTGTTTATTTGTGCTGGAGTCACAAATCTCTGTATAATCAGTGAATGTTCGTTCCTTCGCTACCCTTTTAATTATGTAGTTTAAATTTCCAGCTCTCCAACGCGCACTGAAGTGATTCCAAACCAGGAGGCTTGCTCTGTTTATGTGTCTGTCTGTGTATGTACCCACACTCTGAGGCCGGCTTCTGTCTCTGCCTCTGATCTGCTTGTGTGTGTTTTTATTGTACACATGGTTACTGCGACTGGGCTTTCTGTGAGTGAAATCACGTACTGGAATAATGACTGTCATTTGTTTGTTGTTATTGTTCACATAATCACGGACTGGGCTTTCTGTGAGTAAAATCACACATAGGAATAATGGAAGTGAATAGTGATACTTTGCTCATCCCTGTGGGGAAATTGTGTTTTCACCTATCCCATCTTGCTCTCCATGAGTCACACAGAAATATATACAGGTCAGATCTAGTTTAGGGGTGACAGCCAGTAGTGGAAAGTTCAGGTTCAGAAATTATAAATCCAGACCATGATTTTGTTTCACCAAACCAATTGAGTACTCTGTGACTGTGACTCTTTATGCTCAACTGGTTGGTTGAAACAAAATGTTGCTCTGGATTTTTCCTCTCTGAACCTGAACTTTCTACCTCTAGACAGAACAGGGTCTGCCAGCTGTCTGTCGGCCACAGGATTTGAGCTGGTGACCTTCCGATCCTAGGCAGATAATCCAAACCCAATGAGGCACACATCGCCCTATGGTTACTAATCTGTGCGTGTTTAATGTACATTTAGACATTGACACCGAGCTCCCTAAGAGTGAAATTATGTACAGGTTGATGATTGATGTGTGTTTATTGTACATTTAGACATTGATACCAGGCTGTCTGCGAGTGGATCCACATACAGGACTAATGACTGATGTGTGTGTGTTTATAATACATTTTGACATTGACACCAGGCTTTCTGTGAGTGAAATCACCTACAGAGGTGATGGGTGATGTGTGTGTGTTTATTGCACATTTTGACATTGACACCAAGCTCTCTGTGAGGGGAACCACATACACAGGTGATGACTGATATATGCGTGTTTATTTTACATTTTGACATTGTCACCGGGCTGTCTGTGAGTTTTATAGGGGTGATGACTGATGTGTGTTTATGGCACATGCAGACACTGAGACTGGGCCATCCGTGAGTGAAATCAGACGATCGTGTGCAGGATCGAAGCAGCCCGTTACCTCTGCTTTCCCTCTTCTCCCTCCAGAAGGAAAGCTCTACTCGGCCACGGTAACGGACTTCCTGGCGATCGATGCAGTCATTTACCGCAGCCTTGGAGACAGTCCGACTCTGCGAACGGTCAAACATGATTCCAAGTGGCTTAAAGGTGAGGCTATAGCTGTTGGGGTTCTCTTACTAGCCACGAGCTGGCAGTGACGGTTCCACCCCCGAGTGAATAACGGGGTGCACCCTTGCGGTCATCTTCACCTTCTTCTCAAGTCAACATTTAGCACCATGAGGTGTATGAGGTCCAGGTGCACAGATGGCTCATATTGGGTCACAATGCACTCGTCCCAGTTCATAAATGTTTCTTATCATTGTTTTTGTGTCATAGCAGCATCTGTTTACATGTGAGTTCATATTACCAAACCACTTTGCATCTATTAGCTCTCACATATGCTTAATGCATGTAAATTTGATCATATGACACCTACAGCCCTAACTGTGTGGCACAATTGCGTGTCTCCCCATCCCAGAGCCCTACTTCGTGCAGGCCGTTGACTACGGGGACTTTATCTACTTTTTCTTCCGAGAAATCGCAATGGAGTACAACACCATGGGAAAGGTAAGGAGATAGGCTGCCGGTCCACTGGCACTTCCTCTCGGAAAGTGTCGCTTCCTTTGCCAGTGGGGAATCAACAGGAGCTTGGGGAAGTAAACAGGAAGAAGCCGGGTAGAGTTTTGGAGCGGGGCGGGTCTAGGGAAGATCATCAGCCGCTGTGGGCAAAGAAAAACACCTTCCAGGATGCTAGTGCTAAAATTATTACAGTTGCATCGTCAGGCTGCCTGGCAGTGTCTCCAAACTGCTGAAGGCCCTTAGTGCTTGAAGAACATGTTTCTTTACACCAGTTCATTAAGTGTTTCCTTCGGACTGCGTTACGTTTACACATACCCTCAGGAGAGCGGCTCACCTCTGAACAACGTACAGCAGGAATACTGGAAACTATTTCAATCATATTCTTTATCACCTTGGTCTAATCTGTCCGTAGGCAGCAGAGGAGGTGAGTGGGACGGAGACAAGTGTCCCACTCAACGCAATCCATCCGAGAATCTGAATCACTGTACCCAGCGCTGTGGGAAAACCAGGAGTCAAAGCCATTTTAACGTGAACTGACTTCATGAGTCACTCCGTCATGTAGCGCGCCACCCGTGGCTTATGGAAGTATTTGCAGGGTGACCGCAGTTTTGCCTTTGATGTGGGTGTCTTTAGAAGTTAAGGTCTTTATTCTCGGAGCTAATTGTGCAGAGCTATAAGCTGTATAATGAGGCAATGAGCGAGTTTGTCTGATTTTGCTTGTTAGCAAGTGAGCTGGGCTGTGGGAGATGGGCAGGCCTGGGTCCATCCTCGGCTGCCATCAGGATTCTGTAGAAGCTGCTTCTGTTTTATAGGCCCGTGACCCTGGGGCAGAATGAGCTGCAGGCCCCAGCAGGTTCTCACACCTTGTAATAGGATCTGAGCCACAGTGGGGAGCGATAGCCTGTGGCCTCGAGGTGCACCTCATGCTCGGGGCTGGCTCTGCGGAAGTGCTTTTCAGATCAATGGCCTGTTTATGCTCCACTCAAATGGGGCTCTTATTGTGCTGTTAGCCTCGGATTAAAAACATGTGAGCTAAGAGTGAAGTCACCTGCTAGTCAGTGATAATGGAACCGGGAATAATGGGAGAACATGTCACCTTTTGAGATACGCATTGATTGGCCTCTAGGGCTGTGCATCTCCAGGGTTCTGAAAGAGGCCACACCATCTGACCAGGTTGTTTTTGTGACTCTACGTCTCACAGGTGGTCTTCCCACGGGTGGCCAGGGTGTGTAAGAACGACAGGGGCGGTTCCCAGAGGGTGCTGGAGAAGCAGTGGACCTCCTTTCTGAAGAGCCGTCTGAACTGCTCCATCCCAGGAGACTCCCACTTCTACTTCAACATCCTGCAGGCCGTCACCAATGTCATCCACATCAACGGCCATGACATTGTCATGGCAACCTTCTCTACACCCTACAACAGGTACACCGGAGGACCTACATCTTATCTCCAGTTAATGTATTACCTTTGCTTGGCCAGGACTCTACGTAGACATCCGTGGAAGCTTTGAAAATACATTAAATAATAATTGAGCTGAACTGTCTTGGCACGTCAGTGGGACTGCACAGGGATGCTGGACTGGGACAGAGACATTTTTGCACTGTGCACCCAGGAATCTTTAGCCATTTTGCAGAATTAACAATGTAATCGGCTCACGGGTCACAAAATAGTTCATGAAAAAGGAATTCAGGAATCTGGCCTTGAATCCAGACAGCTGTATGGGGGGGGGGGGGTATTAGTCATAATCTCAGCCATGGTACGCCTCTTGTTCTGTATATATCCAGCCCCCCTCCAGTCTGAGAAATTTATGGCTTATTCGTCGAGGCCGGCAGAATGCCGCCTCTGTCGCCATGACAATTCGGCCTTGTGCGGCCTGTCTCGGGGTGTCAGGGAGCAGGGTCGCAGCCAGAGCGACTGAAAGCTCCTTTCAGGGTGGGGGGCAGGGTGGGGGCCATGCGTTCCAGCCCACGGCGCTCCCCCTTCCCTGACCGGACTCTGTCTCTCAGCATCCCAGGCTCAGCAGTCTGTGCCTACGACATGGCTGAGGTGGCCCTCACCTTCACGGGGCGGTTCAAGGAGCAGAAGTCCCCCGACTCGACTTGGACACCAGTCCCAGAGGAGAAAGTGCCACGACCAAGGTACAGATATCTCACGATGCAGCCGTGTGAGGCAGGGTTAGCGAGAAACACACCAAAGCTCTGTTTCATTTCACATTGACAAACTAATGACCAGTGTTAGGGTCTCCTCCAGGCCTGTTCTGGCCCTCCAAGACACACTCCTTTATTTCACACATTAAGGTGACTGGCAGAATGGCATGATAAAAGCTGACCGGGCCGATTTGCCTTAGAACACAACCCACCGAAGCCTCTTTGTAATTCCATCATGCAAGTCCTTCCTGCGTAATGCAAGCAGGCCCATTTTATCCTGGCAAACACTGATTGGCTTCTTCCTTGTCCTCTCTGTACGCTTGTTCCAGGCCTGGCTGCTGTGCCGGCACACCATCCACCGACAGGTACAAGGTGTCCAACGAGTTCCCCGACGACACTTTGAACTTCATCAAGATGCACCCGCTGATGGATGAGGCGGTCCCTTCCATCGCCAACCGGCCATGGTTCCTCAAGACAATGGTCCGGTGAGTGGAGGGGAGGGCGTGGTGGTACATGACTGGCTGGGGACCCAGAGGGGCTCTACACTCATGTAAAGTAATGAACTAGCAAAGATCTGGCAGATGGAGTCCAGTTGTTCATGCAGCTCCGGGTTAATGGTTCACCCCGCGCAAGGAACTCTGAACCCCCCCAAGCAAATTACAAAACCATGGGTGATACGGATCTTCCCAAGAACGAGACACAAACTACTGCTGATTATTTTCTGCTGTGTGCTTTCGATGTTACGAATGACAATTATCTGAACTCTGAACAAATAGGAGCAAAGAAAACCTCTGAAAGGCTCCTGTATGAGCGAGGTACACAGACTTCCAGAGGCATGTGGCTCTTTGATGTGGCCAGATCTAGCCGTCCCAGCCCCCCCCCCCCCACACATGGCCTTTACCCAGTGAAATCTTTGATGGATGGTCTGAAATTTTGTTTGTGCCGAGCCTTCGTTAGGGTGGGGACAGGATCCCAGTAATGGAGTTTATTCCCTTGTCAGTATCCATTCTGAGTACAGGTGAACAAAAATGCAAGTACAGGCCAAGCCAAGTGTGCATATAGATCAAATTTGTGAATACAAGTCAAACCAAATGTGAATACAGTTCAACTAAAAAGTGAGTACAGGTCAACGTATGAGTACTGGTCAGCCCAAATGTGAATACAAGTCAACTAGTGTGTAAGTACATGTCAACGTGTGAATACAGGTCAACCCAAATGTGAAATATAGGTCAATTAGTAAGTGAGTATATGTCAACAAGTGAGTACTGGTCAACCCAAATGTGAATACAAGTTAACTGGTAAGCAACTACAGGTAAACATATGAGTGCAGGTCAACCCAAGTGTGAAAATATGTCAACTAGTAAGTGAGTATATGTCAACAAGTGAGTACTGGTCAACCCGATGTGAATACAGGTGAACTTGCAAGGTCAACCTGAATGTGAGGACAGGTAAACTTGTCAGTGAGTACTTGAAAGTTGAGGTCACCCTGCATGTTAATACAGGGTGACTTGTGAGTAAGTACAGCTCAATTTGAATGTGAGTACAGGTCACCCTGAATGTGAGTACACTGTTTATATGTCTTATAAATGGAAAATGGCTGATACTAAAAATAAACAGTACAGTCCTGACCCTGATATGAGATCCACCCCCAGCTTCCTCCGCTGTTCTCAGAAAGCACTTACCAGAGAGCAGCTTCACTCAGAGTCCTACCTCCAGCTGTGGCTGAAACTGCTCTGCTTCCTCCCAGGTATCGCCTGACGCGCATCGCTGTGGACCACGCTGCAGGCCCCTACCGGAATTACACTGTCGTGTTCCTGGGCTCTGAGAAAGGAATCATCCTGAAATTCCTAGCCAAGATGAGCGCCAGCCTCCTGAATGACAGTGTCTTCCTGGAGGAGCTCAGCGTCTTCAACCCCGAAAAGTGAGTGGGCCATCAGCAACACCCCCCCAAACCCCCCCCGGCCAGTACCTCCCCTCCCCCGCCCTGCCTGCAGATGGCCGCGCTCTCATTTCAGGGCTTTTATCGGGTTACGCTGCCGATCTGCGGTCGGCTAATTAAAGGGCAGGCCTGGAATGTCAGTGGTGCGCGGCGACTGCAGAAGCCCACATTTACCGAGGCGGCGTGATTAAAGCGAGCGGCGGCCAGGCCGTGCTCCCTGTGCCAGCCCAGCGACACGTTGCCGAGAAGTGGGTCCGACGGCCGGGGGTGCGGCCGGGAAGTCGGGTCCACAGCGGATGATGGCTCATGAGTATCATGTGGGGGGTGGGCACTGAAGCCCCACACACACACACACACACACACACACACACACAAAGTGCTGGCTCGGCATGCGCGCGCATCTTAATGCAAGTGACTATACTAGGAGATATTGTGGGAGGGGAGGGGGCCACAGTGGAGGCAAGGCTGGTAAGCCTTAATTGGCTGCTTTAATGCAGGGCACTCACCACACGAGGAGGGCGGTAAGTCCCTCCAGGCCAGATAAACAAGGCCTAGCGAGGGGATTACCGCGGTGAGCCGGGCCCTTTGGCTGGGGCCACGCTGCCTCTTCAGCCGGCTCCTGGCTCCGGATCACAGGCATCCTGACGGGCTCTGCTCACCGGCGCAGCTCACTAATTTGTGTCCCGGTGTCACCCTCATGGTCCCTGTCTCTCTCCCTGCTCCCCCCCCCACCCCCCCCCTCCAGGTGCAGCGTCGACGGCGTGGAGGACAAGCGCATCGTGGGCATGCAGGTGGACAGCGGGAGCCACTCCCTCTACGTGGCCTTCACCTCCTGCGTCGTCAAGGTCCCGCTGTCCCGGTGTGAGAGGCACGGGAAGTGCAAGAAGTATGTGTTCCTGTTCGTCCGAGCTGTCAAACTCACATCACAGACACACACACACACAGTTTGTGAAACGGACACTCTCACATTCTCATGCAACACAGAATGCATACATCCAGTATAAACACATGAATTAACATTCAGACACTGGCACCTGGCAAATGAAAGGTGTTTGTTGTCCATCCGGTACATTCGTCTGTGGGGGAGTTTCGTTTGCACATCCGTCCAGCTGCTCCTGTCCCTGCTGGAGACCGTCTGCTCCTTCAGTAGCAGTTACGTCCTGCGTTAGCTTCCTTCGTTAGCGGTGACCTTTACGTTTGAAGGACGACGGAAAGGGCGGCTAAAGGGCACCTCCGTGTGGGGCCTGGTGATGGAACTTGGTCACATGGGACCGCGTGGAATGAATTTTAAACTTAACGAAGTTGGTCATTCTTCAGTGCGTGACGAGCAAGACGCGCATTAATCTCTGACCACCGGAAATGATATAGTGTTTCAGACCTACATCGCTGACAGCCCGAAAGAGAAAAAAATTCCCTGATAAAG
This sequence comes from Paramormyrops kingsleyae, assembly GCF_048594095.1. Lineage (NCBI taxonomy): Eukaryota > Metazoa > Chordata > Actinopteri > Osteoglossiformes > Mormyridae > Paramormyrops > Paramormyrops kingsleyae. The sequence goes on from NC_132798.1 coordinate 14,635,014, forward strand.
CATTACAGTCCATATGATATATAATCATTGCGTATAAATAATGTGGTCGTCCTGAACGGCACAGGGATAGCAGAAGATTTAGCAGATATAAGTCAGGCTCTTTAAGGCGCAATACAGACACAGCATATTAGTGACTGCAAAGTGTACCAGGGTTAGTGAACAGAAAAACCACCAGCTTAACATTACAGAAAACCTGCCAGGTTAATGAGCATCTCCTGCAGATATATCTACTTCAGACTAATAAACTTAAAGCAGAGTGTTTGGTGCTGCTAGAGATCCTGTAGGATGGTGTTTGGTGCTGCTAGAGATCCTGTAGGATGGTGTTTAGTGCTGCTAGAGATCCTGTAGGATGGTGTTCAGTGCTGCTAGAGATCCTGTAGGATGGCGTTCGGTGCTGCTAGAGATCCTGTAGGATGGTGTTCAGTGCTGCTAGAGATCCTGTAGGATGGTGTTCAGTGCTGCTAGAGATCCTGTAGGATGGTGTTCAGTGCTGCTAGAGATCCTGTATGATGGTGTTCAGTGCTGCTAGAGATCCTGTAGGATGGTGTTCAGTGCTGCTAGAGATCCTGTAGGATGGTGTTCAGTGCTGCTAGAGATCCTGTAGGATGGTGTTTAGTGCTGCTAGAGATCCTGTAGGATGGTGTTCAGTGCTGCTAGAGATCCTGTATGATGGTGTTTGGTGCTGACAGAGATCCTGTAGGATGGTGTTCAGTGCTGCTAAAGATCCTGTAGGATGGTGTTCAGTGCTGCTAGAGATCCTGTAGGATGGATTTTGGTGCTGACAGAGATCCTGTAGGATGGTGTTCAGTGCTGCTAGAGATCCTGTAGGATGGTGTTTTGTGCTGCTAGAGATCCTGTAGGATGGTGTTCAGTGCTGCTAGAGATCCTGTAGGATGGTGTTCAGTGCTGCTAGAGATCCAGTAGGATGGTGTTCAGTGCTGCTAGAGATCCTGTAGGATGGTGTTTGGTGCTGCTAGAGATCCAGTAGGATGGTGTTCAGTGCTGACAGAGATCCTGTAGGATGGTGTTTGGTGCTGTGATCTATGATAGATGGCTCTAAATCCCAAAATCTGTTTCTGCTGTTTCACTTCAGTGGGACATGATTACTGTACCTCACACTCGCTGTGATATCTGCCCCCCACCCCCCACCCAGGTCATGCATCGCCTCCCGGGACCCGTACTGTGGATGGATGGCCGACGGAACCTGCAGAGAAGTGGCGCCAGACACAAAGTATGCCGACCGCTACCCTTTCATTACAGCAGGCCGCGGGGGGTGAAAAAGGCGCCCGCCGTGACGTGCCTGACGCGTCACGCCATCGATTTCCACAAGCGGGTCGCGCTCCGTGGTTCAGGTATCCTGCATGTGCTGGTGGTTAGATGATAGATTATCCGTGGTAAGGAGGAGCTGACAGGAAAATAACAACAGGGACAAACAGCAACAAGGATAACGCCGAGCTGGATTTTAAGGGACACTGATCTGTAATGCAGATCCGGGGAGCCGGGGCCCAATCGAAGGAGGAGTGGGCGGGGCTACTGACAGGAATGAATGTGTGGGACGTCGATGGCTTTTTCAGACGTACTTAAACATCTGTGACGTCCCCAAGCTGACACCACCAAGGCCGGCATGTGCTGCTAGTCATTATGGGTAACCCCCCACCTGGCGGCCGGCCCGTGGGCCTTCACTGGAGGCTTCAGTGTCCGCTGCCGATTAAGGCGGAGCGATGTGGTCCTTCACATATAATTCAGCGATATGTTCTGTGGCATTATTCTATGATGTTTAAATTTCATTTTATACCGCTATAAAAAAACTAATAAAAGTATGCATATGAAGACCCTTTCAGAGAATACAGTGTATGAATATGAATGATTCTTGAATGATCTCTGTTAGTCTTTCCTGCTGCGTATCACCTGGCTCTGGATGAGACTCGCTGTTCTTCCTCGCTGGTGGTGTTGACGTGCTCACCGCAGTGTTTCGCTCGCTCTCTCTCTCTCTCTCTCTCTCTCAGATTACCATTTGAGCAGGACGTGGAGGCTGGCAACACAGATGGACTGGGAGACTGCCAAAGTAAGCAAGGCTTCCCCTTTATCTGTCCTCTCAGTGTCTTCATGGCTGTACAACGTTTCTTTAAACAGTTTTACATGGGAACAGAGGCACTTACAGGTCGAGGAGTTGCTCTATTCCCATCTAGAGAAACAAACATACCTGCATCGTCTGTTAGCAACTTAGATCTACTGCTATGTAGAAAGGGGCGGGGCTACAGGAGCACTGGCCACAGCTGAAAGCTGATTGGCCTGGAGTGCGCTTCCTTTGTCACTCACCATTTAAAAACACATCATTGGCTAATGACAGAGTTGGCCCCTCTCCTTGATTTATGGCCCCTCTAATGCCCCTCACCTTAAGAAATCTTAGAATCATCCATGGACTTCAGTGTCAATCTATTAACTCTGGGCTGGTGTTCAGTAACTCGCCGATGACATCGACGGGAACTTGAGAACGTACGTGAGCGGGGTCCATGTGGATGCATGTAACTCGGCACCGTGGACATCGAGGGGCATGTCCCGTCCGTCTCCCTGTGGGCCCTTCCCCATGTAGAGCGTCCTTGTGATCACAACAGGATGGTATCGATGACAGGAGCCCCACACTCGTCACATGACACAGAAAGTGGAAACACTTATCGACAAGACCCTTGACACTGTTTTTCTCTTAACTTTCAGACACTTTTGTGGCCCTGAATGGTAAGTGGCTTCCAGAAACTTCTGCCCTCACTTCTCCTTTCTCTGATCCTCGCATGCTGTGCTTGTGTTGACAGGACAGTTGGGAGAAAAGAATCACAAGATGGCTTCCCTTTGTTCTGTCTCTATAGACGTTCTTCTCTCACAAATTCCTGGTAATGAAAAGTCCCCCAGTCCTCCCACCGGTCAGTTTTATGCCTCGAGCTTTGTGTTTTAGCTAGACATAGCCCCCACCCCACCCCACCCCACCCCTCTCATCCGCTGCTGAATTCCCAGTAGTGGCTCCACGCTGCCCAGTGATTTGTCCCAACCTCTGACCTCCTAATTAGTGCGCTTTTGTTGTCGAGGAGATAGAGCTCAGTGCTTCCGGACTACACCAAGATGCCAACAGGACGCTGGACGGACTCACGTTTTCACAAAAAAACAAATGCGTGCACACGCACACACATGAACATTAACACGCTAACTCACAGACACGTAAGCATCCCCACGAAATGGATGAATGATTAGTATGTTAGTATGTATTTTACATTTCCGTTGCGCTCTTTTCCAGCATAATTACATATATCTTTATTAAAACCTTCATTCTAATGTATACAGATATTAACATTTTGCCTCAAGCACATTTTGGCTTTTTCAATGTGACTGTTTTTGGCTTTTTTTGATACATAGGACTCATTGAGTTTAAATCCATTTTAACAAAGAGTATCACCAGACCACGCCCAGTGTAAAGCATCCTTCGGTGAAAACTCAGGATCAGTAACAGAGGTCGTGACCCCGCTGAGCTCCCAAACCCTCCTCTTACCAACACATATCATTTGTCCAATGCAGCGTTTCTGACTCCGCCCTCCCATACTCACGCCGATACCCTTGAAAGGTGTTCACAGAGGCTTTGCTATTGAATGATACTTCTCTTAGTTCTAACGTCATGGCCTTGTCCTCCATCCTGTGGTGACGGGTGCAGATTCTGAGGCACCCTGCTGCCCGGGGAACTGAACAAGGACTCATCTCTCAGCACCAGATGGGTCTTCAGAACCCACAGCCTGCGTGTGTGTGTGTGTGTGTGTGTGTTTATGTGTGTATTTTTATGTCTGTGTTATGGGAAATGTATCCGTGATTATATACAGGGCTGGGTGTATGTCTGTATTTGTGTGCCTGAACTAGTGTGTCTGTTGGTGTTATGGAAAATCTATCAGATGTCCCCACAATGTGATAAAAACCTGTTTTCTGACCTTGGGAACATCTGTGAATGCAGTCAAAAAACTAAAAAGCCAAAAAACTATTTTGTTTGATTACTTATGGTTAAGGTTAGGGTTGGGTAGGGGGTATGGTTTTCAATGTTGAGATTAGGGTTTTCCCACAGAAAAGAACGGACGGTCCCCACAAAGATATAATCACAAACCTGTGTGTGTGTGTGTGTGTGTTTGTCCTGAGCTATGCCTCCCTTGGCTGTAGCAGAATGAATTATAAAACAGGCCTGTCACACTAATCTCTTGGCCCCATGGCGCATCATTAAATAAATCATTTTAATGATTGCAACGTTGGGACTAAGGCAGCAGGGTACTGTGGCACGCGGCAGACCGGGGGCGACAGCTTCAGATCTACCAACCCCCCCAAACACCCCCCCCCCACAACTTACACACAGTCCCAGCCCTGCCACACGTGTTTTACGGAGTTCAGCTGACGTTCGGTTGAGAAGTTCAGATTTGAATGTGAGACGTTAATTACCGGAGCAGCCCGCCAGCGTGACGGGCTGGAGCAGGGAGAACGAGCGACATGTAACGGCCTGGATGGGAGAGACACCTCCCTTCTTCTGCTCATTTGCCATTGGGGATGGGGGGCGGATTAAAATCACTGAATGCTGATGCTAAACATCGGAGACAGTGGAGGACACAAACATTAAGTTTTGCAAAAATAAAAATTTGATAGACGTGGCCGTTTGGCGAGGAGCTCCTTTCTGCTTTGTGGAGGAACCAGTGGACTTTTTTTCATGTGGCTCGACGTGCAAAGAGATTTCATCGTTGGTTAATTTGTAATCCACTTTCACTCAGCTCACTGAAACTGGAGTGGCATTAAACAGCCGGCTGTACATCCAGTCTCAGTTATTAAATCAATTATTAAATCATAATAAGAGAGTGAGACCTGGATATAATTAAAAAGGTTACGCGAGTAGGCGAGCCGGTGCAGAGCGACACCAGAATCCAGGGGCTTCCAGGGGAAGCAGAGTGTTTAGCTTCGGGGGCAGTGGCTCCATGGAATATGGAGGTCGGAAAGAAAGCGGGAGGAAGGCACAGCCCGGTGACGCATATCAGGTTGTAGCTGGTGGTTCAGTTGAAGTTTGGGCAGCTGCTCGCCAGCTTACAGTCACCATGCCGCCGCTTTCATTCTGGGCCGGGGGCGAGAGTGGTGGGCACCCCTACACTGGGGAAGACACTGCTTTTCTCCGGCACAATAAAGGGAAAAACAGAAATCTGTTTTTGAGACAGCCGTCAGCACAGGGCGGAGGGTCGGGCTGCTCACCTGGAGCTTCCCTGCCGTGAAATTTCACCCCCCCCCCCCCCCCCCCCCCCAGCACCTCTGAGTATGAAGGAGTGTAACCTGTTCTGTACCTGGCAGGCGCCCCCACAGCGACCCAGCTCCCGGCACGAGGAGCCCTCGGCGGCCCCCACGTGGCCGACCCAGACGACCGCCCCGCGCCCACAGATCAGAGAGACCCCTACGTGTCGGCGGAGGACCAGCAGAGCGCTAACGGTGAGCCTTGGAATGGAGGGGCGCCCTCCTGTGGCAGGGAAGAGGGTCACCACGTTGGCTTCCAGCTGTCCAGCTCATGGCCGCCCCGTCAGACGAGAGATTTATTAAAACGCTGTCCGTGAAGGCCTCCGGGAGCCATAAAGTCCAGGCTGTTACAGTTACCAATTGGAAAATGACGTTTTTTTTTTCTGTGCCGGGGTGAAGCGGGCCATCTCCGTCATGTGTGACGTGACAGCGAGAGCCGTTCCAGTCCCTGTCTCAAGGTCACCCTGGGACAGGCCCCATATAAATAGGGGTTGACCCCTCCAGATGACGACCCTTTTATTAGATTAACCGTCATAAAATTCCATCAAGGCCAATGTGGCGTCTGCGTTCAGACCCCTCATTAGTTGGTCCTAATACCGCGGTAACATGATGAGTCTACAGCCCGGATCACGTGTCTGTCAGCCGAGGCGGAGCGGAGCTCAGAGCTGGAAGCCGTCAGCGGTGACACCGTGACACTGGCACAATGGCGGCAGAGATGACTGCATGCTCGCACCACGTTCAGTGGCATCACCGCCCTACCCCCCTGGCCCGATCCGTCAGGGGGGTACGGCCATTCTCTGGGCAAGGCTTTGTTGGGTATTTCGATTATTTTTGATTTCAACGTTCTCAAGGACTCGCTGCTTCTGCGTCTTGATTTCTGCCTTTGGGTTGCCGTGGCCACGTGGCTGGCGTGTGCGTGTGCGCGTGTGCGTGTGCGCGTGTGGCTTTCCGTGAGTGCGTGGCATGGCTTGCGGTGGACGCCCCCTCCCCTCCCCCCGCACGCTCGTGCCTTCTTGCCTGCTGAACAGGCTTCCCCGCGTGGAGCGGCCCAGCTCGCCTCAGGTCCCTTCCTGTTGTGTTTGGTCTCCATCCAGCTGCATGCGGGGTCCCCTCGCTCCGTCAGTGGTCACATGTACTCTGAAAACAGTGCGAAGCCTATGTTCCTCCTCCACAGCTCCGAGCTCGGACTCATTAGCGCACACGCTAATGCTACCACATAGCACGGCCTGCATTCAGCTCGTATGCCCGGCAGGGACTCTGTCCTGCTATTACACCTATAACTCAGCAAAAACCATCACATCATACATTAGCATTAGCACCAGAGTCATTCCAGGAGCCCACTGGATAGGCTGCAGTAATGATATGGTTGTACATTAGCACGTAGCATAGGCTACAGTGAAATCTACCCCAGCCAAAAGACCACTAAACAGTCAACCATTAGAGAAGCCATCCTTCCTATATGTGATATAATGAGCTGAATGGCACTAAAATAACTTCGACAGAATGTTGAGATGTGTCGAGTATTCAGTCACACGTGTATCCGCACATGCTCCTCCATCGCACTCGATCTCAGCTCTGTTTTCTCAATACATTTGAGCCCTGGCATGTCTAGATGCCTCTCTCTGCGCGATCCTGAATCCGCCCCCCTCGCCCCTCAGCAAGACCCCTGCCCCCTGCCCCCCACCACGACCATCTGCTGCCATTGTGCGTTCTCTCCCTTCCACAGGGTCTCATCTGTCAGGATGCACCATTCCAAGGCTGTACCTTCTGTGATCTCACTGTATTACTGACCATATTTATGGACCATCCCTACCAAACTGATGTCGTATTCTATTCCCTGTCTGCGGATGCTCCCCCCCCCCACCTCCCCACCCCCCCTCAGCCGACCTGTGGGCGTTCCCCTGTCTGCCTATGTGTCTCTAATTTATAGGTCCATAGAGAAAAACTGCCCGAGTCTCCCTCTCTCCCCTCTCTGTGTGCTGACCCCATCGCCTGTAGACCGCCCCTGAAACTGCCCTCAGTGGTCTGCTCGCTTCACAGCTGCTGTTTCCCACTAACTCTGCCCCTTTGCAGCGGTCTCTCTCTGGGTGTGGTCGTGTGTGTTTCACAGCAGAGGTGGGTTTGCGGCCTGCATCTGAAAGCGCCAGCAGTCTTATCGCTCCGTCTCTTTTCCACACCCTTAATCCCACTGCCCTGGCTTTTATGACGTCTGCAGTCATTCACGGAGAACCCAGTGACTGATAGACCAACAGGCCTCCATGGTTTGTTTTCCGGTTTAGGGATTTTTGGAGTCTTGTTTTTTTCTAAAAGTTTACTCTTCTATTAAACAGACACTGTTATTTTTACATATGCCAAGACGTTATGCAATTCCTATTTCTATATTCTAGGTGCTTTGATTTCTGGGTTATTGCATCATGAAAATGCTGGTGGGAACGCAGTCTGTTTCTCATCGCTGATCAGCTGCAGCGCACACGTTGTATTGAAGTGTTCATCAAGGCGCTGGAATTGAGGGAGCTTCGACCGAACGCTGCGAGCGTTCAAATTAAATGTTGACCATCCTGTGGAGATTTCAGCTTTACTTCATTCCTTTTCTGTACCAACCTATGAAGCATGACCTGAGTCACATATTGGTGGAAAAATTGTCAGAGACAGATAAAGATCACCTGTTGTGGGAGATCAAAACTACGGTATGTTTTCCTTAGAAATAAATTTTTCCAGAGCAACAAATAACAGATACCTAGCTTAAGGTGGGGATCTATTTCCATCTGCTGTTAACGGAGGAAAACACACAGATTATTAGCACAAAATTCATGTTTTTCTTATATAATTTATTTTCCTTTGATCTTGTTTACGATTGTCTTCCCCGATGCTGGATTCTGCTTCATTTCATTCCTGTCTCATGTCCTTAGAGCCTCTTCCTTTCCTGCTGGTGCAGTTCATTTCAGACTCACTGGAAACATGTGGCAATGTGCACATTTTCAAACAATCTACCAAAGCTGCAGCATATTTGAAGCCTTCCTCAATACAGTCCACGATTTTAAACGGAAGGCACTTCTTAAGCTGTGAAACTAGTGACGACTTTGCTCACTGACCTAATAGCTAACAGTGGCGAACAGCGCTCTGCTCTGAACTTACATCAAATAACATCCACAGATTCCTGAATTGTGCTCAGGCGGCCTGTGCTTCCCAGGGAGGGGGTGGGCTCGGACCCCCGCGGGCTTTCTTCACTCCTCTGTTGTCTTCTGGCTTTTTCCGCTCAAGATTTTTACTACTGTACAACATAAGCTGTTATATCTTCCAGTGATGTTGTTCTTTGAATCTCTGTGATGTGCTTTGGGGTAACTGTGCTGGGAAGGGCCGTTATATAAAAATAAACGGAAATATAAACGCAAATAATGACCCTGGCAGTGAGTAAAGCTCACATTGTACTACATTTTACTATTAGTTTGCTAGTTTATTTTGAAACTGCTCCCATAAATAAGAGACTGAATTCAAATTAAAGGAGAGGACACAGCGTTAGAATAACAATATTCAAATAAATTGCTTATTAGAATGCTTTAATGAAACAAAGGCTGCAAATTGGATTATTTATTGACTTTATGCACTTACCTGCAGTGGTATAAATAGCCCTGGCTGAGTCCTATAAGGGCTAAACTGATTTTTATATGAGCTACACAATTTACTAGCATGTGCCTTAATTGTGCTTTAGCCAGTGCGATCAAAGGTAGGGTAACAACTGACATTGATGGGGCTCAGAGATCTGGGGTCATAAGGTGAGATCTTAGACTTTTTAGGTAGGCAGCACTAAGCTCAGAATGGTCCGGCCAAGTTTTACAACATACTGTCAAGTTCTCAAGCCAGTTGGTGTTTTGAAACTTTATGGAGAACAAGGTAAGATGAAGAGAGGTGTGAAGTGAATATGCAGAGTGGATGAAAATTAGACAGGCAGAAGGTGTTCTTGCGGAGCCAGAGACGCCAGCCAGATGGGAGCTTCTGCGGTCCAGGCGGGAAGGACTCCAAGGCATGCGACAGGGGGTCGGAGCAGAGACGGTCATAGGAAACAGCTGGATTTTTCAGATCTTTGCAGAGGATGTTATGGAAGACCCAGGTCTTGCTTACTGCTTTTATGTGACAGCACCCTGGTTCTAGGGGATTTAAACAAAGAACTCTTGAAGGCAGGGGGGAGCTGGGAGGCAAACTGGGAGGTGTTTATTCAGGAGGTGATGAATAGTGGGAGATCTGGGGGCCACACTCTGGATCAGTAGGGATAGGCTAGGGTTGGGGCTGGGAGCCTGTGAACAGCTTAGCTGAAGACAGAAAACATCTGGTTCCGGCTGACTAATACTAAGCAGAGTGGTTATTTAGGAGAAGCCGAGCAGGTGGTTTGTGGTCGTCTTCACAAAGAAGTTCAGAACATTCTCTGTAGTTCAAAAAACCGTGAGCTGAGAAAAAATGCAGAATTAGGATGAGATATATGCTCTTCTCTCGTATCTCACGAGGAACCCTTACCTGAGATGATGGTTGATAAGAACAATGCTGGGGTGGACTGTAAATTTTGAATCTTGAATTCATCCCATTCATGAGGGCTTATGTTTGGTCAGGTCTGTGCTAATGAGCTTCAACAAGCCATTAATGGGGAGAGATAACTGAGCATCCAAGAGGATGGAAGTTGGCAGAGATGGAGAAGAATTTGAGTGGAATTACAAATTATATTAAGTCTACTTTACCATCAACAGGACATTTCATATTCATTTCAAAAATTTGTATTTCCTGAACGGGGAGCTGCCTCCAGGCTTTCTGAAAAACTTACTTTCTCACTTAGTTTAAAATTTATGCGGGGAGTCTGTGGACAGTTAAATTTATGCACTCTGGAAATCGATATTTTTCGGACCCAGTATTAACACTCAGCAACACATTCCTGGGTGCCTCACTGTGTGATTAAATGAAAGTCAGTCCCTCCACGTTGGTGGTTCACCAAATCTCGTGGTGTCTTTGATGTCAAAATGCTCCCCGTGGGAATTATAGGTTGGAATTCCCATGCTAAAAAAACCACAAATAGACGTGTTTTATTACTCTGAAGGACAAATACCTCACCTGTGGATATAGGAGTGATGGCACTGAGGCGTCTGCACATCAGGAGGAACGTGGGGAAGATGAGAAGGTGTGGGGGACTGAGGGAAAGGTGCGGTGGCCAGCGGGGTTAGAAGCCAGGAGAGGTGAGGTGCTGAGATGTGGCCTGTTTGCGTCAACAGATACCCAAAATAACTGCATAGGAAGGTTTTCTGCTATTGGGGATTAGCGGAAGATTTCAAGTAGAACTTCAAGTAATGCTGACCGTTTTTTCTCATTTGTGTTTCGTGCGTCAGTGATATTTGTTGTTATATCGGGACACGGATGTGTTCTTTCACGTTGCCTTCCTCTGATGCATTATCACAGCGGTCGTCTTTCTGTTGCTGCTACCCAAAAGACACAGTTTCACATCTTTCAGCAACATGACTGGGAATCCTTCATCCAGTGAGGAAGTTGCTCGCGTTCTCCTACCAGGTGTGAGAAATGACCTTTGATAATTATTTGATGCAGACTAAAGCCATTGTAAATAATTTCTGCTGTTACTGGTGGGAAACAGGAACATATCAATGATTACTCTCTTGATTTGTTTCCCCTTTTAAATCTCGACTGTTGCAAAATATATTACAAACACAACAATGACTCCAGCGGCACGGAAGAGAGAAAGCATTTAACAGTTTAAAGAAGCAAAAAACGTCCTCTGTTAAACTCGCAGCTAAACGAACACTAATGCCTGTGTTCACATGGTCGCTTCCCTTAGTGTATTCAGCCTTTGTAATAACATAGACATTTAAGTCGTTCCTCACAATTTTCCAGCTGTATTTCTCATAAGAGTATTTATTCTGTGTCCCGAATTTGTCAGGCACAATGGATTCTATTCAGCGTGACCATCAAACCAAAGCACAATTTTCAGTACAAGAGCAGTGTGGCTGCCAAAGCACAGCCTCTAGCTGAGAGTCTGGAACTTTAGCCATCTCATCACTATGGTCTCGTGTCAGTCAGGAAAGAAAGGGTATTTTTGGGGTTAACCGTTTCTCAGATAAAGCAACACGTCGTCGCTCATTATAAATCAAGCCATTTTTTATGGCCAAAACATTAAACTTTTACATATATTGGACTGAATGAGTACATATTCTGGAGGCCTTAAGGGAGCAGAGCGTCTGACACTCGAAAACAGACCTTTAAAAACAGGAACGTATCTGCTACAGTGCTGGGCTTCTGTTTCTGACCTGTTCTGTTTTCTCTCCTCAGCTAATTGTCCGTGTGCTCACCAGCTCTCGCAGTCTGTCTGGTGTCACCCAGAAAAATTCAAATAATGTTTTCTCCTTGGAAAAATAATGACCATCCTGTCGTCCCGTCTTTGTGTTCTTCTGCTGCTCTGAAAAGCAGCTGATTTGTAAAGACAAATTCAAAGGCTGAATCTGCACAAGTGGAGGCAACAGTGATTTCTAAAGAAGGAAAAATGCGTGACACTGAGAAATATTCCTTTTTGTGCCTCTGTTGTCAAAAGTACCAGAGAGACTCCCTCAGAGAGAATGCTACTCAGTATGCTCTTCTGACAGCCATTCACACAGTGTTCCTTTGATAAGATTATCAAAACACACAATATCATTTTACCCTTACTTATGTATAAATTAAGTTTTTGTAGATATGCATGTAATCGCTATTATACAGATCTAGGCACAAAACATGAAATTATTACAGAACGTAAAAAGAGTAAAGCAGTGAACTAAACTGAACGTGAAAAAATGAAATAAAATAAAAGGTACGTGGGGAATATGAAGATCATGAAGGAAAAAGTACATGGAGAATGTGAAGATCATGAAGGAAAGGGACATGGAGAATGTGAAGATCATGAAGTAAAAAGTACATGGAGAATGTGAAGATCATGAAGGAAAGGGACATGGAGAATGTGAAGATCATGAAGTAAAAAGTACATGGAGAATGTGAAGATCATGAAGTAAAAAGTACATGGAGAATGTGAAGATAACGAAGTAAAAAGTACATGGAGAATGTGAAGATCATGATGTGAAGATCATGAAGGAAAAAGTACATGGAGAATGTGGAGATCATGATGTGAAGATCATAAAGGAAAAAGTACATGGAGAATGTGAAGATCATGATGTGAAGATCATGAAGGAAAAAGTACATGGAGAATGTGAAGATCATGATGTGAAGATCATGAAGTGAAAAGTACATGGAAGAATGTGAAGATCATGAAGTAAGAAGTACGGGGAGAATGTGAAGATCATGATGTGAGGAGTACATGGAGAATAATGATATAATACACTCTGGATTTTGCCCCCGATCCTTGATAAGACTGTGCTCCTGCTTTCTCAGTTGTGTGTTGCTTTGGATAATTATCTTTTAAATTGATAAATGTGTATATATACAAATATGTGAAGAGTATGGAGAAGGTGAAGACCATATCCGTCAGCAGCGTCCCTCGAAGGCTTTGATCTAAAGCAGTGTTTCCCAACCCGGCCCTTGGGAACCTGCAGACAGTCCACATTTTTGCTCCCTTCCAGCCCCCTGTCAGACAGTCGACATTTTTGCTACAGGAGCTAGGAGGGAGCAAAATCCGTGGACTGTCTGCAGGTCCGCAAGAACCGGATTGGGAAACACTGATCTAAAGAGATATAGGGACATGGCCTCGGTTTTGGTTTTGCCCGCTTCAGCCATGTGTACTGGATCTGCAAAATCCACCCAGACTGTGATGGCACAAAAGGTTATTTGTCTGAAGGGGCAACCCAGCCCTCAGTATTTAATCTAAACAGGCCTTTCAACATTAATCACTAGCATTAGTCACAAGGACCAAAAGGAGACCCCCCCCACCCCACCCCCGGTTTCACAGCATGTCAGTCTATCACGTAGATATCTCACCCATCTCCCATTTTTCATCCAGCCACTGTGACACGTGGCCCTGCCCATTTTGCCGTGATTTTGAGATCGTATCGTTTGCCTTTTTTTTTTCATCTATCCACGGGCAGTGCCTTCAAATGCAGCGGCCCAGTCAGAGGTTACCGTGCTTGAAAGCTCTTGTTATAACGTAATGGCGCTCTTTGATGTCTGTGCACACAAAGGAGCCAGTGTCGGTAGGCAGACGGGGAATTCGTGTGAGAACATTCACACTTTTGGGAGTCGTCGTAGGTGTGAGCGCGAGCGTCGGGCATGTGCTGGGGGAGTGCGCCTCCCCCCCCGCGCCACTGATTTTGGTACCTTCCGCAGGAATAATCATGCTAATATTTAGACTGAGACGGCAATGCTGTGACAGGTCCAGATGAAGGCATTAGTACGGAGAGTGATAAATACGGCTGTAATCGCGGTCTCCACGCTAACACGCGTCTGGTTCGCTCCTGGTTCCGATGCCCCGTATCCCAGGGCGGCCTCGGCAAATGGGGGTAATCGTCCATCTACGAGTCTTTATGCGGAGCTCGCTGTCTTTGGAAGACGGAAGCCACGGTGACCCACATTTTCTGTCGCGCGTGAAAGCTGCCTGCTCCGCTGTAACGTCCTTTATGTCCGCGCGCCACCACCCCCCCCCCCCTCCCCCCTTTTGAAGTCAAGATGAGAAACAATTGACTTCAGAGATGAAAGATGGAAATCTTCAAAGGTCTGAGGCAACGTGTGCGGGGCTGGGGGCGGCTGTGTTTATGTCGCCCTGCATCTCTTCCAGACAGGAGCCTGTGTTCGACTTGAGCCCCAGGCTTCAGAGGGTATTAGAGGCCTCAGTCCCACCGCAAGCAAGCCCCCACCTCCCGCCGCAGCAGTACACCCCAACCCGCCCCCTCCTTAAGGATTATGCTGTCGTCCTGCTCCAGGGTTCTCTGATTTCTCTGCCAGGGGACTGGCTTCTGTCATACTTAAAGCTGCTTCCCTTTAAACTTGAAACCTCATCTTCAAACCACACTGCTGGCCATTAAGTCCAACAGATTCCATGTCAAAAGGTTTATTTTCCTGCTAAGCTACCCTTCCGAAAGCTCAAGGAAGCATATGAAACCATTTTGGAAACGGAGACGTGGAAAATTAGATGCTTAAAATACATTTCACATTCAAGATAGCCGTTTTTTTATGTAGAACCACATGCATTTACATTTGAAAATTTATATAGTTTACATCTGTTTTGTAATATGGCCAAATGGTATCACACTATCATATGATTTTAAGCGACTGCAGGGTTTTTGAAGAGTGAAATTCCCTTTTAGGCAAAGAAAGAAATCGTAAGACGAGGAATGTTAATGGGGTTAAGGGGGGGCTCCGTGCACATAAAAGCTGAAGCAAGGACAGATAATGGCCATAGGATATTGATGTGGACGCTTCAAAGGCCTCGTTCACTGCCTGCGCCACACTGTCCGAGACTAATCTCGCTCCGCCATCGGTATGATGTCACAGAAGACGGGCGAATCATGACTTCATGCTTTGCAGAGGGCCCGCTGACTCGGGGGGGCTGTCGATCTGGGTCAGAACATGGAAGGAAGCAGTTTCCATTTGTGGCAGTAATTGCCATCGGTAGCGTGATGCCCGTCTTCATTTCGGAGAGCACCCGCCATCAGTAGCCGTTTGTTTTTACACATTACACACCCTTTTTATATTTCCCTCTCCAAAGCGATGAATCTTTATCACCATTTCTCACCATTTTAATACTCCCCCCCCTCCCCACCCTCATAAAAAGTGTCGTCTTATAAATTGATTACATTTTTTCTAAAGCTCTATCGTCACCTTGACACCAGTGAAGAAAACAATCAGTGCGAGGACCCCTGCTGGTGGGTCTGTGTGGCGCGGTTTCGGGTGCGATTATGGACAATGGATACTTTGTGAGCCATGTCGCCATGCTGGAATGCACTTCACCTACAGGGTGTCACGCAGATGGCACAGAAAGATCACAGATAGTCGATTGTCACACTTGTTTTGTGAGTCTGAATATCGGCATGGACTGTTAAGCAATAAAAACCCTCTTTCTGTCCCTAAGGTAGATGAGACTGTTTGCTAGTCACCCAGGATGCAAATTCAGGCTCTTTCGGAACGGCGTGGAATGGGTGAGCAAGCGGCGGAACGGTGACCGTATCTGTTGACCGTCTCTGTCTTGCAGGCGTGATCCGGGAGAGCTACCAGAAGGGCCGTGACCAGCTGGTCCCTGTCACCTTGCTGGCCGTCGCCGTCATCCTGGCCTTCGCAATGGGCGCGCTCTTCTCCGGCATCGTGGTGTACTGCGTGTGCGACCACCGCCGGCGTGACCTGGAGCTCCCTGGCCGCAAGGACAAGGACGCCACGCACTCCCGGAGAGGCTCCATGAACAGCGTCACCAAGCTGACGGGGCTGTTCGAGACCCAGGCCAAGGACGGGAGGCCTGAAGCCGTCCTCACGCCTCTCATGCACAGCGGCCGCCTGGCGGGCCCGAGCACCAAGGTGCTGATCAAGGCGGACCAGCAGCACCTGGACCTGGCCGCTCTGCCCACGCCCGAGTCCACCCCAATGCAGCCCCGTCGCAAGCCCAGCCGTGGCAGCCGGGACTGGGAGAGGAACCAGAACCTGATCAACGCCTGCACCATGGACCTGGGCCCCATGGGCTCGCCGGTTATCTCCACGGACCTCCCCCTGCGGGCTTCACCGGGCCACATCCCCAGCGTGGTGGTGCTCCCGCTGCCCCAGCACCAGCAGGCCTACCAGCACGAGTACGTGGAGCAGCCCCAACGGGTCGATCTAGGTCCCCTGGGCCCGGATGACCAGGCGGCCACCCTAGAGTACAAGTCCCTGAAAAGCCCGTGCCACAACCTGGGCCTGGCCGAGAGCGATGGCCTGCCGCCCCGCGTGCCCCAGAGGGAGGCCTCCCTCGCCATGCCGCCCCCCGTGCCACAGATGGGCAAGCGGCTGGAGGTGCACTCGTCCGTCTATGGGCACGAGTACAAGCGGGGCTACGCTCACGGCGCCCAGCCCAAGAACCTCAAGAAGCACAACACCAACTCGTCCAACTCCTCACACCTGGCCAGGAAGCACAGCTTCGGCCGGCTGGAGAGCCCCCCACCGGCGCCGCAGCGGGTGGACTCCATGCACGTGACTACCCCGGCTCAGGCCGTCTCCCTGTCCCGGCAGCAGAGCATCAGTTCCTGCGGCTCTCTGCCCCGCATGGGGGCCAAACACCTGAAGCCGGACGTGCCCCCCAAGCCGGCCTTGGCGGCCCTGTCCACAAACATGAAGTCGAGCGACTCGTGTACATAAGGCTTCCCATGCCGGCGGTGATACAATGGCATACACCTTCGTTTGTGGTCATTGTACAGCAAATGCAACACACCTTAAAGTTTCCTTTTAAATATACCTATATATATATAAATATATATGAGATGGTTGTTGAGCTCAGGATATTGGATCTCAGTTCCTGGAAAACGTGGAACGTTTGTTGCAACAGCGTTTCGGCTTCGTAGGAGAGCGCCGTCCCTCAGAGACGTGCGAGTCGGACCTGCCGGACTGTGTTCAACACGGTGACCCGGTGGAAATGAGCTTTTCATGACGTGTTGACTGCCAAAAGCTCTCAGCTTTGATGGACCTGGAGTCGTGTGCCGAGCGCCGAGGACAGAGCCACATCGGCACGCTCGAGCGCGGGTTCAGGACAGGGCCGGGAGTTGACTTTGTGCGGGAAAACTGTGAAAACGTCTCTCAGTGTTACGGCGAGCAGCCACAGAATCACCATCTACTTCGGTTAGGGCGCAAGGCCTAACCTGCTAGTGTACTGGTTACTCAATAACACGTATGACTCTTTGTACTAACTTGTTGTATTTATTATTTAATAAGTGCTTTTGAGAAAATAAAAGAAACACAATTTTTTTAGGCTCAGAAGAGAAAAAAAACCTTTTAATATTAATTAATCGAGTGTGAAATTATTTAAAGTCATTAAACTGGAGCCAGTTTTTTGTCAAACAGGCCCACTGACTGTGCCAGGCCCAGACTCTCGACACACGCGTGACCTCTGGAAGGAGGGGATATTTATTAACCTGTGCCAGGTGGCTCTGTAGCAGAGCTGGGACCCACGAGGGTGCGGCCGAATCTCCCAAACGGCCGGACATCGCAGGAACCCCCCCCCCCACCTACCCCCACCCACACAAACACATGCCCGCCTTGGTCACGGTCCCATCTTAACACTGTGGCTCATTCCTGTGCAGGTTCAGTTTTGCATGTATGATCGCAGAAGCAGCAGCTAACATCCACTTAAAGAATACCACAGAAAATGACTGTGTGCAGGTCAGCACTCTGCCCCGGGGGTGCACGCATGCTGTGTCCCCCCTGCCCTGTCAAACGGCTCCATCTGTAAAACAGTGTCTTTCCTTCCACCTGTAAATTTGTGCCTTACACTTGAGTAGTGAGGATTTCTCTAGCTGTTAAATATGTCTCCTCGTAGTTTTTGACGATATTTCCCTCGTCCGATTAAAGCAAAAGTAAAGAATGTAGATGTTACCGTAACTCCAATCCCTAGGAATATTCGGGAGTGGGTGGGGCATTTCTCTCCCTCCCTCATCATTACTTGTGATTTCTCTTTTTTTCGTTTTGTTTTTTGATTGTGCCAATGATGTGCTTGAGGCGGCCATTTTGTTGTGCTGGAAAGTGTCGACAATGTTGTGGGTGTTTGTTTTTTTCATTCATCATTTCCTATTTTTTTTGCTATTTGATAGAGAGATTAATGTACATTCTTGCTATTGCCTCCTTGTGTCTGGTTGCTGCACTGCAGTAAGGAAACATAACGGTTATTCAGTACTGGAAAGAGATGCCGGTCTCTAGTGTTAAGGATAAAAAGTTCATCCCTAGACAACGGTAGCAGGCTGGTTCCTGCATAGTGAAGACTCCCCCTATAAAACTAAACCCTTTTTAAAAATATGTTTACATATTATAATGTTGAATTAGTTTCTTTTAATAAATTAACTCAATGTCAGTGTCTTTTAAAGAGTTTTATCAGCTGATCGGGTTTATTTGGGTTTTTGAAATGTACCAGCCAGACATTTCGACTGAGTGAGAGGGTCAGGCTCACCCTGTAGCGTTATGTACAAAGCTAAGCTTCTTAACCTTCAGAAGGTTGCCATGGCGGCGTGTATCGAGCCAGAGTGGAACGGGGCAGCGTTTTGAACCTATGTACCATGAAGTGAAGGAGAAGAGTTCCCATGAGTACCATTGAATGAGATGCAGGGATGTGTAGGACAATTTCAGAGGGAGAGGACGACGATTGTGTCTCAGCGCTGGGCCACTGTGAATAACAGTTTGTAGCGTGATATTTGTAGTACTAATAGAGTACATTTTATTTATTGAGAGACGTATATATTCACCCAATCTCTTCTTTCTACGACCCTTTTCAGCTTGATAGAGCCCCCGTGTTTTGCCGTGAGATGCAGGACAATGACTGCTTATCGCCCCAAACACAAAAGTTGGCAAATATGAGGATGGACTTCAGCTGTACATAGATATTAATGGGGTATGACTGCAAGGACAGGTGTAGTTGGTCAGGGGGTGCTAGTCCCCACGCCCTTTGGAGGGTGCAGCTGGCCCCCCCTGGCCATTTCTGGGGGTGTGTGGCTCTTTGCTGTGCCTTTGTCTTTTACTCTTGCTGCACCCTGCTTGGTGTAACGACGACCCATTCCCCAGCAGCCTATGATTTGTACGCTTGTAAAATATTGTGACGTCTCAAGGTTTTTTGCTGTTCTCTCCACTTCCTTAACATCTGATTCACAGCTAAATGTATGTTGTAAAGAAATTCTCTTTAATAAATCCACACGGTGATAAAAACATCCAACGTCTCTCCCGCCTCTTGGTTTCTACCTCTTGTGCATCCTGCTTAAAAATGGCCACCTCGTCACCTGAGCACTCGAGCTTCCACAAAGTGACAGGCCAGTGCTGTTTCCTGCAGGCAGCAATTTCACCTCGAATGCTGATACTTCCAGAACAAAACAGGCCTGAGATAACCAGGAGAAAGCTATCTGATGTATGTAGGTCCTGTTTGCTAGGAAACCAACATGAACTTGATTGTAGTGCAGAGGTTTTTTTGTTTTCTACAATAACAAATGGTTTGATAATGATCGGTCTGGAGACTTTCAGCAGATTTTTTTTTTTCGTTAGAAGCTTTATCAGATGATGTGGATGTGTCAGAAAAATCTGAGATCACAAAAAACACCCCTGACAGTGAAATGTAGTGCACCCTGCTGATGCAGTCTTGGTCTTCCTCTCTTTCTGTATCTTCCATGTCTCACATAGGTCATTTTATTTACTTGTTGAACCAAGATATTTTGTTTGTTTCAGTTGAACCCAGTGCTTATACAACACAGTGGTATTTGCTAAGTAAAGATTCGTCGTGCCCCGCATGAAGCCCACATTAGCGTGATAGCCATTAGGGGCTCGGTCTTCGGTACGGTCCTGATTTTGGACAGTGTCAACATGTCCGATCATGCTTTCCTGGCTGAGATAGAGAGAAACACACCTTCCTGTCATATACCCAGAGCTGCAAGCCCGCCTCCCATGTGGTCTGCCCCTGACAGGCCGCACGTCTGTGCTGCCAGTCTCCATAGGGGCCGTCAAGCAGGGCTCACATACGGGTCACTGCCGCTCATCAAACTGGGGGTCTCTGTGACCGACCCCTTCAACGGCCTAATGGACCAGAAGACATAGGAGAACATCAGCCAGGAACACTTGCCAGCACTAAAAAGGCCTCCAGTGTGGCTGCCCAGGTGACTCAAGGACCCTTAGACATTGGATCTTCTCAGAAGATGTGTTCAGCTTCCCTTCCTCTGTCATCTAGATACAACATGGTCTTCGAATCGAGAATAGCAAGGATGTTCTAAGCATGTTCTTTTCTATACAAAGGCAATAGATTGAGGGGTTTGAATCAATGTTCCAGCTGGGAATTTAACTGTGAAAAATGGCAGCTACATTCTCACCGGTTGAAAAGAACCTTGGACACCACGTGGAACATTCCTTTGGGGTGTCATGTGATCTGATGGCAGTGTCTGGTCGGTCTTGGCAGAAGCCTTCGTTCCCGGCGAGGCCGCAGGAGCACTTAGTCATGTGCACCTCTGTGTCATCAGTGGACTTTTCCAGTCAAACCGAGGAACCTGTAAGACCATGTGATCCTGAGCTGGTGCCCCCCCCGTCCACTGCTTATGGTGTCACTGCACTCTGTAACACACTGAGCAATGAAGGACTGAACAGCATCATTAAACGCAGACCGTCACTCACAGGCTTTTTGAGCGTGTTTTCCATACTTGTTTTCTCGCTCAGGGTTTTGTTTCCACCAGGTTAGGTGTAGCTACTAACAGCAACTGTCACCACGGCTGGCACTGTCGCACAGGAAACCAACACAGAGTCTGTCACCAGTGCAGGTGCTAATCACAAACAAAGCCTTTCTGCCTTTTTTTGTGATGCACGGTAACTCGTTTTTTAATTTAAAAAGGACAGCATGTTAATAAAATCATCTCATTGATGTGACATTTGTGTTGCAGAGCAAATTTCTCTGTCAGATAATAAGCAGTGTGGTTGATTAATTGTTACACAAACTGATTAACATTAATCTGTGGCTCATTATGATACCATTGTGTTTGTCACACAAGAACAAGGAAATTTACACTTTTTTTCCAACTATGAAAATGTATGTTGTTCTATTTCAAATTAAAAGCAGTAGAACTAAATAACAGTTATCAATGTGTAGCTGAGGTTTAGACTGTTTGGATTGCTAGTTCCTAGCCTACCCTTTAATGATGAGTCATACTTTCGCTCCATCTGACAAGTGACAACTTAAATTGTAGACTGAAGTAACAATCAGCCCGCTTTGTTACACTGGCCCTAGTGCGTGTCTGCTAACTACCAGCAGAGGTTGTGTTCACGTTGATGGTGAGCATGTCTGTTTTTTTAGTAACTATAGAAGACTATGAACACAGTTAATTTTGGTCACAATCTTGTTTGGGCCACGATGCCACAATCATGCGCCCACTTGCACATCTTTATCGTAATGTCACCACCCACAACTGAAAGGTTAATATATGCAAGAAACCAAAGTATGAGTTTGACATTACTATCAAAATATGAGAGGAACAACACAATGTGTCCAAGGTAAGCATAACAACATAAAAATAACAGCAGAAAAGGATTCTGAGCAGAATGTGAGTCTGAAATGGAAGTCCGCGAAATCCCACTGGGGAGCATCACAAATGCGATGGGGATTATGACAAATCCGAAGGGGACCATGATGAATCTAAAGGGGAGTCTGACACAGTCAAATGGAAGAATGATGAGCCCAAAGGAAAGTATGATGAATTCACATGAGGCGTTGATAAATACAAATGGGAAATGAGAAAACGTTTGATGAATTCAAAGTGAGGTGTGATGAATTCAAAGGTGAGTTTGGCAAATTCAAATGGGAGAATGATGAATCTAAAGGGAGTGCACGATGAATCCTAAGGGAAGAATGATGACTCCAAAGGGGAGTATTGTAAATTCCAAAGGGAGCATATGAATCCAAAAAGGAGTACGGTAAATTCCAAATGGAGTACTTGGTAAATTCCAAGGGGAGTATAATGAATCTGAAGGGGAGTATGGTGTTCCAAAGGGAGTATGATGAATTCAAAGGGGAGTATGGTACATTTCAAGGGGAATATAATGAATCCAAAGGGGAGTATAGTAAATTCCAAAGGGAGCATAATGAATCCGAAGGGGATTATGGTACATTCCAAGGGGAGTATAATGAATCCAAAAGGGAGTATGTTGAATCCAAAGGGGAGTATGGGAAATTCCAAGGGGAGTATGATGAATCAAAAAGTAATTCAAAAGGGAGTTTGACAAAACCAAATGGAATAAAATTAATCCAAAGGGAGGTATGATGAATGCAAAGAGGTGTGTAATGGATTGAAAGGAGAGAATGATGAATCCCAAGGGGAGTCTGGGAAATATGATGAAATCAAAGGGGAATATGACAACTCCAATGGGAGGTATGTCCAAACCTGAAAGGGAGGGACTGACAGATTTCAAATGGACTTTAACAAAATAAGTGCGAGGTGAACAGAGAAGGTGCCTTGCCAAAAAAAACGTCTGCAAGGTTGTGCCCTTCAAGGTGCTGGGAGTGAGAAGAGCATGCGGCCATGCCACACAAGAGATCCACCTGCTAATGAGAGGAGCGGCCTGTGACCTTGCAGCTTGGGTCTCATTCCGCTGCACCTCTCAGCATGATGTTACGAAGTCAGCCAAAGCAGCATTCTGCTCCTAACTCTCTGCCATTGCAAACATTATCCAGATGAAATGCTAAAATGGAAACATCCAATGCTCCTCAGAAGACCTGCTGTCCTTTTTAGTACCTTACTTTTGTCAGGACTCAAACTTTCGAGTTGTGCCCACCTCCGTTCTTAACATACTTTCTAAGTGAATTGACTAATACCGAAAGGTAATTATCTCCCATGATGTCTTGCACATCCAAGGTCTGTGTGCTTAGTTGTTGAGCTTGTAAATGGACAGTCTTGTATGAATTCCAACTTAGCCCTGCAGCCCAACTCAACGCTGAACTCAACGTGGCGTCCTTACCCCTGGGGGGCTCTCGCTGTGGGTTTGTCCTGCTTCCGCTGTTTCACTGTGAACCTTTATTCAGTTTTATTCTATTTATTGTAATGAAGTTGCCTGTTGGTTTTTCCTTAGTGGAAATAATATGGTGCACATCTGACATGTTATATTTTGTGCTGAAGCCTGTCTGCAGTTTATCACCTCACAGAACCCTGGAGCCGGTGCCATTTCTGACAGAGTTTCTATTTGAATCCCTAAACAATAACATTCTGATGTAACATTTTCCTTGGTGGTTCCCCATTTCCTGTTCTAAATATGCATCAGGCCACCTCCACCACCTCTGTGCCTTTCAGTTCTTGTTTCAGGCTTCCCCAGGTCATTAAGATAATCACTTCACAGGATTCTCTAAGGTGATCATATTAACTGTGACATATACTAATTGGGACAACATTAGAATAATTTCTGACCATCTGGACCCAACCTTACTGTAATTCAGCCCCACAGCTGGACACTTCAGAGGTAAAACTCTCTTTTGCCAGTTCTAAGCCTTATTATAAGGAAGTATCCCAGAACAGACAAGGAGACCACCAAAGGTGAAAGATATTCTGGTAAATAATGAACCTCCAACACTGTTGAAATCACAATAGAGATTGTTTAGTGTAAAGACATCTGATTGATTTTAAGTCAGACTGCTTATAGAAGAATAGAATAAATTTATTGCACATAGATAGATAGATTAGAACTGCCTTAATTCTTATAAGGTTAGGGAAACCTTATAACTGTACATTATGATCATTGGACTGTCAAGGAGTATTAATGGACAATCCATGCATATTGAAGACTAATGCAATATGACAGTATTTAAAGGATTATATTAGCAATAACTCAGCTCACTGGATACATGCACAAATAATGCATTTACAGGGAAAAAACAAGGGCATTTTAAGAGCTTACATGCTGGAGAAACTAGGACACAGGAAACCAGAGTCAATTAATGCTTCCTCGTAAAGCAGATGCTAGGATTATTTCTGAAACAACCTCCTGAAGTGGAATCATGTGCGTCCACAAAGGAAAAACTCTGCCTGACCCTTGTGTGATGTTGCTATCAGAGAAACAACACAGCGCTTTGTGCAAGCAGTGAACAGAGTGTAACAGTCTGTAAACAAATACTCTATGGTATTTTCTGACTGATGCCATGCGACAACTAAATGTCATGGCGAAAACCCATCCTTTGATCAGTATTTATCGTTGCGTAATCACACATTAAGGCAAATCTCACTCCACCCATTTAGCATAAAGTGGCACAGAAGAAGGGCCACCCTGCCAATGGCCACATTTCACGTTGACATCCTTTATTAACCATTGGAACATGCTCTTGCTTATTGCTCACAGATGGCACACAGCATGTTACCATTCGATCGCGGCGACAAATGTGATGTTTATTCTCTCTCGGCCAAAGGTGAAAGGTCTGTGCATCATTACGAACCAACCATCAGCCGCACGTCTGTCAGGCATGTTCTGCTCTGGCATGGGTGCTGCATCGTTTTGGATCTAACAACAGGGCCACCAGAATGGTGCCCATTTTACCCGCTTCCCTTCGATTTTATATAACAATGGCCCCTATAGAAAGCCACCAAAATTGCGTGAGTGGCGTCAGGATAGAGGTCGGTGAGATCTGCATGAGCCGCCCTGTTTGAGACGCATCCACTTGTGCTTGTGCCTAACCTACAGCATTTCTTCCGGTCATGTGACCAGGAGATAGCCACAACGCAGGGACGCAGGAACCAGGGGGGTTGGGGGGGGGGGCTTGTATACCTCCCCAATATTTAATTTGGATCCATTTGCCCCTCCCCCCATCTTGACTTTCAAATTAGTAAGCTGTGCCCCCCCCCCCCACCAGAATCAAACTCTCTACTAGGCCCTTGCCGTAATGCATTCTGGTCATAATGTTTAGCGGCGGAATGGCCGTTACGTGTTTGCACCCCCGCACCTGGAAGTGGGGGTTTAATGTGAGCGGAATGAAAAGAGCGTCTTCTCCCACACCCACCGGTCGGCCTGAAAGAGGGTCATCGGGATGCTCGAGGCACAACAGATGAAGAGACGGACGTGCCGTCATCCGCTCTCACAGCTGCGGCCCCTCCCCCATCCCACTTATCATCCATAATCGATGAAAGAGTCACAGACTCCAGGGGACCAGGCCCACCACCCCTGTTCCCTCCCCCATCCCCACTGAGCTCCTGCTCACATCTCACTTTTGGTCTTTATGCTGACACGATGCTGCGGATGCGTCAGTGGACGCGATGGTAACACGGGGTCTCTGTTCGTCACATACGCCCCCAAGCTGCCCTTCTGGTCGTACGGTGTTCCGAATATGCGGGCAATCCGGGCCGATCGACCCCAGCTAATCTCACACATGCTCGTGGTATTTAGGAGAAGAAAAATTATGGGTGTGTCTGGGGAGACAGCGTTTCTAAACTTGAACAATTACAACAGAAACTTTCATCTCAAACACAATGCAAAGTAATTTGCAGATTTGCCTGATCGGTCAACCAGATATAACCTGAAGCAATTCTACGCTCAAAGGTAAAACAGTAATTGCCTCCTGGCTCTGGAATCCGTGGGCATGAGCTCATAGTTCCTTGACAATGTGCTCTTTTAATAGCCATCTTTGTGTGCACACGGTCACACCCACACATCCGAAAGCACGGGCACGTGAGAGAGGTGCATGCTGGGTCACCTGCCTCCAGGTCTGGGGAAAGGTCCCATTGGGGGAGTGGTGGGGGGGGGTGTCGGTCCGGTAGACAGCAAGGCTGCCAGTCTGGGTCAGAATTCCCTGGAGAGGAGCCAACAATCTGTCCACCAAGGAAGATCAAGCAGAACTGCTGGTAAAATCAAAGAAATGAATGAAATTACCTCAGTGGCGCTATGAATAAAACATGAAGCTGCCCGCGAAAAGCCCACTTTGGAACAAGCAGTTTTCTGATTTTATGTGCCAAGAAGCAAATGGACAAGAAGAATTTTAAGGTAAAAATGCTCCTTAAATACATTATTTGGATTTTTATGGCTTCCCACTCACAATAAATACTTTGAATGAGCTGATTTTAATACCATTTAGAAGAATTCAATTTAATAATGGTTTAATTCCAGTTAATAACAATGATATGATTACATTTAATAATGGATCCAAAAACATGGTCCCTAAATTTAAGAAATCCACATGCTTATGTCAGACTTAAATGACATGTTTTACATATCCAATTATTGTACTATTTCACTTGGTTGAGATATGACCAGCTTTCCAGCAGGATACAAATGAGAGATATATTTGTTTTTTAAACCAGCAGATATATTCCTTTATGTAAGTTATATGCATGTAGGCAAGCCTGGCCATCTGGCATTCTCCCGGTGGGCCGAGGGCTGTGTGGGCCGGCAAGTTACCCTGGGGGGCCGTATTCCCCTGCTCGTGGGGGCCCCAATCTCTAGGGCGGATATCTAATTCTAGCCCAGTCTTTCATGTAGGTAGGTAATCTTCAGTACCGGTTTTGTCCTGACTTTTGCTAGTCTTTCTGTCAATAGCTGTGCTTCTGTCACAGCGCTATATGCTGTGGGCCCCAGGTTCGCTGCATCCTTGTCACTGATCACAGGAATCTTCAAACAGCCATGAAGAAGGTCAGAGCAGCAGCGTGAGCGTCCGTCCTCCTGCGCCGCGTTGCGTAACGCTGTTTTTCAGAACTCGCCTCAGAGTCGCGGCCAGTTCCTCGCAAACATTTTGCCTTTACTGGACATTATTCTTATTAAGATTTCAGCTCCCAAAATACCCGCCGCCGCACAGAGCGAACAGGCAAACGCCGTGTGCGCCTTCTTGTGCCCACACAGCTAAAGCTTCCCACTTGGCATTTTGGACAGAATCAGAGCATAGCCCCCCTGATCCTTCCTGCACTTTAACGTTTCATGAAAAGCCCCAGTGGGCATTTTAATTGGTCTTTACGGACGAGGCGCGTCAGGCTAAAGCACCCAGAATGCTTCACCTGACCTTTGATCTGCCCTCATGCCGTTTAATGGCCAGCCATTGGCGTCACTCGACAACAGAGGAGCAGAGCCGCTGCCTAAAACGGGAGTTACTGTTGTACCTTGGAGGATGGACTTTCTGTTGATTGTCTTCCATGTACCTAGCGGGTGGAGGTGTATGATTTGGGCGGCTGACATCTTAAGTCACTTTTCTGTCTGATGCAAATTGAGCGGCTGCCGCGGAAAGGGGGAGCCTGGAAATCGGGCCTCGGCAGGCGGACGCGGGGTGGGCTGAGTGTCTCTGTTCTCTGGGAGCGAAATAAGGATGTGCCAGATAACAGGCTGGGGGGGGTGGGGGGGGGCAGGGATCTGTACACCAGGAGCAGCTTCCATAGAGCGGCCTGGCTGCAGACGGCTCTCTAACTAGCACAGAAAATCCCATTAACACAGACGCACGGGCACACTTGTGTGCCGACAACACGCCTCCTTAATCCGCTCCTCATCCCACTATGACCCCCGCGCACACACACACACACACACACACACGCATGCACACAGGAGGCTTTCATAGGCTGGCAACAGTTAGAGTCTCTCATTCCCCGGGAGATCCTAAATTATCTCTGTTTTCGGAACAAACAAAATAAATGGAGAATTAATTAAAAGAACGTCTGTCAGTAAATAAGGGCGACCTACATCTCATATATGTGCGGGAGCCACCACACCCAGGAGCAGCACTCAAGACGCTCGGAATGAGCAATAATCACCCCAGACCTACTTAAAAAGAACAAACAGAGCTTTGCTGTGAAGGCCTTTGGCTGCTAAACAGATGGAGAAATGGGATTTTCGCGGAGGGACCGGGGCTACGTGGATTTGTGAAACAGGATTAGCTGGTGTGTAACGATTTGTGTGCTGCGGGGATTGACGTGGCGCCCTGCAGGGGGCGGTGTGAGGCACTGTAGGGGGTGGGTGAGCACAGGTTAGCCAGTGACAGATAATGGGGAATGGTGGGGGGCCAGTGGGAGAATTCCAGATGGAATGGAGAATTTTAAGAATTGATGCGGCTGCCCTAATTTTAGGGCTCCTCAATTGAAATATAAATGAGCCTTTTCACGGAGAGTCGTGATTGCAGAAAAGCAGGCCTGCCTGTTCCAATATGGAGGCCGTAGCTGAAACACAGCCCATTAGGGAATTTCATCTCACACAACAACAAAAACAACAACGGCGAGAACCGCAGAAGCTCAGATCATCTTACTCGCAGCCGTCTAATTACAGAGGAAACCTTATTGTTTGAAATTCACCAGAGAGACCCTCCTTTGGAAGTTTTCCTGATTTCTGCTGGAAACAGTTTCAACTTTGAACATGAAACAGAAATGAGTTTCTTTATGAGGCCACATTATCTCCATCACTGCTGTTGGAAAACAGCGCGTGTGAGAATATGGCGTTCGTCAAAGACAATTAGGAGGCACTGGGAAGCTCAAGCCATCTTCCCTGACAGTCTGTGGGAACCGCCGGCGTCGGGGGGGCGGCCTATGGAGGGGGCACCCCGTTCCCTGAGAACCCCACACATGTCCATCTGTGCCCTCCAGTGTTGCCATGGAAACGGACCCCAGGGTGAAGTCACCACCATGGTGACATCAGTGTGTAATATTGACACTCGCCTCGTCTGAGCAGGCCCCCCCCCGATGTCCTCATACTGTAGGAAGGAGTGGGTGGAGATCAAATCCATGATGCTGCTGGGAGGGGTGCAGCTCTGTCCAGAGAATCAACTTCTTCCTGAGATTAAAGGTTAAAGGTCAGTCTTTCACTTCCTCACTATGATTTCCTGGCTTTGGTTCATGTGGGGTCTGCCAGAGCTGGGAACATTTAAATTCAGATCAATTCAATTTATTTTTATATAGCACCTTTCACAGCAGAGTCACCCCAAGGTGCTCTATATGGGGGTGTTGTGATACATCCCTGCATCATTTATACAGAATAATTCAAAACAGGGAAACAGGACATAGAAAGAAAGAAAGAAAGAAAGAAAGTCAGATGACAATGCAAGAGAGGAATCAAAAACTCCCCCAGTAGGGAGAAAAAATACATCGGGTCCAAGGTCAACCGGCACCCCCTCCCCCCCCGCCAGGGCAGGCATGCTAACATTATAGAAAAAGGGAGCGGGCTTGTTTGCTAAAAGCAAGATGTAGACGGTGGTCAAGGTCAAATCCAAAGTCCATTGCTAAGTCAGTTCTGCAGGCCAGCCTGTGACCGAAGCCTGCATCCACAGTTACCGTTCGTGTCCACGATGTCACCCTTCCATGGGGCGCTTGGGATATATCTGTAGGCTGATAGTAATGCAGTTCTGGGCCAGTGGATGCTGTCGCTTTAGCCTCCTGTTATGCTGCAATGCTGAGCTTGTGAAGGGTCAGCCAGCTGTAAGCGACTGGAAGGGACTGTGATTGATGGAACTTCCAGAGAAGAGCAGGACCCCCCTGAGTTCCCGATTACATATTCACTAATGGGGCCACAGCGGTGAGTTAACAGCTAAGAGATACAGCAGTGACCTGCTTATTCCCATTTAAACCTCAGTTAGTACTAAGGGAACTGTAATAGAGCAACTACAGGTTCTAGATTCAGATCCTAGAGGCGGAACTTCAGCTGTACCATTGAACGTAATACCTGTCAAAGCATGACTCATCTAGAAAGGTGTCTGTCCACCCTTTCTTTTCAATATGGCTTGTGCTAGCGCAATGACAGCCAACTGACTTAAGTTATTCTGACACGGGTGACGGCTTTTAAGGACTGATCTCACAGAAAAGCCTTCCTCTGCCAGCTGACAGCACCGTGTCAAAAACTTCGGAAATCTTCTTACCTCCAGGGAAAGAGCGGAATAAGACCAGCACTAAGTAATTTCAGTAATTTCCCTCCTGGGGACCAAAGAATTATACCCACCTACACTAAAAGCAGCGGATGATTATACCGTGTGTTTTTATACTGTCATTTCAGTGTAATTACGCAAACAATGCAGGAGGGAACGCAGAACGCGGAGCATCGGTTTGCAGCCGCGCAGATCGACGGGAGGGCCGGCTCGCTAATTCCAGCATCCCCCGGAGACACCCGCTGTGGACAGAGCCCCTCCAGAGCCTGCCGCTGCCGATCCTTCCTTTCAAGTCCAGACACGCCCACAACGGAGATGGAGAACCGGCGCTATCAAGAGCAGAGGCGCCGTGGCTGGGCGTCTGGTGGCCCACCCTCACCGTGCCCCCTGGGGGGGACAGCCTCGGAGCAGCTGGGTTTGAGAGGAGGAGCGTCATGGTGCTCAGTCACACTAATGGGGTGAGGAAGCCACCGAAAGGACCGGGGACAATGTCCGAGCCGGACGAGCGATGCCAGGGAGAAGCCAGGTACAAGTAAATCATCTGTTAGCGAAGGGATATTACTGAGAGGCAGCAGAGTCCCACAGAGAACCGGCTATTGCAGCTGTCACGATCCATATAGCAATCAGAGGCATCTACTGGAGTACAGGTCTACAGAATGTCCATTATAGGATTCTAACATTTTACCGAGCCTTGTTCAAGTCATCAGAACCAAACAAGCTGCCTTTTGTATTAAGACCTGGTGGAGATTTTGGGAGGCTGAGACATTAGCCACAATGTCACAAAGACCACCCCACATGTTCCTTCCATTTCCTCCACCTTGCTGAATGTAAAGCTTGCTGTGCCGCAGACAGGAGCTCTAATTGCAGCCTGCATGCTTTGCAGTTCCGCTGGAGAAGAAACAGTCCTTCCTACTCCAGCAGCAAGCTCACACAGCTGAGTACTGAGCGCCCCCCCCCCCCCCAATGCCTTCCTCCTGCTCGTCTTCTGGTTAGCCAAGGCTGATGCTCGGGTTCGGAGACGGCTCAAACCAACAACACGGGGGTCTATCTGTTCATCCGGAACTCCGCAGCGTCAATATGGAGTGTGTAGAAGGGGGGGCACAAATAGGGAAGAGTTTACCACAAGGTTACCGCGGTGATGCAGCTTTTGATCTTCAGCGCTTTTCATGTCCCTCAGACAATGCAGTGATTCATTAGGAGCTCCCCCCACAGCCCGATGGTCCTGGGGGGTGAGCGGATCCCTGGTCCAGCTTGTGGTCGGGTCCCATTGTCACTCTGGCTGAGAAGGCCTTTGTCCCAGGCTGGCCGACTCTCATTCTCTGGTATTTGGTTAGTAAACAGTTTTAAAAGAAGCCAAGGATTAGATAACAATTCTGAAGCACTTTAAGTGTTTCTCTACTGGGGGTGCTCACCAAGTCTGCGTGCGGGGGGCGGGGGGCGGGGTCTGAGATGCAAGTATAATGCACCAGCAGCAAAGGGGAGGCCGGCTCCGCGCCCCGTTCCCTAGCCGGGACCGCGCCCCGCCCCCTAGCCGGCTCCGCGCCCCGTCCCCTAGCCGGGACCGCGCCCCGCCCCCTAGCCGGGACCGCGCCCCGCCCCCTAGCCGGGACCGCGCCCCGTCCCCTAGCCGGCTCCGCGCCCCGTCCCCTAGCCGGGACCTTGCCCCGTCCCCTAGCCGGGACCGCGCCCCGTCCCCGTCCCCTAGCCGGCTCCGCGCCCCGTCCCCTAGCCGGCTACGCGCCACAAGCATCTCCCTCAGGCGACCAGTTTGCTCCGTGCTTCTTCTTCCCGTTTTTCCCAAATGGTGGAAAAACTGTAACTTAGGTAGAACAGCGGCCCTTTTGCCAGATGGGCGGCACTTTTAAGAGGTGCCGTGTCCCCGGCTACAAGCGCACCCACTGCCGACGAGTCTCGCGACGTCGCCGGTGACACAGTAAACGGCAGGCGGCTGACAGGGGCGCATTTAAATTGTTTTCAGAAGAAAGTAACTCAGTGGCTTCTAAAGCAATTAGGAAAATGCCTGACAGGCCCATCACAGAATTGACAGGATAGTTGCTTATAGGGCTTGCAGAGCGTGTGTGTGTGTGTGTGTGTGTATGTATATATATTTTGACGTCCAAGCTGAGCCCACACATGTTCGACTGGGGAAAGATGGGGGGACCTGGCTGGTCACAGGAGGACCTCAACATGACGCAGGCCGTCCATAGACACATGTGCCATGCGGGGACGGGCATTGTCTTGTTGAAAGACCGTACCAGGATGCTGTCTCAGGGGGGGTAAGACATGTGGACGCAGGATGTCACTGACGTAGCACTGTGCCGTCAGGGTCCCCCGAATCACTACCAGAGATGATCGGAAGTCTTACCCTATGGCTCCCCACACCATGATGTCATACCCTATGGCTCCCCACACCATAATGTCATACCCTATGGCTCCGCACACCATGATGTCATACCCTATGGCTCCGCACACCATGATGTCATAGCCTATGGCTCCCCACACCATGATGTCATACCCAATGGCTCCGCGCACCATGATGCCAGGAGTAATGCCGGTGTGTCTCTCTGCAACATTGGCAGGGTTGGTCCTCTCCCCTTGGCACTGCCATACACGCACATGACGGTTATCCATGGTAATGCAGAACAGATTCATCACTGGACATGGTACGACACCACTCATCATCGGTCTATGTCTCCCAGTTATGGTACCACTCCAAATGCAGCCGTCTGCGCTGGTGTTAACGGCAGCCTATGTATGGGACGGTGAACCCGTATTCTGGCTGATGCCAGTCGTCAAGACTCGGTGCGGGATGACATGGGGTGTCATGGAGAGTCCAAAGCCTGTGTCTGGATGGCAGGCACAGATTTCATTGGGTTCTGTAATGCTTGGCACCCAATATGATGAGCCTCCCTTGGTGTGGTCGGTCTTGGGTGACCGGAACCTTCATGACGTGTATGGGTGCAAATCTACAATGCGACCCCTATCAAACTCCATCAAGTGCTGGTAATGATGTCTAATGCGTCTACGAGGCATCCTCTGTGTCTGGTGACTAGATGACCAGCTCCTTGCAAATAAAATCATTTATATACCCATCGCTGGTCTGCATATCTCCCAAATCACATCCATCGGACCACTACTTCAGGGTGCTTAACCTCTTCTGTCACTGAGTGTACATATACATACCCACACAAAGAGTAACGGGGGGTTATAAGTAATTAACCAACCCGAACATGGAATCAAAGGGAAATCAGCCCAACAGAAGCAGTTTAAACTGGATTTACTTACACATAGACGATTCTACATGTAAAGAAGGCCCATCTCTTCTTTACCACTTCCTCCACCTGACACGCTGCTTCTGTAACGCTAAAAGGCCCCACATCCTGCATCCCCTCTCTCCATCCCCATGTCATGTGTCCAGCGCTCCATGTCACTGTCCCCATCCTATCTCCCATATATTGTACCATGTCCTTTGTCCCCTGTGCTACACCAATGTCCCCCACCCTAGGTCCCTCTCCCATAACTGTGTACCACATCTCCCTCATCCCCTAAATCCCACTGTTCCTGTGTAATCTCCCATTCATAATGACAGGTACATGTACTGAATGTCAAATCTTTCTGTGACTGGAAAACAATGTACCCAAACCCCCACCCTGTGTCCCATATGCCATGTTCCTATCCTATGCCCTGTGTCAACTGTTCCCATCCCATGTCCTACATGCCATGTCCCCCATCTTATGCTTTGTGCCTACTGTCCCCATGTCCCATATGTCATGGTCCCTGTCCCATGTCCCTGTCACCAACAAAGGTGCTTTTGGTTTCTGTGCCAGTGACTCATTTAAGGTCTGCATGTACCTCTGCTATAAGAAATTTTATTCCCTAACATCAATGTAACAATTTTACTGCAAAGGTTGTATAATTCAAACGATCCAGCAAAAATTCCACATCAGTAATTAATCACATCTCATTTCCAGAGCTGCTTAATTTCCTCCCTGCACAGACAGATGTCAATATGCTTATTACAGGTCTTTCCAGGGATATTTAAGACCAGGGCCATGCATGCAATGGACATGGTCGCGGCTGATGAAGAAATGGTCCGCAGTGCCAGACCGACAGCGGAGATGAGGCACCATAATTGGACAGCTGAGACCAGGCAGTAGCCAGTGGAAATCAATAGGAATGTCCAGCTTCCAGCATTTACATTGCATTGTTAGATTAAGGGTCGATATACAGAGACATACAAACCAAGCAAAACTGTTTCATACAGAGAGCGAATGAAATAACAGGCAGACTCCCCGTCCTTTCCCTGGGAAGCGTAGACAGGCATGGTGTACCGTCGCCTTCCAATTCACACGACACAGTGGGTATCTGTGCCGAGAGAGACGGCGATGGCATGACTGGCATTTTTGACGGTTAAGTTTGTATCAAAAAATCGGCAGGGTGGCCAAATTGTTTTTCCTTGCAAGCACGCAATTTGTTTGTGGTTCCTCACGCCCGAACAGAAATGCTTGCCATCAGGTGAGCGAATCCAGCTGAGCCTGGATGATCTCAAGCTGAAAAAGAAAAAGAAAAACAAGCAAGAAAAACGTTAGCTGTCCGCACATCGCAGCCAAGTCACAGAAGTATGGTTAATTCACACTGACCTTGTTGTAGAACTCAAGCAGCTCCTGGTGGTTGAATTGTACGAAGACCCTCTCTGGACCCTAAAGACAAGGAACGCAGTGAGATTCTGAAGGTCAACAAACATATGAGGGATTCAAGGACCAATTCAAACACAGCGCTTACACATCAACAAGAAAGACATTTCATCACCCAGCAGACAGATTTCTCGCTTATTTTTACTAATTTTGGTACATTATCTAATAGCTACAGTCACATTTTCAACTGGATTAGGTACCCTACCAAATGTCTGGCACCCACCCCACCCCCCAACACGGATGTAAACCTGCAATGTTTACCTGAATTATTCAACTCCTACAGCGGATGCAAAGAAAAATAACTATTTGAAACATCCGCGGTAAACACACATGGACACGGAGGAAATGTGGGAGCCCAACCTGGGAACTCCTCCGGACACCTTAAGGAGGCCAGACGGTTCCTCGGTCACATCAAGTACTGTAATCAAGGGATGTGCCGTTACTTGCAAGATGCCCCCCACCACATACTGGCATTTATTGCTGAGGGGCTGGAGTGACTGGCAGTGGGGACCGGGGAGTCAGAACACATTAACAGCAGTGACATTAACGAGATCCTGCATTATCATCCACAATTAAGGGCTGAGTGGGGGGATGTCATCTCTGGTAGAAACATCCATGACAGGTGTTAAAGAAATGTAGGACAGCTCGTGATTTGGACCTCACCATTGCTCGAGTTACTAGAAAACCTTAAGATAACATCCCGGCACAAAAGAACACCATTCCTTAATGGAGGTACTGCAAGTACTGCAAACGGGCCCTGAAAATGGCTCCCCCAGACCTTAATGGCGAGATGGAACCTGAGTGTCAGCGCGGACAAGTTCAGCCGTAAACATGGCATGAGAACTGTCATCACCTTTCCGCTGGGGCAGCACGACACCAAAAACCCTCCCGCAGGAAACATCATAATTACAGAGCTCACTCCCAGGGTCCCTCCAGAGCATTTCAGGTCCTCCAGGACACAGTTTTCCTGGCTGCTTTTTCTGGGAATATAAGCAAGCTGGGATACACACATTAATGTTAACTGTCACAGCCAATTAAATCCTTAAATAACTGGATTTCATGTCGACTCCCAACACAACGAGACCTTGGCCTGCATCCCTACAGACACCAGAAGAAAATCCGAGAAATACTTCACCCTGAACCTTCAGTTCAAGGCCACAGAAGTTAGACGTTCAAAGGCTGGGTTTAATCTTATACAGGCCTGGAATCTGCTTGTAAAAATTCATAAACAAATATATTTTTTATTTCCTCCCTTAGAATATCATGATTTTTTTGATTTCATGATGTTTATAATACTAAAGCTGAGAATAATGCAATATATTTCATAAATCTTGCCATATATTAAACACAGACTGCTACAGTAAGTATTGAGTATCTGTGCTTGGTCCCTAAGTATTAGATTTAATAGTGAGTGTTTGCAGGATTTCACAATGCTTCCGTCAAAGGGGCACATATTGCTACACCATATGTCACAGCTGAACACATTTGTGACCAGAGTGTTTGCTGACTGCTCTCCCTGTTCCGTGTAATGACTGTATGAGAATCACTGGCGTGTAACACGCCACCTTATTGCCGAGACCTGGTGGTTGTAATTAAGGGTGACTTTGGGACATGTTTGCTCATACATTGACCACACGTGCCCTGGCCGGATCACGTGACAGCCACGTCATTATTCCCAAGATGTGACTGGCTCCATGAACAGGCCTCACACACACACACACACACACACACACACGATCATAAAAACACGCGGTACCGCCCCCATCTGTCTGACGGGACAAACTGCGAATCGTCCAATGATTATGACTGAAAAACATCTTCACGGCACTAATTACTGACAAAATGGATGACGGGGCCAATAAATTCTGCGACAGGTGTCCGAGAACCTCCCACGTCATCGGCTGTGGATCTTCTTCATGGCAACAGCTTAGGACGGAGGGGATGAAATGTCTCAGGAGACGCTAGCTAAGTAAAAGCGGCCGAAAACACTTCGCGCCCATTATATCAGCGGCTTCGCGTCAGGCTACCAGGGCCTGACAAGCCCAGAGCAGAACCCAACAGGCGACTAGATCACGGCCGGAAATCCCAGCAGGAGACCTCTCCATGCGTGCAGCTCGGTCCGCCCCGGATCCGAGCAGCATCCTCCTGAATGGAGGCTCCGAGCCGAGCGCCCGGCTGCTCCTGGCTCCGCTAACGAGCTGCTGGACACCAGCCACAGGCAGCCGCCGCTCCCGGCCTGATAGGTTCTTTTTTTTTATTATTATTATTTTTTCTTCACCCAAGAGGGAGAAACCTGACACGAAAAACACTTCTCATGAATTATTTCTGAGAATGAGCTGAAATTTTACAGCCCACATCACTGACTCCTGGAGGCCTGCGGAAAGAGGATGGGCCAGTAATTACCAGTTACATTCAATTCAATACAAATCATTTGATAAAAAATGGTAATAAACACATATATAAAAAAGAAACCAGGCCAGTAAATAATACATATGAAAACCAAAACTGATACTCAATTTCACTCACGGGACTGAAACTAGGTAACCAACCACACTGAAGAGAAATCAGTCTGAAATACAAACAATTACGTTCAAAAAATTCATTTCATCCAGTGAATTCCACTACGGCGTAACAGACAGAACCGAAGAAGGTATGGGAATGGATTGTGAAATCTCTCTTCCCATCAGCCTTGCATTATCTTATGCTGCTGTGTGACAGGCCGCTATTTCCAGCGCGGGGTGTTGGGCGTGGTGGCCTTTCCGCAGAGGCGGCCTGCAGCACACTGAGAACCTCACAAGGTCTTCTCATATCTCCTCACACGTCTCGCTCCTTTCAACACCCGTGTTTTCACTCCCATCTTAGCAGGTGGACAGATGTAACAGTCACATGACCTGTCACCCCTCACCCCCCCAAGTCTAGTATTTTTACACTTTTCTCACAATGGTATCTTCACCTCTATTTCAGCTCTCCTTTATCATGCCCCAAAAACGACACCCCCGTAGCCCCCTGCCGTCCATTTTGAGGCCCCTTTACACACTATTACCCCCCCTGGCATGACACCGCTGTAGCTTCCTGTCTCCATTTTGGGGCCCCTTCACGCACTATTACCCCCCCTGGCATGACACCGCTGTAGCTTCCTGTCTCCATTTTGGGGCCCCTTCACGCACTATTACCCCCCCTGGCATGACACCGCTGTAGCTTCCTGTCTCCATTTTGGGGCCCCTTCACGCACTATTACCCCCCCTGGCATGACACCGCTGTAGCTTCCTGTCTCCATTTTGGGGCCCCTTCACGCACTATTACCCCCCCTGGCATGACACCGCTGTAGCTTCCTGTCTCCATTTTGGGGCCCCTTCACGCACTATTACCCCCCCTGGCATGACACCGCTGTAGCTTCCTGTCTCCATTTTGGGGCCCCTTCACGCACTATTACCCCCCCTGGCATGACACCGCTGTAGCTTCCTGTCTCCATTTTGGGGCCCCTTCACGCACTATTACCCCCCCTGGCATGACACCGCTGTAGCTTCCTGCCTCCATTTTGGGGCCCCTCAACACACTATTACCCCCCTCCCCCCCCGACACGCCTGTATTAGTTCCTCTTAACCAAGCTGCTCTAAATTGCCTCCTAATTAAAAATTCATAGAATGTTTTGTTCAATATAGATTTTTTTCTTCCACATTAATTTTATAAGCCGTTAATCTCTAATGCATTTTTTTCCACAAGTAATGCCTCTCAGAGTGGCATGACACATTGAGAACGCCTCCCCCCCCCCCCCAACAATCCCCATCCCCACCCCAGAGCAGGTAAATCTCCACGCCGTGTCAGCATGCTGACGAGAATGCGCTCTTGCCGTGAAACGCATTTCGGGTTTCACTCCAAGCGTGACACTCTCTGCAGTCTGGCCGCGTTTCTGCACCGATGCACGCGGCCAGTGTTTACGGTGTGGTGGTGAAAGCGGAGGATCGGGAGAAATCAAGCCGTTTCGCACATTAGCGGCCGTCTAATGCAGAGCGCAGACACACACGTGCAGTGTAACAGCGCGCAGCGTTCCTGCACAGGCCTGCGCTTCTCATTATTTCTTGTTTCCCGGCAGAAAGACCCGCACTCCCCCTCCCCCAATCAGCATACACTTCAGACAGCTAAACCAACACACGCTGATGTCTTGTCAAAGTACGGCAAAGGTTTTGATGGAGGCATGGCGGAGCAGTTGCTTCCTGGCAGCTTTCCCTGCTCCACAAACATTCTTAATTATGAATAAAACCCCGGACACCCCGGTTAACTGGTTGCCATGGACACCGTGCTCTCAAAACCTCTCCTTGCTCTACTACCCTGTTGTCTCCGGCTCAGTTCAAAATCCCCCCCTCGCCCCCCGTCGACTGGCGCCTCCTTCCTCCCCCCTCTGAAGTGAGGTGAGCATGTGGACCTCTATCTTGCAGCCTTTGTCACTCCGATACCGCGGTCAGAAATGCCTCAAGAGGCTCCTGCATATCACCTCAGACTGCTCCAGGAATAATTCACTCCGAAACCAGCTTTCGTCAATTAAACCGATTCACATCTCTAAGGTGGAAGATAAAAGAACAGAAGTTTGAGACGAGCAGCCCCCATCTCACAGAAAACAGGTGTGTCTGTGTTCCTGTGTCTGTGTGGGTGCGCTTACACGCTCCGGTGAGAATGACAGATAAATAAGACCACAGAGGGGAAAATGACACAAAAATGTGAGGTGAGGGGAGGAAGAGAGGGGGATGGGAAAGAGGAATGGGGACCGTGGGGGAGAGATGCAATCGCAGATTATCCAACTCCCACCAGGCAAATTCACTGCCATGACATCACTCATTTGGGCTTTGTGTGTTTATGATAAATCATTCATCCCATTTGCATGCCGATGGATTTTCCTGGAGGAAGTTCACAGCGTGGCCAGGGCTGAGCAAGGCGGGATGTGGTGACCTCACGTGCAGGCCAGCGGAGCAGGGGGCCGTGGGGTCTCACCCACCCACGCACACCTGCGCGTAGCTGCCCGGAATGAAGGTGTCGCCACGGGCGGCCGGGCTGACCCACGTTACGCGATGCTTAGAGAGCCAGGCGCAGGCCGGTGACAACAGCAAGCCGAGAGATGCCAGGAGACAGACACAGAATGGTCTGTCCTCGCCACAGGGAAGGCATTGTGAGGATGCCACTTCATAAAGGAGCTTAAATACAAATAAAAGCACTATGAATCAGCCAGCTGTGTAAGCACAGGCCTGGAGGTTCGGCACGGCCTGGAGGTGAACAGGCAGGCCAGGATCAGTCAGCACTTACGCTCCTTATGACGACATGAGGACCAGCGAGAGGCAGGGCAGATGCCTGTAGGAACCTCCCCGAACGCAATCCACTCACGCCATCGACATGATCGGCTTCGCTCGCAAACAGGAGACACAAACATCCAAAATGAGGAGGAGTGATCTGATTTGCGGTCTTACTCCCTTAGCCCACAAAGAGAAGCGACTGGCCACACCATGGTAACGGTTGGGCCCCCCTGTGCAAACAGCTCCAGAAAAGCAGCCAACAGGACCACCGGGACGGCACCCCGCCAAGCAGAAACCGGGACGCCGTCTCCTGGCCGGGTCACTGCCGATGAGGGGGAAGCAGTGGCATTTACGTCCCTGGGTGAGGTGGACGAGCCACGTGGAACCTGACCAACCATGTGGATTGGGCACGCTCCGCTGACGTGGTCCGTGGGCTCCCGGATCATTGCGTCAGTGGGCTCCCTCAGCCAAACCCCCCCCCATGTCATTTTCAGAGAGAACAGCGCGATACTCAGACCAACGCGGAATGCCACGGCTTGGCCCTCGAAACGGGAACCGCCCTGGGGTCAGAGAGCCATCTCCGGCATAAACACAGGCTGGCAGAGGGAGGCAGGCACCCATCCACTACCCCATCTGACCGTCACCCGATGAAGGCCGGGCCAATTCCCCCGAAGCATGGCAAAGGTCCGCTCAGGCGTCAGGGAACACAAACAGCGAGGGGGACCCGAAACGCCAGAGCGGCCCGAAAACAAACACCACGGGAGGACCGGGAGGAACGGGACTCACTCGTCATCAGCACGGCAGCACTGCAGGCCCGAGTCAAAGCTGGCAGGGGAAAGCCACATGCTGCGTTTGGACCCGGGAGGACGGCACAGAACCAGAACCCGTCCCGAAAGCATGGGGCCGGAGCCACGTGACCTTGCGGGACTTGAGAGCTGCATGAGACACGTGAACGACACGGAAATAACATGCAAATAAAACGACAAGCAGGTCCAGCTCCACGGTTGACCGGCGAATGTCACCGGCTCCCACCACAAACTGGGCAGGAAGTGCTGAGGCTTCTCCCCTAGTGGCACCACAAACAGACACACGCCCCACCCTGGAGAAGACAGGGCACTGCACCCATGCTGCCCGCCGACAAAAGGAACATGATTACCGGGGGGCTCGGGATGCAGAGAATCCAGAATATTAGGGCGTCCATTCTGATTTTGGGAACGGGGGAGAGGAATGGGGCCTTTGTCCCCCCGGGTGCCCCCCCGGAGCTAGCCGCACGCTCTCTCAGCACAGATTCTCACACTCTTTTTCAGTACAGTAACACACTGGAGCGCAACGGCCAACACAAAGGCCTGAGCTGTCGGACGGGCAGCATTCAGAGGCCCGTGGAAACCGGGGTCCCTGGGACAGAGCCGTCTTTCAGCAGCGGCCTCATCACTGCAAGGCCGCTGAGCCTCACCTACCCCCCCACCCCCCCCAGGACCCCCACAAGCGTCCCGCAGAACATGGGAATGGGTGGCACACAGAAACCATTCATCTCAGGGGTGGGGTCTCTCTGTGTTCAAACAGAACCAGGACGTGGCTGCTTCTCTGACATGCTCTGCTTCCGGGGACACCCTGGGGGGGGGCGGTCAGGGGAGGAGGCAACACCGGTGTCCCCACAGCACGGTCTGGGGCCCCGCTCCCAGCTCTCCCTCCCTTTTTTGTCCGGGCCACTGGAACTCTCTGGATTACCGCCGTTCCCGGCCATCAGGAAGGACCCGGCGGGGCCGTCTGTGACGTGCCCGCGTCGGAGCAGAGAATGGCGAAGCCCGTGGGAGCTGACCGCCCGCGCACTTTCCCATGAGCCCCGCATAAAGACAGGGGCTCCTCCAGCACCCCTTGACTCCCACGAGGGTCCCATGCTCCTTTGGGTGCTCACATGAACACTCAGAGGGACGAGGACGGGGTTGCACTGTGTCACGCCGGTTGCCTGGACGCCCCGCGTTGACAGTCTTCCCTTGGAGTTAGCATGTATGCCAGAGGGAGGCGCCACACGGGAGGCTGGTGGGCCACGGCAGCAACAGGCTCCTCCTTCCGGGACAGAGCCTGGCCCCGCTTAGCAAATGCTGTGGGCTTCTGGGTACTCAGAGCGCAGCGAGCCAGGAGGAGGGTCCAGATGTCGGCGTGGAGGGCTGAGGCTGGTCTGAGCAGAGCTCTTCGCTGGTGCCCGGGTGCCCACCCGGCGGACGCGGTGAGCGCCACGCAGTGCCCCAGATACATGCGAATTAATAACGAACAAGATTTGCTTCCCTTTGATAAAGACTTGGAAAAAACTTGTGCATCTGCTCGTGTTTTTATCCAGCCATTTTCTAAATATAGTCCTCAGAATAAGGAATTATTCCCATCATGAATTATGCATGGGTGGCAGTAAGGATTTGAGCAATCAAAATAAGTTCGGATCATTTTTGCCGCGGTGGTGAACTAATCGTGAGAATTAGGCACATGAAGCCCTTTTTGCAAATGCAGATATTTAACAGAGAAAAAGATTATACATACACACGCAGCTTATTTACTTTTTATTTTTTAAAATCCAACGCCTCCACACTCACAAATCCTTAGATGGCACATTTCACCACTTTGACTGCAATCAAACGGATAAATTAATTACCAAGGCACGATTAGCAGTGACAGCAGCAGGGTATGGGGAAAGCAGATTTACGAGCCACTCCTCCGGATAAGAAGCACGTTTCCGGTGCCTTGAAAATACCTGCAGGATGAAAAATGCTTTCAAAGAGCATCAG